>NC_059406.1:1244153-1561616 GCF_905220565.1 Melitaea cinxia
TGTGGTAACGGCAGTAAAGAATATAGCCACCCCCTCTCTTCCCGTGGGTATTGTAAGAGGCGACTAAGGGATAACACAGTTCCACAACCATCTTTGAACTTAAAAGCCGACCGATGGCGGGATAGCAGCGGTAGCGACAAAGCCAGCCCTGCGGTCACCAACCCGCCTGCCCAGCGTGGTGACTACGGGCAAAACACATGAGTTCACGCTATCTTTGGCGCAAACTTGTGGAGGCCTATGTCCAGCTGTGGACTGCTATAGGCTGAAGTTTAGAGGGTTGTTATACAATGAGTAAATAAAATAATAATTAAAAATAAACAAAAAACCCACTTGCGTGAAGAATAACTAATAGAAAATCAACTGAAAAAGCTGGAACAAGATAAAAATTCAATATGCACACAAAGTCAGCGAAATAAATAGAAACAATATCAAACATTTTGTGCTGTACATTTAAAATATATTAATACGGTAGTCCTTCGAAACTTTATGCAACGTCGTACATAACATGCTGTCGGAGACATGCACAAAGAGAGAATGATTTGACTTATCCTTCAATTTCATGCTATCCTTCAATTTTTATCTTGTTCCAGCTTTTTCAGTTGATTTTCTATTAGTTATTCTTCACGCAGGCGGGTTTTTTGTTTATTTTTAATTATTATTTTATTTATGTCTTTTTAGTCAGACAAATTACGTAATCGGTTCAATTCATTAAAACAGTTTACATCATGTGGTTGATTAAGTAATTTTTTAGGGTCAAGAGAACTGATAGCAAGCCCGGAGAAAGATCTCACTCTGCTCAAAGCAACGTAAGCCTGACCTTTAGCAAATAGGTGACTGCTTAAGTCAACAACTATTAGTTTTAATATAATGAAATTATTATTAAAATTATTTGTTTGTATTTGGTATTATGTATTTGTTATTGATTTTATTAATGTAATTGTAAATTAGTGTGACATTTATTAATTTTTATTTGTAATTTTAATTGTATGTTGTTTTTAACCATTGTATTTTATTAGAAAGGCTACACCCCGAAGTTGATCGTCGCCTAGGAGGCGAGTTTGGCATGGTATAGGCGTGGGAAAGAGCAAAGTCCACATTTTTTAAACTTTAATATTGTATTTCTTTATTAGTATTACGGTAATAATAATCATGATATACCTTTTTAAAATCCTTGTATTGTGCCCTTCAATTTGATAACCATATTGTAGTATCCGAAAAAAATTTTTTTTTTCATTAACTACAATGGCTTTGCGCAGCCGCCATGTTTGATTTTTTTTTAATGCCACCTATCTAAGAACACTTGGGCAGCTAAGACGAACCTAACGATACCTCAATTATGTAAATCCGTTCAGTGGTTCTGTAAATATGAGGTAGTAAAGAATATTACATACAAATATACATACATACAAGATACGCGCGAAAAACATAACCCTTCCTTGGCAGTCGGGTAAAAATTATTGTTGATAGAAGTAAATTTGATTTTAACCATAGTTGAAGACCATAATTATTATTGTAAATAAAATGTGTGTTATTTCTTTATAATTTCGAGGATGTTTGAAATTTCATTAATAATCGTGGATCAATTATAATATGTGCGTACATTTACAATCAGATTATAAGGAATTCTATATGTTGCATTTATTTTTAGATCAAATATTTATATTGTTGGTTCGTCTATTTGTATTAGGCATGCAACTATTCCATCGTAGGCTCAAAAAAAATCGATTTCAAGAAAGTTTCGTAAAATCGTAATTATAATTTATGTATTGGACATAACACTATTTATACAACTAGGTCAACAAACAAGGATACGGCACATCTGATGGTAAGCGATTACCGCAGCTTATAGACGCTGGCAACACTAAAAGCATTGCAAGCGTGTTGGTGACCCTACCCCCAAACCTCCCTTGAAGCACTGGCTACTCATCATACTCACTGACCATAGGAACACATAACTGCTTGAAAGCAGTAGGTATTATTTAGCTGTGATCTTCTGTAAGGTCGAGGTACTTACCTATCCGGGCTGCTGCAGATTTTGGGCAGGATATATCCTACTGTGCCCTTCCTCAGTTAAACGTCACGACTCATAGAAGTCTGAGCGGAAAACTAAATTTAAACTATTATTAACACCAACGCAGGCAGAACTGCGTGGGTTCGTTACATTAATATTGTCGTGAACACTACCCTATTGCAAACGGTATATGGTTCCAACGACGTCGATAAGGACCATGCATATGTCCTCGTACATCTAAAAATCGACTTATTTTGACTCATCCCCGAAAATACTTCTGGTCGATGTTTATTATACGTTCAGTATATATATTAATGTATGGAAATTCGTATAACATGACAATTTAATTGAGGTAGGGCACAGCAGGAAACATCCTGCTCAAATCAGGAGCTGACCCTCTGGGGACGTACCTCAAGCTTCGTGGGGTAGAGTTGGCATTGGGCTTGCGATGCTTCTGGTGTTCCAAGCGTTTGTATCTTACGGTAAGTATTTACTACCGGGTAGATAGTACGCTTATTTGACTTAGACGCATAATATCGACAAAAACTAGTGTCGTTCAAGTGGCGTGCTGAAAGGACCGCAAAGCACCGTAAGCTCAAATCCACTCAATATAATACGCAATACCAATGTTATGACAATCTTAGTTGACATCAAAGTCCGGTTGATAACTAAACCTTGATGGTTACTGGTGGCTATCAAGAAAGCCAATAGGTCTGCTGGCCGTGTAAAAAAAGATAGGTAGAATTAAATAATTTTTATAAGTATCTCATTGCAATAAATTATACTGATACGACTGTCACCGAAAATATCGTATGTTCTCCATCCCACGTGACATTGGCGAAATGACATGTGTCAAACTGACACAGGTAAAAGCTAACTAAACTGAACTGTTACGACTGTCTGACGCAAACGTCATTTTACGAATTGATATCAAAGATATGCGGTCAACGTAACTTTTTTTTTGTCTCGGTGTAATTTTTACACATTATACATGGGATGTTATATATGGTCAAAGTTCAATGGACTTGCTAAATCGACCATTAAACAGGTGTGACGTAAAAATCCGCATTTCTTACTGTAATGTATGTATGTAATGTATACCTTTTAGTCACAGAAACACGAAATCTTAAAGTTTTTATATTTCTATTTGTTTGTGAATTTTTTTTCAGAACACACTTTCTAGAAGTTCACATTTTATAAAAAAAGTGTGTTAATCAGCTGATATTTGTCTGAAGTTTACTCTATTAAATTAATTAAATTATTATTAATTAATGTAATAAAATTTTAAATCCTCTAAAATTAAAAGAGAAATTCACGTTTGCTATTCGTATCAGGACCTACAGTAAATGCTGGTTTAATACTATACCCATATCTTCATACCACGGGTTTTATATAATTTCTCAAGAAGTAAAATTTAAGAAAAAAAAATGTTATGCCACATGAGGTGATATCATTTGGGAAGTACCACAACTTGACGGAAGATCACAGCCTAACAATACTGCTCACTGCTGTCTGTTGGTCATTTTGTGTTCTCGATATCTCGAAGTTGTCGCGAGCGTCAGAACAGATGAACTGCGTGCAATAATGATTAAAAAGAAATTCATTAAATATCCCGTTTTATGTATAAAATCACATAATATCGTAGTGTGTTATATCTATACAAATAAATAAAATTAGAGTGTCTGTTTGTAATATTAAAATAACTGCTTTTAACTAAATGTATATGTATGTAGTTATACACGGTACATATACCAAAATAGCATTTTTTACAATTTTTGTCTGTCTAAATCTCTGAAACGGCTCGACCGATTTTGACGAGACTTTCACTGGCAGATAGCTGTTGTAGTAAGGAGTAACTTAGGCTGCTTTGATTTTAGAAATTTAATTAATAACTCTGCTTACAGAACAATAACTTTTTTGTTAAATTCCACGCGAACGAAGTCGCGGGCACAGCTAGGTTATAATATAAAGTTGCATAGCAATTGAATGAAAATAAGAGATCTTAAGGACATTGACTGAAAACGAATTTTGAATTTTAAAACAGAGAGTTACCCAGTTGGATTTATAGTCGACTTTATGATGCGATTAAGTTAAGCGTTGTGATACATATTTAAATGATCTGTAGTATATTGCACACAGTTCCACTACCAACTTGGAACTTAAAAAGCCGACCAATGGCGGGATAACCATCCATCTGCTGGCTTTGAAACACACAGCTGAAGATGGGCAGCAGCGTCTTCGGTGCGACAGAGCCAGCCCTGCGGTCACCAACCCACTTGCCCAGTGTGGTGACTATGGGCAGAACTCATGAGTTCACGCCATTTGAGGCGCGAACTTGTGGAGGCCTCTGTCTAGCAGTGGACTGTGATAGGCTGAAATGTTGATGATGATGATGATGATGATGAAGGATAGTATATTGCAGCCTTTCTGTAATATAAAGATCCCACCGTAGTCGGAGTTTAGATTATCGTAAGAAGAGTAGAATACGCAGCCATTGATAGTATTCTTCTAACATACCTTCTGATTTCGGTAATTTAGAGTGATTGAAAAAAGAAAACTTTATTAATTTCGTTTTTATTATTATTAAATATAAAATAACATATCTATAATATCACTTGACTTTTAATATTTTTTAATTGTATAAATTATCTCATATCAAAATTTTTACTATGTAGGTCAATGAAATAAGAAAGAATGTATTATTTATATATGAATTCGCTAAGGTTTAAGATATTTATTTGCCTCCCTTTTTAGAAAAAAATCTCATAATTACTCCACATAAATTATATATGTCATTTTATAGATAGTTGCTTGTTCTACCGGCATTCACAACTAAAAAATTTAAACTATTTAAAAAGTAAGGTTAGGTATGCTTCAATAGTTGTTGAATAGGGGCCAGCTAGTTACTTAATATTTTTGACATTTTGTGATTCTATGATTTTTGCATGTGGTGTTAGCCTATAAGCGGTCGTTACATTTGTATATGTTTAACATTGAGAAATAACAAACAACTGTTGGCTAACCTTATAAATAAATAAATTTTAAAATTATCAATAAATAATTTTAAAGCGTTTCATAGTGGGTGTAATATTTGTATTTATATATCTACTCGTATTTATTATTGCTATGTATATTTATCAAAAAAAAAAATGCTATAACATAAACATGTATAAAAAAAGCAAACGACATGATAACGTCCTCCTTTTCGAAGTCGGTTACAAACTTTTTAAAATATACAATATTTAATATATGTATAAAATGAACAATTATACCATAACAAGAAAATATAAAACCATTGACAGTTATGTGTATGTATTATTTAGAACTAGGACTATATACTAAAAATTCCCACGAAACCTTTTCCGTTCTATTCGTTGTCGCCATTTGCATATTTATGTAATTGTTACGAAATAATACGTCATCGTTCTGTTGTAGAGATTAAAAGAAAACCGATATGATTGAAATTATATTGATATGATAATATAATTTTTAACAAAAAAAAAACCGACTTCAAAAAGGAAACTAAAAAGTGAAAAATAAATTTACTTAGTACAAAGTAATTCGTATTTTGATTTAGTTAATCAGAAATGATTAAATAAATATTTTATAATTTTGAAGTCGGTGCCAAGTAAAACAATAACTACTCTAGTATCTACTCATAATTTGTATTCAGTTTTCTTTCATAATTTGTTTCATTGACTATTAGGTTGAATACTGTTATTATTCTGTTATTGTTTTGACATATCTAATAATATTTTTTGTACTTGTTTGTTGTGTGTGTGTTGTTTGTATTTGTTTTTGTAGCCAGGCTGTTGTAGTATTTACTTGGCACCAACTTCAAAATTATAAAATATTTATTTAATCATTTCTGATTAACTAAATCAAAATACGAATTACTTTGTACTAAGTAAATTTATTTTTCACTTTTTAGTTTCCTGTTTGAAGTCGGTTTTTTTTTGTTAAAAATTATTTTATTTTACAATTTTTAGTGATGGGTAGACCTAACAAGGATGCTTTTTCTCTTATGTCGGGGGTTCGGAAACATACACAATACACAAGCACAAACACCCAGATCATGACAAACATCTATATGGCCAATACAAAAGTCTGTCGTGCGCGGGGATTGAACCCACTAACGCCAGCGCAACAGCCGGTGCTGTGACCGCTGCGCTAACGCGTCGACATACTATGAGTAAAGTTCGCTATCGTGTTCGTACACCTGGTACGTAATAACAACCGGGACTGACAGCCTAGTGTGTTCTCCGAGGCTAGGTTGGGAGAACCACAAGGATTAACAACTAGACCGAAAATAAATATTTGTATAAACATAAATATCCACTCCGAGCTGGAATAGAACCCGCGACCGTCGGTGTTTAGGCGCCGCCGACACGGCACATGCACCATTATATCAAAGCGGTCGTTAAACAGCAAAAGGTAACTGCTGTAAATTCTTGCGAAATTCCCTCAAGTGTTTATGAGCTCCATCATCAAACCTGGTCCTGCGACACAGATGATCACACAGCAGGTAATTGCTATAAATCGTTGAAAAGTACCCTCGACTATCTTTCGTCTCCATCATCAGACTTTAATGGCACTTATAACTCATACAGGTGCAAAGTTCTCATCAATAGAAACGAATTAAGTTCAAAAAGAAGGTAATTGCTATAAATTGTTGAAGAGTTCCCTCGACTCTCTTCTCCATCATCAGATCGACTCCAGACCTTTATTAAATAGTAGTGCTTTATAGTAGTTTATGAAAACATGATTAAATTTACTAGTCACCCTTACGATTTTTGAAAGTTTCCCTCAATTTCTCTGGGATCCCATCATCAGATCCTGGTTTCCTTATAATGGTACTAAACTATGAATATCTCCTTTCCAACAAAAAAAGAATTATCAAAATCGGTCCATAAACGTAGAAGTTATCCCCGAACATACATAAAAAAAAAATATATATATATATATATACGGTCGAATTGAGTAACCTCCTCCTTTTTTTGAAGTCGGTTAAAAAATAGCTTTCTGTACATAAATAGAAAAAGTAGTAAATGGAGTAAAATTTAATTGAATGGATTTCGTAGTTTAGAAATGAGGTTCCATTAAATTACATTAAGCTGATAGATGCATAAATAAATTTAATATATTTTTAACCGACTTTCAAAAATGGAGGAGGTTCTCAATACGACTGTATTTCTTTTAATGTATGTTACTTCAGAACTTTTGACTGGGTTGACCGATTTTGACAAAAAAATTTTTTATCGAAAGGTGGTGTACGTCATTCGGTCCCATTTAAATTTATTTGAGATCTAACAACTACTTTATGAGTTATATCTATTAATGCGTTTTTACTTGACTATTTTTTCGTCGACCTACGTTGTATTATACCGCATAACTTTTTACTGGATGTACCGATTTTGATGATTTTTAATTAATTTATTCATATTTAAACTTTATCGAGATATGATAACTACTTTTTGAGTAATCTTTGATAAGGCGTATTCACTTGACTATTTTTTCATCGACCTACGTTGTATTACTTGCCGATGTAATTAAAGTCGGTTTTTTTTTTCGTTTGCGAGCAAATACAATTATTATAATCAACAATTATATTACTGCATAATTATATGGTATGACCAATGCATACACATTTTTGATTTGTTGTTATTGGCGACTTCCTACCATTCAAATTATAAACTCCAAGTAACATGTAATACCTATTACATTACATACGATCCGTAGTAGGTGTGTGAAACCTTTAACATTTCTCGCGGACACTCGCTAAATGTTCTTGTAGTACTGTGTAGTGTAAAAATGTCAGAAGGTTAATTGGTTAAATTAAAACGATAACTTAAAAGTAAAAAGAAAGTTATTTAGCGGCCGTTCATATAATACTTCACGCGGATATCGTTTTGGATTCCTACCCCTTTTGCTACGCTAAGTCACACTTTCAGTGACCCCCAATAAATATTACGTCACAAAAGTTAGACCCTCCCCCTTAAAGGATTAAAAATAGTACCAAACTAATCTGGTGTCCTTTTTTTCAAGACAGTAAAAAATCTACCCCTTGTCATATCACGTTATTCAACGTCCTATAAAGGATGGGTAAGGATAAACTCCTTGGCGGCGGTCTCCTTCTGCGAAGAGGTAATGACGCAGAAGGAGACCGCGGAGCGGGCCAGAGAGGAAGACGCCTCTGCTGGCCCACTCCGGCGCAGACGTACGGGGGCAAGGAGGAGGCGGTTTGCCCACCTCCTCCCCCCCTCGTAATAGTGGGGTCGGCGGCCGATAGTCGGGGGACTTCGGCCGGCCGGACGACACGACCCCATACGTCTGAGGGGTGGCCTTGTTGTGAGCGAGGCCACCCCACCATTATGCTGGGGCCCGGAGGCTTTGTCCGGGCCTACCGCTGAGGCGAGGTGGCGAATGCTAGCGCGACCCCATCTCGCCCCACCCAGGCGGACGACTGCTCACACGTGGTGGTTTTTTAGTCAGTAGGAGTCTGACATAACCCTCTGGCACCTCCGCGCTGGAGGGTATCCATGATGGATTTACCCCACGTAAAAAAAAAAGAATAAACTCCTTATTAATATTGGAACGAAGTTCCTTATCCTCCTTCCTTATCCGACACATACAGTTTGCTATTATTATTATGTCATTCGATAATTATTATATATTTTTATAAATCATTGTAAATAAAATAAAGGTTTTGTAAAGTAGTTTTTTTAATTAATAAAGAAATCGTAATAAAAATGTATACCTGTATAATTATTTTCCTTATACCTCGAATAGAATTGAAAATTAATATTTTATAATAAGGATCTTCGTTCCTGTCTGGTGTCCCACGACACCACACGGTTTTTTATTGATATCGGTATTTTTGTACTAATTGATTCTTATATTAAAAGACTAATTCTTTGGCTGGCTTTTGAAATGGTACAATTTTTAAATCAACCTTACAGATTGAAATATACAATAACATTTCTTTAAACACTAATTTTACATTTTATTCTGCCAGTAAAACAAAACTTTCACTATATTTGAAAATTATATCTTAATCATTATCTCAGCGATTCCTCAGAATAAATTAAAAGTTCATCTCTTTAGATTTTTAATCTCAATGAAAAAAAAATCTAGGCTTATTACTTCTGATGTTACATTGGGTATTATAAAGAGCGTGGTGTAAGTGTTAAGAGATAGGAATCTCTTTTGTTTTTTGTTTGTCATTTTATAGTAACTCTTAGTTGAAAACTATTTTAACGTTCCTTTTAGAAGTAAAACTTGAAAACAAACACGTCTAATTTGTTTAATGTAATTTGAGCCTTACAATTATTTTTATAAATAAATATATAAATAATAATTTTTTTATTTGGACCAAATACTTTTCAATTTCTTAACCCGTCAAACTGCGTGATAGTTTAACGGCGGAATTAACGCTTGTCAACATATATTTTACAATATTATTTTTTTTCTTTACTATACATATATTATTTTAGAAAACTTTATGTGTTGTTAAATATTAAATACTAAAAACTAAAATATAGTAAAACACATAAAATTCCAACGATAAATAATATATAGGTATTTTATCGCTAGCGCTAACAACTTAAAAATTGAAAAGAAGATTTCACACATTCTCTCGCATCGAGTTGTGAAATATGATTTGAACGGTGTTTAGATTTGGGACAATTCGTACTTTTGAATTTTTATATTTCGCTTTAACAGCTTCCTTGCATTGTGGATCTCGTAATGCTTAGAGAACATTAGAAGTCTTTGTTTTTTTACAAATGAAAGGCATTAAAGACTGAGTTATTGTATTCAGCGCAAAATGGAACACGCATTTTGTTGGTGGAAATTATAAACTGTTTTCAATACTTTGATTAGACGACATTTTGAATTTTTTAATTTGACTGAGGTACAGCAGGCAATTTCCTGCTCAAAATATGTAGCAGTCCGACTGGATTAGTCTCGACCTGACAGAAGATAACAATACACAGCTAAATAATACTGCTTTCAAGCAGTGTTGTGTACCTGTTGGCGAATGACCAGAACTCCTGGGGGGAATCTGGGATAGGTACAGTAACGCGCTTGCGATGCTTCTGACGTTGCAAACGTCTATAAGCTATAATATGTCACGCGCACTGTAATATGTTATGTATATAAATATTATATTCTCTTCCCATTTTGACGTCATTATGACACCATTGAATAACATTTTGTAATTTCCTAAAATTGCATGTTCACAATGATTTACATGTAAAACGGAATCATTATGCAATCCGCGTGTACTTATGAATGTGACACTTATAATATTGCATTGCATGGATATTGCTGTTGATCGATTTGAGTTCCCAACATATCAGCACTACTGGAAGCGCCATAGTTACGGGTGCAAAGATTTAAGTAAATCTAATCATTATGCCACCAACTCGTAAGTGGGTTGAATGTGAACGCAAATAAAACAAATTTACGCTGTCATTAGAAAAATTGTCATGTCATTTTGTATGTGTGTTAAACATCAATTTTGTGTGTATGTGAGGGTGTCGTCGTCGACCTTTATTTGATTATATCCAGACATGACGAGCTTAAATTTTATTTAAGTGAAATGTTTTGTTAAATGATCGCAAAGTGTTATTCGTTGCGTAAAGGTGGCTAAGTTACAATTAGTTTTTGAAGGTGAGAACTAAAGTAGATTGATTTGATTTAATTCAACCTGAAAGATTCCAGAGCTGGGCATAGGCCTCTTTCTCCATGTAGGAGAAAGAAAAGCAGATTGGCGCATTTATTTTCTTTAATGTGTCAAAGTAATGAAACGTTCTTAGACTTATTTAGAACAATGGCTAATCAAAATCAAAAATATCTTATTCATTCAATAGCCTTCAAAATTACCTTCGAATCTATGCTTATGCTTAATATTTACTTCGTCATGCTATTTGACTACAGACTGGCGGAAAAATTGTGGAATGGACAGTTACCAGGTTTTGCAAGGGACCAATGACTTTGCAGTACCGACCAAACGCTTGCGGAAGCCTTCAGCCGCTTTAGTTGGAGGGTCCCGGATCTGCAGGCAACAGGATCCCTCCAGCGACCGGCTGGCCTTGGCGAAAAGGCCAGGGTTCTCCTCCATGGGTACTATCCGGCTCACCTCTGAATAATCCCGACGACGCCATGTCTAGCAGGACCGGGTTCCCATCCCGGCCCGATACGAGCACAGGGGCGTTAATGGAGGTGCATTAAGTAGCGCCTCCTACGCACCCCCGTTCGTCGCCTGCGGACGGAGGCCTCGTCAGTGGCCTCCTCTCTCATCCACTCGTCGTTCTCCTTCTGGGACATTACTATCTCGCAGAAGGAGACCATCGCCGTCCAAGGCTTGTCGTCGCCGAGCATCGCGGTGATGACGCTAGGCAGTGACAAGTCCTCTCCGAAACTAAATGTTACTAAACAATAAGTGTTGAACGAAATGCACTAGTCGGCACTCACGTTCAAAGCAATTATAATGTTTATTACATTTCTTTAATTTTTTACTTTTAATTTCGGCAGCAGAATGTAAATTTTCCATAAGTTTCCTGAGTTTTAATCGATATATATTTGTATAGTGCTGACTGCTGCATAACATGTTAAAATTGCGTTCTTTTAACATATCTACATGTAATAGTTTTACAAGATACATACATCTGAAGAATATACTAACTGCTTATTGCATCTTTATGTATTAAGTGGTATATTATAGTGGTACTGGTGGTGGTCACGTTTTTCAGTAAGTAAAGAGCCTCAGAACATCAAGAGTTTGTGTTTCTGCAATGCATGCATGTTGCCTGAGCTCCTAAGAATGTGTTAAAGCGGCGGTATAATTTGTAACGCTCTTGTGTTGTTCCTGGAATGAAGGTTGATAGACTATGTTAACCGCTTAAAAATCGAATGATCGGATTTAAGTCATATAACATATTTTGAATACTCTTTTCGCAAAATATTTAGCCTTTAGGTGATAACGAGATATACATACCAGAGATAAGGTTCACGGTAAGTAACCGGACATTGACATTGGCGCGAGAAATATACAGCAGTTGATAACGAGTAAAGTACAACCGGTTACGTTACTGGAGTTCGAGTAACTTTTATATTAGCGAGTTGTGTGTGTTTTCGTGTTTAGACTTATGCGCGGATTTCACTTTTTAAAAGATTTTTAATGTTTTTGAAAGACACTAAATATTGTTATTGAAAATGTAAACAGCAAAATGTAATCGAATGCTGTTATGAACATGTTTAAATAGTTATACGGTATTAGAACAAAAAAAAAAACAAATGACTGTAGGCGTGATTATGTAAAACTGGATAAGAGGCGAAAAATATTTATTTTAATCACGGAAGAATATATAGCTTAATTTTTAAGAGCATTATATTTTATTTACTCATTGATTATTATTTCGGTTAAGGTGACTGATTAGTTTACGTTTGTTATCACTCACTCTTATGAATCGTAACGAAATTATAGTTTTATTGATTTAAAATTATCCTCCAATTTATAACAGAAATGTAAAGAGATTGAATTTAAAAAATATCTTTATCCCTCAGTGACAGGTTGTCACAGTACGGTTTCGGAGGCAACGCCCACATAAACTCAATAAATTTAAATGCCTTTTTTCTTCAATATTAATATTAATACACACACACATATGTCCTTTCTTTATAAGCTTAATGTAAATAATATTGAAAAAAAAGCATTTAAATTTATTGTGTTTATGTGGGGTGTTTATATCAATGTATATATGTATATATATCTATGTATTTTTACTGTTTCCGTAAACGAAATATTCATTATAAAAACAAGAATGCTCAATTCTTAAGCTATCCACATCGATAGAAAATTACTAAATCCTCAGATTCTTGCAAAACATTAGTTACGTTAACTGAATATTTATACGATTTTTAACAGTTATTACTGGGTTCGCTTATTGAATGCGAATGTTACAGCTATTGTTAGACCGTTACAAAACTGACCTTCGGACGATCATGGCCGGCCGTTTCTTAGAAATAATTATTCGACACACGATAGTAACGTATGCTGTAAATTTTTAATTTTTAGAATCTATACTTATATTGATGACGCGTTGACGCAACGGTCAGAGCACTGGATTGTGGCTGTTGCGCTGGCGGGCGGTTGGCACAAGACAAACATTTGTGTTGGCCATACAGATGTTTGCCGTGGTCTGGGTGTTTGTGCAGTCCTTGTGGATCTCCCTACCGTGCCTCGGAGAGTAGAGCCGTCGGTCCGTATCATGTACACCTGATAACGATCGTTACTCATAATAGGGAATTTATCCGCCATCACATTGGAGCAGCGTGGTGGATTATGCTCTGATCCTTCTCCTACATGGGGAAAGCGGCCTATGTTCAGCAGTGGGATATTACAGACTAAAGCAATGAAGCAATACTTATTATTATATTTAAGCTATTTTATTTATTTTTGGAGAATTTTCTGCAATACCGAAACCAATTGATTTATCATTCATTGCATAGTATAAAATAAAGTCGCTTCCCGCTGTCTGTATGCTTAGATCTTTAAAACTACGCAACGGATTTTGATGCGGTTTTCTTTAGTAAATAGTAATTCCAGAAGAAGGTTTATATGTATAATACATGCACAATATAGTAGATGAACATTGATAGTTTTAGAGGTTTCTAATGTGATGTCGAAAATAAAAACATTTTTTTTGCGCTTACATTGCAAATATTTATTTTATATTTTATATTTAGTATCAGCATTGTATCTATTTCGTAGAGGATTACTGATCGTTTTTGCGACCGTGCGAAGTCGGGGCAGGTCGCTAGCAAAATATATAATATAACTACAAGAATCTTATGATTTTTCCTACAGGTAAATTAGTTATATTTCAATTTTTTTTGTGAAATCAGGCCTTTGCGCATAAAAATATTAGCAAGTTTCCGTTCGCTTTCTTGTTTCAGCCTATAGAAGTCCACCGCTATCCAATCCATCGCTTGACCTAGATATCACTGTCAATATTTGATACTTGTTCGCTTTTTTTATCAAGCCTCTGTTGGCGATTGACAGCCACACTGCATTTTTTGATATTGTCCTTTTTCCTCATCAAACCTCCGTCGGTGATCATGAGTAGATCGTCAGCCACACTGCGTTTGTCGAGACTCGGTCTCAACTCCAGAACACGTCTGCTCCAGGTACAGTTGATGCTGCGACACACGTGACTAGCCCACTGTGACTTGCCTATTCTTTTGGGTTTTCGTTAATTGCTCTAAACAAAAAATGACAAAATAAATGAAATTTGACACTAAATAGCAGCAGCAAGAGCAGCAGCGTCTTCGTTGCGACAAAGCCAGTCCTGCGGTCACCAACCCGCCTGCCCAGCGTGTGACTATGGGCAACACACATGAGTTCGCGCCATTTTTTGGCACGAACTTGTGGAGGCCTATGTCCAGCTGTGGACTGTGATAGGCTGAAATGATGATGATGATGATGACACTAAATAAACAATACTGTAACTTAAAAAACTAACTTTCCATTAAAATTTACTTTACATATAAAATGGTAGGAAAGTCAAAACTGTACATAAAATTTTTTTTTAAAAGAATACTTGGGGTGTGATCTACAATCAATACCGAAGCCAAAATTTTGTTTTTAGAATTTTTGTTTGTTTGTCTCTTTGTCTGTATGTATGTCCGGGATAAACTCAAAAAGTAATGCATGGATTTACTTCAAATTTGGCACAAATATTATTAAGAAGTCGGATCAACATATAGGCTACATATTATCACGCTATCACCTACGAGGAACGAGCAGTAAACCTTTATTTCTTTAACGCATTCTGTAACAACCCGTAATCTAACGACGCATATTTGAATGTTGTTGTTATTATGTTAACCATGCTATATAAACTAGCTTCACACTATAAAAATTACGCAATATAAGTGGGCAATTTTTTATTTTGTTGTCGATGTTGCAAAAAGGTTAATTTAAAAAAAAGTTCGTATTTGTGAGGATAAAATAACTAAGTTTGATATGTTAACAAGGAAAGTACGTAAAAAGGCAAGAAAATCTACAAATTAATCAATATTTTATGAAATAACTGAATTTTCCTTTGCTTTATTGGGAGTTATTAATCCATTTAGTTACGAAATGTTAAACATTATAAACCCTATAATATAACTCAGTATGCTTAAATGAAAGGTTTTATTTTAGAAATAATAAAGTACTTTTCAGTAATCATCAAAGAAAACCAAGAAAAGAAAGAAAGATAGCTGAGTATTTATATCAGTAATTCCTTTGAGTTACATTACTGATATGGCCTAACTATTATAATTCGCATAGCTATTAAGTTAAAAAAGCTCAATATCAAATATTATAATTATCTATAAACCAACATCTTCTAATATTAAATAACAATCGTAAAAAAGTCGTACTAAACGTAGGTATAACACAAATTAATATTATTTACTTACTAAAGTAGAGGACAATTTCTCAGTGGAACGTAACAAAATTGTAAGGCAATGTTCACTATGGCTACCAAAATGACTATAGATTTAAAGTTATAAAAATAAAAGTCAACTTTAAAACTAACAAAAACAATTTTATTCTTCTCATAAAGAAAATTGATTAGAAAAAAATTAAACAAACAAAATTAACGTAGGTTTTGCCTCATTTTTATCAATGTTCTTAGTCTAACTAAATTCTGAAAAGTAATCAAATTATATATATTAAAAAAAATCCTTTACTTACAATAACAAATAAAATCTCTTAATTTATTATTGCACAAACAACCTGACAGTTGACTTAGATAAGATGTTACCTACTTATTCTATCAGTCTTCAAATAATAAAGTTATTTTAAGATCAACTAATACTTATTCTCTAATCCTCGAATCATTACAATTATAATTAATCAGTCTTAGGTTTTAGGCCATACCTACTCATACCTACTCGTGCCAACTCGTCTAGGCATTATAAAAAATATTTTACTCACTTCTGCACACATGTATCACAGACATAAACATCATCAACTTCTAATTTTGAACTTGTGATGCACTTTCCACAGTAGAATAGTTCACATTTAGAACATTTCGTCATGCAATTATAAAAAAGATAAATATTTTTACATTTGTTGCACGACACAGTGCGTTTAATCGTCGTTTTAAGTGCTCTTGAACTTACTGGATTTTGTTCAGTTTTACTTTTGACGATCTTCATTTTATTTGGTGTTAATAATATCCTATTCTTTAATATTTCAATTTTAACTTTTTTTAGAACAGGCTCAGCAGAGGAACATGCTACCGTTGAAACACGCTTATTTCTTGGTCTCGGAGTTTCCGATTTATCATTCATCTGGATAAAAGTTTTGTCTGCAACATGGTCAGTTTCAAATGGCTTTGAGATTATAGAATTATCAAACAATAGTTGAAATTTACGGTCTGCAGTATTGTCCGTGCTAGGTGTCGTAGTCGCATCGTCGTTTGCATCAAAATAGGGGAGGTCGTAAGTAGCATTTATGAGTTTTTTTTCTTCATCATCCAGCATCAAGTCTATTACAATCCCATCTAAATCTTCTGGTGTGGTGTGTGCCGGGTAGTTATTATCATGAGCATATATGACGTCGTCAACATTTTGCAAATTTGTATCTATGTTCATAATATCAGAATTCACGGGAATTGGTAAGTCAGCTTGATTGATGTCCACATTTTCCTTGTTAAAAGTCAGTACATCAGGAATTCTAAGTTTTGGTAAGCAGTCTAAATTGTCAGCATGAATATCAGCTGCAAATGTAATCACCTCAAAATTAGAATTACATTTCTTGGCGACTTTTGGAAAAGATTTTTCTTTCTTTTTAATGTTTAGTGAATACTTGGGACAGTTTGTTCCGTCAGTTACAGCATCATCAGAGATATCAATAACTGTAGACTCGGAATTAGCAACTTCCAGGGAAGATATGTTGTTAAAAGCATGTGTTTTTGGATCAAAACAATTACACAAACCCCTATTAGTGCCACAAAAACAAGATAAATTCCTGTACTGGATGAGGCCTGGTGAACAAGATGAGAGCTGATGAATTTTCATAGTGCCAATAATCGTTTTGAGGTTTTGTGGCACAAGTTTTTGTATATTTTCAATGTCATTTTCGGGTATGTATATGATCTTTACTAAATTCATACATTTTGAAAGATGCTCGTATGCTTGTGAACCGTTCTCAACATCCCTGCCAAATGCGACTTGACGATCCAACGCTCTTTTAACAGAGGCTCCGATCCCATCAGCTACTCCCTTTCCATGACCTGCCTCGGAAAATGACCAGGTAGTATAGTCAAGTTTTAATTTTTCTGTGAATAAATTGAGCAAATAAAAATTTTTTTTCTGCCTATATTGGGATGTAGGACCATCTGAATAAAAATGGATCACTTTTGTTAAATTATCTATTTTTCTCACCTCATTTATTACTGGCAACAAATGTGCCCATATCGCTGCAGGTTCATGAGAATTGTTGTCCGATATAGTACAAGACGAAAGTGATTTTTTAGCCCAATAAATCATACCGGTGTGTAACGTGATTTGATTTTTGCTGGCCCCGAAATGTGTTGCTTGTATTTCTTCACCCATTTTACATGCGTAATTTTCCGAAAAATCACAAATAATTAGCGCTTCGTGTCGTTGAAGGTTCTTAACACACTTTTGGTACTGTTTTTGCTGGTAAATCCAGTTAAAATGATGCATTTTAAATGTTTTTAGATTTTTTTCAAAACAAGACCTAAGATCAAGAATGCTTCCTACTTTTTGCAATTTGAGCGTTTTTTTTGTTGTTAATTCTTTTGTGCTCTTATTTTCCGTTTTCGTGTATTTATGATCAATTACTTCCCATTGACTCCACTTAACCTGATCTTCTTTCTTTTCTTCCAAAGGCTCGTAGCAAATAGTCTTGTCTTTACATTCTTTACATTCTTCATACATGCATTTCTTCGAATTTATGTCGCAGCATAGATTTTTTGTAACTTCCAAAACAGTGTTGAAGTTATTTAGTATTCTGTATTTCTTCAAAGCATAAAACATCAACTGCATATTGTTGTGCTTGATGCACAAGCACGTTTCTCTGTTTTGCACGGCAGGGGATAGTACATAAAAAGGTTTATATTTGTTAAAAGTTGAAAGGCGTATTTTCCTCCCTCTTTACGATACATTGTATATAAATTACGAACTGTGTCGGTGAGATATCGAATTTGCTCCTTTTTTTTTCTAAATGTACGACATTGCTTTTTTCCGGCAGTCATTCTGCTTACGTCATCTCTGACATAAAAATTTTCAATTTCTTTACGTATCTTGTTTTCGGTTTTATTTTTATTTGTTATTCTTACCATTCCTTTTAATCCTAGCAGCTTCGACACGAAAGTCTTTTTAATTATGCTCTGGATATTCTCCTTTAGAACAACATTTTTTAATGTTTGTTTTTCTTTTACGGTTTGACATTGTTTATAAGAAGTTTTTAAAGTTAATTCTAAAAGTTCTGTTCTTGCTTTCAATTTTAAGTTGTCTTTTTCAAGCGTCTGAATTTTTTTTTCTGTTGAAATTTTTAAACGGTAAAGTCTTTTTTTATAGGTATTTACTAGTTTTGTCAATTTTTGGTTTCTTTTTAAAGCAGTCTTATAATTCTTAATCAATTTACTTTGGTTTGCTATTTTTTGTTTCTTAGTACCTTTTTCTTCCTGAACTAAAAGCTGTTTTTTCTTTTGTTTTTGCTTACGTTTCTGATTTCTCCAAATTTTTCGTTGTTTTTCCTTTTCCTTCTCCGTCAGATCTTTAACTGTTTTGCTTTTAGATTTTACATATTCAGCGTGTTTCTTTTTAATACTTTCCAATTTTTCTGGATTTAGTTTTAGTCGTTCTCGATACCTCTTCATACGTTCTGCTGGTGTCAAAGCCATTTTTGTAAAACTTTATTGTCTAAAACAAAATTATTAAGTAATATAGTAATATTTTTATATAAAACACGCGGACAAAAGTCGTAATAATACTTTATGACTCCTTAGTGAAAAATATTAATTTTACGTACATGTATCGCGCCTTTACCCTTACATTGAGTTACAATTTGTTCCACTGAGTTACAAAATTTCTCAATGGAACGTAACGTTTTGTGTGAGTATACAAAACTATTACTTAAATATTCAATGTTAAACTTGCAATTAAACTTGTTTAGCGATAATTTAGGAATAAACACAATAGGAAACCAATTGCTTTTAAGCAAGTACATAAAATCATGCAATTCACCCGAGAAAACTACGTTTTTAAATGGAACAAAATTTTTACACTGCAACACGTCTTCTCGCCCAGCCGTTAGTTTTGTAATATAACGCTTTGCTTTCAAAATTGCGGACAAATCAGACTGTTTGAGAGTGTTTCCATTTAAAAGAAAAGGATATTATTTGGTAGTTTTCGAAGAGAGGTAAGAAAATAGCGTAACTCAATAGGAATTTCCACCTAGTTAGATTTTGTGCCCTAGAAATTAATTGTAATTAATTTTGTTTAATATTAAAATAAACGAACGTGTGTTATTAAAATCAATTTAAAATAAATATTCCTTTCTTTGGAGATATAATACTCCATCACATGCTTTTTTAAAAACATTCTTTAAGGTAAAACATTATGGCCAGTGTGTGGAGGGACATAGGTTTAATAACGATTGAGTAATCATAAATAAAGTATTTTTATTTAAAAAATAGAGTAACACTAATAATTTGTATAAATTCCGAAAGCCAATAAAGTCTACTACAAAGACAAAACATACGTTTAAACTAAACACTTTAAATGTATAAGAAATACCTTATGAACTGGGTAGGACATGCATAAAAATCATAGTGACAATGAAATAAAAAATTGCCCAAGTAACGAAGCCGATAAACTTATTTAAATGAATATAAGTAGACCAGACAATTTTAAAGCAGCGCCATCTATGAGATTAACTGTCGATATGATATGTGAAGAAGAAACGGGTAAATTAATGTTATTTTAAAAGGTATAATCGTAGGTATTTTTGGTGCTGTATAGCGTTCACGCAGACGACGCCGCGGGCAGCAGCTAGTAAGTAATAATCCAACATGAATTGTAATTGTTATGATTAGTTTATATAAAATCTTTATGATATCTTATAATTTTATTCATTAGATCTCGTCAGATTGCAAACTACAAAATTATTTTATTAGCACATTATGATAAAACGCATTCTATAAACAATTTTGTATGCTATTAGAATTAATTAAACACTAACAATAATTATAAATATTCATAAGTAAATGTTTCGTGCGAGATGAGCTTGAGTTTTACGTAATGTTCTAACATTCGTTTTGGATGTAATTTCATATTTTGTGTTTCACACAGTCTGTTGTTTAGCGTTGTTGTATGTTTTTTTTTTATTGTAACAGAGAACACGTTATAAAAAAGATAATATTATTGTAATTGTGGCCATAGAATTTGTTTTCACTCTCTACAACACTTCTTGCCGTTGATGTTGCCGGGTTATTCATGCTCGATAAAAACATTTGTTCTGATTATATTAGATGTTCGCTGTAGTTCTGTGCGTTGTCTTAGTTACCGGACCAATGAGAAAATATTTCTTGGGCTTATTTATTTTAAGTACTTGCTTTTAACTTGCCTATAGTAATTAAGTGAGTGATGTAACATGTTTTATAAATTCGTGTCTTAACAATATAATAATGTTACATGAGCACGTGTGAAACACGATTGATTAATTCTACACAACTTTTGTTTTTATAATTCACTAGCTTCTGTGCGCGACTTCGTCCGCGTGGAACAGAGGCGCGCGCAATTTTTGATCATTATTTTACTGCGATGTTATTTTAAAACTGCGATAACTCCTGAGATACTCATTGAAATCGAATTATGTAAAAGGCTATTTTGTTTTTAATTAAATACTTATGATAAATAACGTTTTTATTTAGATAAGGATTAATATCATGTTTATAAAAACATCCTTGCAAATAATGCATTATTTTAGAACAAACTTGGTTAACATAAAAAAGGTTATAGTGCGCCAACCTTAAAAGATAGATATATGCTGTCGCGGACTTTTTTTTAGAACTTTTAAAGAGGATCAATTCTGTCATACACGATTTTTGCGAAACTTTAACTGTTTTCACAGCGCACGCAGCGGAAACTCTCAAAAGGAAAAAAGAGCACTCGATTTTGAAACATTTTATTTATTTTTATTTATTTACACTTAATGTACACCGGAATACAGACACATATAAAGAAAGATACAATAGAAGATGTACAAAGGCGATCTTATCGCTAAATAGCGATTTCTTCCAGATAACCCTTGGGTACAGGACACGATACAGTAGCAGCGGTTAAGGTGTGCACATTCTTCATTGATGCTCCGCTCCTTTTAGCCTTAGCGTGATGATATATAGCCTAACCTTCCTCGATAAATGGGCTATCTAACACTAAAAGAATTTTTTAAATCGGACCAGTAGTTTCTGAGATTAGCGCGTACAAACAAACAAACAAATAAACAAACAAACAAACAAACTTCAGCTTTATAATATTAGTATAGATTCGTACAATTCGATACTGCATTAGAGTTACGACTCTTATACAAATAATTTTTTTATTTTATTTTACATTCATTATCTGCTGTTACAATATACATTATAAGAAAAGTATTACTAAATTATATACATATAATGGCTTATTGGACAACCGTATAAAGAATGGCGTAACATTGTGTTTTAAAAGAATATATTAACATATATTTTTTTCAATATGTAAAACCATTCCCGTATGACTCGGGTAGGATAGACTGTAGTCATCTCCTCTTTTCGAGGGAAACTCTAGAAAATCCGCAATAACTTTTTACTGGGTGTACCAATTTTGATAATTTTTAATTTAATCGAAAGCTGATGTTTGCCATATGGTCACATATAAATTTTATTGAGATCTGATAACCATTTTTTGAGTAATCTTTGATAACGCGCAGTTACTTGACTATTTTTTCGTCGATCTACGTTGTATTACTCGTCGATGTAATTGAAATCGGTTTTTTTTTTCGTTTGCGAGCAAACACAATTATTCTATATTTTTTTCTGTGCTGTGTACCATCCCTTATAAATAAATAAATTAGCATCGACGATCGTGTATTCGATTACCGCTCAGAATGGTACCTTGTATAAAAATATTTGTTGTTGACCACCAGCTCCAAGTGTTAATGTAAAAACCTAATAACAATTAATAAAGATTATTACTAATTAGATACTTCTGGTAGAGAAACAAACAACTAATCGGCAATGGAGCAGTATTGGATGAAGCTTTATCTCTAGAAATATTACTAATCGGTGTGTTTTGGAAGAAATTATAAAACATGTAACATTGAAGCTGAATTGCAACACATTGCTACTTAAATGCATAAATTAGATTCTATTGTAACGAAGATACGTCTATAATTAAAAATGGCTAAAAATTGGTTAAAATTGTAAAAACGGGTCAAGCAGTATGGGTACGTTCCTTAAAAATTCTAGAAATATTCGCGCTGTTTTACATAATCGATGCTCTGAAGTTTGACGAATTGATATTATTTTGTAGTTAAGTATAGATTTAGTTTATGTCTTTCAAAAGAATACTGTATTGTCATTAGTTACACAACACGAAAAAATAAAACTGCTATTAGGGTCGATTGATCATTTGTCAGACACATGTAATTTTAAAATGAAATATAAGTATGGAGAACAAAAAAATATTTGAATTAACGTAAATCATATCTTGCTTTTCTTTTGGTTTATTTTAAATAAATATGATATATCATAGATATTATATTTTTACCATCACAGCATTAACAGGCGAACGTAATATTTTATAAAGCTTAAGCGGAAAAACTTCGATGTCTATATTACACTGCTGACTATTATACCATGATAATTATATTGTTATGTTGTTGAGTTGCAACTTTCGAGTATAATTACTAAAGCTCTGAGTGTTTATAATTTTTTTTTTTAAATATATAGCCTAGCGCTTGACCGCGATATCACCTGATGGTAAGTGAAGATGCAACCTAAGATAGTGTGCGCTTGCCTAGAAGATGTATATGCCTGAAGTTATATATGCCTAATCTATGAGGTCTTTTTAACCGACTTCAAAAAAAGGAGGAGGTTACTCAATTCGACCGTATATATATATATATATATATATATATATATATATATATAATATATTATTATATATTATATATATATATATATATATATATATATATATATATATATATATATATATATATTATGTATGTTCGGGGATAACTCCGTCGTTTATGAACCGATTTTGATAATTTTTGTTTCGTTGGAAAGAAGATATCCCTAGTTTGGTACCATGATAAGAAAACCAGGATCTGATGATGGGATCCCAGAGAAATCGAGGGAAACTCCCGAAAAGCCACATAACTTTTTACTGGGTGTACCGATTTTGATGATTTTTAATTTAATCGAAAGCCGATGTTAATAATGTGGTCACATTTAAATTTCATCGACATCTGATTACAACTTTTAAACTTTTTACTCGACAATTTTTTTGTCTACCTACGTTGTATTACTTGTCGATATAATTGAAGGCGGTTTTTCTTCGTTTGCCTGCAAACACAATTATGTAAGATGTTCTTTTAATTATAAATATTGGTAGTCAAATTTTTTCTTTAAAAAATAACAGCTCAAACTTTTTTAAGTAAGAGAGGAAACAATAAATAAATAAACAAAGAAAAAAAAATCGTAAATAAATAAATCGCCTCAAACTCAAGGGCCCTTAGTAGTATTTACTCCATACCAGGTTCTGGAAATACAACACATAAGCACAAACGCCAACCATGGCAATCATCTGTGTGATGTCAAATGTTAGCCATGCGTGGCGATCGAACCCGCCATCACAACAGCCGTGAGCCAACGCAACGTCTAATTATTAAATTAATAGTTTGTTTACGTTTGTTAGTGAGTTTATTTACATTGTATTTTCTTCGTTCGATTACCCTGCTACTAATCGACTACCACAGAATATATTTACTGCACTCAGTGTTGTTGTACAGTACTCGACCCAACGCCAGATGCATACTAATATAAATGATTCCCCTATTATTGAACCCAGAACCATTTTAATACAATTATTCCATTAATATACTACAATGATGATTCAGCCTGTAACATCCCACAGCTGGGCATATGCCATTTTTTATATGTAGGAGAAGCCTCAGAGCTTAGTCCACCACACTGCTCGACTACACGTTAGCAGATATATTTTCTACTATGACTTACGATTGCTATTAGGCTAGTCATAGGCCTCCGTAAGTTTGCACCAAAAATGGCGTGAACTCATGTGTGTTGCCCATAGTCACCACGCTGGGCAGGGGGTTTGGTTTCTGCAGGGCTGGCTTTGCCGCACTGAAGACGCTGCTGCCCGTCTTCGACCTGTGTATTTCAAAGCCAGCAATTGGATGTTATCCAGCCATCGGTCGGCTTTTTAAGTTCCAAGGTGGTATTGGAATTGTGTTATCCCTTAGTCGCCTCTTACGACACCCACGGGAAGAGACGGAGTCTATGATAATATGCAAATATAAATAAGTTAAGTTAATAAATGAAAACAACAAATTCTAAAAAAAATGGGTCCAATTTTTCTCATTTATTCTTCTTTTTTGATTTTTGACCATGATGTCAAATTTAAATATGCGTTGGTATTTATGTGACCTTTGCTGATAATTATTATTTTTGATATGTATTACTTCATTCTAAACTGCCTATCTGCCTATGAAGGTTGAAGTAATTATTGATCAATAAATATAATTTTTACGAATTAATAAATTTATGATAAACTAGCGACCAGCCCCGGCTTCGCACAGGTGCAAAGCTGATACTAAAAATACTACAGAATGTCTTTATTTATAGTATGAAGCTAGCTTATAGCATGGTTATGAACATAATAATAACAACATTTAAATATGCGACGTTAGATTACACGTTGTTACAGAACGCGTTGAAGAAATAAGGCTCACTGCTCGTTCCCCGTAGGTGATACATGATAATACGTAGCCTATATGTTGACCCGACTTCTCAATAATATTCGTGCCAAATTTGAAGTAAATCCATGGAGTACTTTTTGAGTTTATCCCGGACATACATACAGACAAACAGACAAACATCCTAAAAACTATATTTTTGGCTTCGGTATCGATTGCAGATCACACCCCAAGTATTCTTTAAAAAAAATATTCAATGTACAGTTTTGACTTTCCTACCATTTTATTATATGTATAGATAATCTAAAAATTTGAGGTTTTTTAATTGGAATAAAGTATGAACTTTCGAGCCAATTCTGATAGTGTTCTACTGAATGTTATTTTGTGTTTCAATTTTTTATCAAACTAGCTGTGCCCGCGACTTCGTTCGCTGGGAATATTGACTTTGGGTAGCTTTTTTTGACATATCTTTTGGTTTATTTTGGGCATCAGAATAGCTATAATATTTTGTCTCTTATCGCAAACTTCCATCCTCTGCTCCTATTGTTATTTTATACCCTTGAGGTTAAAACTTTTACAAACTATGAATGTCATATTTATTAGTATCGAATCAACAGCCTAAAAAATAAGTTTCAAACTTCTAGACCTAAAAATTACGATACTTCCATACAACTTTTCATCTCCACCTTTGAACCACTTACACCCAATTTTTCGCATTAAAAAGTAGCCTCTGTAATTTATCTGGCTCTAGATTATCTGTGTACCAAATTTCATTTAAATCGGTTCAGTAGTTTTGGCATGAAAGAGTGACAGACAGACAGACAGAAAGAGTTTCTTTCGTATTTATAGTATTAGTAAGGATTATTGTAAGTTGAGGTACTTATTGTGATAATACGAATAATACATGAAAAACATTTGACGTTGACACGTTAAAAACATGTTAATAACCCCCATAATCCCCCCCCCCCAATAACTTAGGGGTATGAAAAATAGATATTGGCCGATTCTCAGATCTACCCGATATGCACACAAAATTTCATAAATCGAAAATACTATCTGTATGCATGAAGTTTTTGAGCGACGTGTATATTTGTTGTATTTATTTTTTATTTCTAACCGACTTCCAAAAAAGTAGGAGGTTCTCAATTCGACTGTATTTTCTTTATGTATGTGACTTAAATACTTTGACTGGGTTTACAAAAAAATTTTTATCGAAAGGTGGTGTGTGTCATTTAAATTTATTTGAGGTCTAACAACTACTTTTCGAGTTACATTTAATAATGCGTTTTTACGTGACGCTTTTTTCGTCGACCTACGTTGTATTATACCACATAACTTTTTACTGAATGTACCGATTTTGATAATTCTTTTTTTGTTGGAAAGGAGATATCCCTAGTTAGGTACCATGATAAGGAAACTAGGGTTTGATGATGGGATTCCAAAGAAATCGAGGGATAGTCTCGAAAATCCGCATAACTTTTTGCTGGGTGTGCCGATTTTGATAATTTTTAATATAATCGAAAGCTGATGTTTATCATGTGGTCACATTTAAATTTTATCGAGATCTACTAGTTTTTGAGCAATATTTGATAACGCGTATTTCACTTGACTATTTTTTTCGTCGATCTACGTTGTATTACTTGCCGATGTAATTAAAGTCGGTTTTTTTTCGTTTGCGAGCAAATACAATTATTTTTAGTTCTTTTTGTTGTATAATTATCTGATTGCCTTTTGTTTTATATTTCTTTTTAATAATTAATGTAACTTTGTAAACCGTTTTAATTATTATAATAAATAAATAAAAATCGGTTCAGCCGTTTCTGAGGAGTATGGTAATAAACATTGTGACACGAGAATTTTATATATAAGATATACATTCAGTTCAAATAAAGTTAAACGAAGATACAAGTAAGTGACCCCAGCGAAATCACTCAATACACATCTAAACATTCGAAGGCTAAAACGATTATACCTACATTCAAGCCCGCTCACTTTTCGACAGCTCACGCAGAGCATACGTCTCCGATGACCACTGTCATCCTTTCTCTTTCTCTTTATGTTTATCTTTAACATAACTATATATTCAAGGAATTCTTAAATAAGAAATGTAAAGATTTTTTTGGATTATAGGCTATTACAATTTTATTTCATACTAGCTGTGCCCGTGACTTCATCCGCGTGGAATTTAACAAACACGTTATTATTCACTTCGCAAAGTTATAAACTAAATAAATTTCTAAAATCAAAGTACCCTAAGTTACTTTTTATTACATTAGCTATCTGCCAAGGAAAGTCCCGTCCAAATCGGTCCAGCTATTTCAGAGATTAGCCGGAACAAACAGACAGATGGACAGACAGACAGACAAAAATTTGTAAAAAATGTTATTTAGGTATATGTACCGTGTATACCGTACCGTGTAATAAAATAACCGCTTTTTACTAAATGCATATGGATGTATACACGGTATTCGTTATTCGCTTCAGCCTGTAATATTCCACTACTGAGCATAGGCCTCTTTCCCCATGTAGGAGACGTGATCAGAGTTTAATCCACCACGCTGTTGCAATGTGGGTTGGTGGATATATTTCCTACTATGAGAAAAGATCGCTATCAGGTGTACATCATAACAACAAGGACCGACGGCTTAACGTGCTCTCCGAGGCACGGTGAGGAGACCCACAAGGACTGCACAAACACCGAGACAAATGTTTGTCATGTGCGGGGATCGAACCCGCAACCGCCAGCGTAACAGCCACAAACCAGCGGTGGGACCGTCGCGTCATGGCGTCATGGTAATTTCGATTTGAAAGAAAATTGGACCAGTTTCAACCTAAGACCTATTGACGACTTACCTAAACATTTAATATATATTTTTTTCAACTATATCAGTAATGGCAAAAAGAATTATTTAATTTCTGGATTTTAACTAATTGATTGATTACTTTAATTTATTTTGTCATGTATACTTATTACTATTAAACATTGGACGTATTATCATAAGTAGATTAGAAGTCTCTGTCAGAAAATTTTATAATTAAAATATAGGCTACTTAGCATTTATCATTCATTTATGTAAATTTCCTTCATGTGAAATATTATTATAAAATTATGTCTCTTATTAGCAACTTATAATATAATAATAATAATTAGATAAATAAAATTAAACTAAAAAACCTTAAGTATATATATATATATATATATATATATATATATATATATATATATACATAATATAATAATTAAAAAATATTATTAAAAGGAGTCCCTTTAGGCAAGGTTCCGAAGATACTGGCAGCGTTCCCCCTTTGAATAGCTAGACTAATTCTTTGTCCGAAGTAGCTGCCAGCTCTTCGGTCTCCTGTGACGTCGAATAACCTTTTCGATATTTCCTTAAAAAGGGTTATAGCACTAGGACCCCACGGACCAAGGGTCTCGACACCGAATGGGACAAAATCATATTCGGAGCCTAGACCCCTGTATTTGTCTGCTTTTGTTTTTTCCGCCGCTTCACAAGCCGCACCAGCTCTGTTGTTGGTTCCATGTAGATGGGAAGGGGCCAGCGTGTCTGAACAGGTTGCATCCCATACCAGAACCCGGCCCATCTTCCATGGAATCAAAATCATCCGGCGTATGATATCGTTAAGTGCGGCATGTCTCGAGAAGCGGCCTGCACTTTTTAGGCATGACAGACCGTGATGTCCTAGCTTATCGACATCACTGCCACAGGGACATTTATGAGGAGCGCAGACCGGAACCCCAAGCCGTAGACAGGTTGCGATTCGGAGCGTGTCAGGCTCAAGAAATGTTCCTGTATTTGTCGAAGGGTACGCGTGAAGCCAGTAGCCGGCCTCATGCGTACCCACGGCCAAAAGCCTAGCACGCGCCGAGCCTGTACTACAGCTTAAAAGATTTTCATAAGTCAATTTGCAGTTTATGTCGTCCCAGCTCCTCTGTGAATTTGGAGAAACTGGAAAATTTTGACCTGGGCATGCAAATGTGTAAATGTAAATGTAAATTATATTTATTTGTATTAAGCATATATTAACTATTAGTATTTAATTTATAAAATATTAAAATATTTACATTTATTTAACAAGCATATCAACACGATACCCGTAGTATACGGTGGATTTGATATTAGCTCTTTCTCTTGCGGTTTTTATACTGACATTTACTTTGTCATTACATTTGTCATAGAAGAACGATCTAGAAAGACCTTAATGCGTCTGATCGAGAATTTTGATTGGACTTGAGAGAACGAAAGTAACCGACATAGCTCACAGAATCAGCAAGTTGAAGTGCCAGTCGGTTGGTCACCTGTATCGTAGGAACGATGGCCGATGAAGCAGACGTGTCCTGTAGTAGTGTGGGACGACCTCGAGCCCACTGGACCGACGATCTACATAAGATTGCCGGTGTATGCTGGATGAGGACTGCGGAAAACTGGGATGTCTGGCGCGAACTTGGGAAGGCCTATGTCCAGCAGTGGACTGCAATGAACTGCCTTGAGAGACGTAATTTACGACACAAAAGTTTCAATTATTAATAGCTAAATTATCGCTTACTTGCTAAAAAAATGTTAATCGATTCGAGATTCTGTTGATGTATTGTTGTTTTCTGATGATGTCGAGTTTCTGTGATCAAAGCATGATCAAAGCTGATGGATTAATTAGGCCAGCCGGTCGCTGGAGGGATCCTGTTGCCTGCAGATCCGGGACCCTCCAACTAAAGCGGCTGAAGGCTCCCGCAGGGGTTTGGTCGGTAGTGCACCCCCAAATGTTGAAGCCGACATACGGTCTAAGACTGCCCGGGCGTCCTGGATATCACCCGTAAATGGGTTCCCTTGCGATAACAAAAAAAAAGGTAGGGTCAGCTAGGTCAGCAATATGTCTTGTTTACGTTTCAAACATTTAATATGATTCACTGGAACTATTGTTGCAAAATCTATTGCAGTTGTAAACTATTATAATATCCATGCAAATGATATGCAAGGTTAAATGTCAAAATGACTCTTACTTGTAAATTTATTTATTTGGATTGTAAATTAGTGATAAAATCTTTATTAAACTTTTAATTGACTATATTATATTTTTAGTTATATACTGAACGAAACAAAACATTTTATTTAATACTAGCGGACCCAGCAGACGTTATACTGCCCGAAAAACAGCTACTAGCTACTAAATTTGATTGCTGAGATACCGATAGCAGCGCCACCTACCGGGTCCAATTGTGTTTTTAAACCATCTATAAACTCATAAAAATATACGTACAAAATTTTAAACAAAACGGTTCAGTCCTTTAGGAGGAGTTGAGTGAACAGAAAAGAAAATTATTAAGATAAAAAGTTAGTAAACATTTTATTCTAATGAATGCCTGACTATGAAGCTTCAAAGCAGTAAATGCATCTAAACGTTTCAATAAATGATCACCAAAAACGAAATCTTAGAAAGTAAGAGTAACATCAAACTCGAATGTATCATATCTTATAACTATTTAATTATGACAAAAGAAACTAAACAGGTTTTGAAATAACACAAACAAAACGTGGTGACGTTCGTAGGCACCAAATTTTTATCGTTCATTTTAAATGCCATCGTTATGGTCGCTGATCTACATCTGCTTCCCCCGGTCCCTCTCAAACATTTCCATATGGACTGTGCTAATCTTACTGAAGAAACGCGCGCAGCGGAGCGTAGAGTCATTGAGAATCGCCGTCACGATAACGTATGAAGGCATCTTACTAACTCTTGCGGAACAGGATATTCCTCTGTGCATCTCGTGCTGACCGCTGACCTGTTATATAACCGTGACGAACTGCAACTCCTTAGTCTGAAACGTGTCCCCATTTGTCTTTAAGGTTTTTAGTACAAAAAAAGTATAATCTTCAATACATCTATATCTATAATATAATAAATAAAAATGGAGTCGGTTTGTAATATTAAAATAACCGCTTTTTACTAAATGCATATGGATGTATACACGGTACACATACCAAAATAACATTGTTTACAATTTTTGTCTGTCTGTCTGTTTGTTCCGCCTAATCTCTGAAACGGCTAGACTTTCACGGACAGATAGCTGATGTTGTAGTAAGGAGTAACTTAGACAATTTTTATTTTAGAAATTTATTTATGTTGTAACTCTGCGAACTGAACAATATTTTTTTTTTAATTCCACGCGGACGAAGTCGCGGTTACAACTAGTATAATATATAATTAACATTATGTAAAGATACATTCCCTTTCTTAGCATCAATTCTATGTAGCACGCAACTTCCTTTAATGTTCGTTTGATTTCTAAAAAGGTTCAAAATATTTTATATTAACTTGGGAGTAACATCACACGGTCGTCAAGTCACTAAGATGGACGGAGATTGCAAATAACTTACTTTATATTTACTCCATAATGACATGTATGAAGAAGTAAATGATTTATTATATGTACATTTGTATATATTTATTTCTATGCTACAAATATTTTTTGTACTTTGCTCTTGGGTTCCACATTTGGACAACAAAACGCTTTATTTATTTTGTTATAATTTTGTTAAATATTTAATGGCATAAGCATTAACAATAAAACACAAATATTCTTTACTAAAAGCCATAATTTATGAAAAAATTAAAAGAAATATAACCAAAAATACAAAAAATGTAAAAAATAATCATCAACCTTGCATACTCTCATCTGTATTGAAAACAAAAATTCAATTCACTTATAAATATAAACACGTGCATATCAATACAAACGATGTCAAAATATTGAATGTACAAATAGAGCCTTGTAATAGTTATATTACGCTACAGACAGATAGCCCATACATATTCCAATACAGTTCACAGAACATTATCTGCCATCACGACTCTAATAGTAAATGTAAATAGATAATTAGAAACAAACGCAGCGGCCGCTTTATTAATTAAAACCTGCAGACGGTCATTGCAAAATTGATCCAATTTTTAACGTACGACACGATACGAGGCGCATACGACACGACATACTGATGTATGTTGCACTAGTGTGAAAGCTATGAAAGTTATTGAGATATTGAAAGTTAAAATAATTAAAAAAGTGTGTGTGTCAGTGCCAACGTACGACTTTACTCCTTCAGATCGAATGTCTAAATAAGCACAAAAAAGGCTTAATAAGGAATTAATATTTTTATTAGACTAGTGTCTAATAAAAATATTAATCCCATATCAAATGGTAAATAAACGAACGTAATAACGCCATCTATCAAAACTCTTTTAGGTTCCGATAGATGGCGTTACGAGAAACGTAACGAGGTCATTCGTTCAGTAGAAATGAAAATCGATCCATAAGGATTAAACAACATATTACTAAACAATAATAACAAGTAATTCTCTAGTAACAGGTTACAAGACAATTACCGTATTTATTTTACAATACTTCTGAAAGATATCATGACAATAATATACAAATAATAAAAAAAATTCGCTTCCCACTGTCTGTATGGTTAAATCTTTAAATCTACGCAACGGATTTTTATGCGGTTTTCTTTAGTAAATAGAGTGATTCTAGAGGAAAGTTTATATGTATATTACATGCATAATATAGTAGAGTATCACTGACAGTTTTTGCAACCGTGCGAAGCCGGAGCGGGTCGCTAGTATTACTTACTACATAATATATACCAAATTTTTATGCTAATGTGTATCGAAGCGTATATTCATGAAAAGAAGAATTCAAATTATTAGTGATTATTTTTACGCCACTAGGCTGGCAAACAAGTTGATTAACTAACGGTAAGCGGTTACGGAGCGTGGGTGCTTGCAGTACCAGGAACATCACAAGAATGTTTTCGACACTACCCCGATGTCAACACAGCGCATTCTTAGGAACTCGGTTACCTTACTCACCACAGGAATACTACACTGTTTGAGAGCTATTATTATTTACGTGTAATTTTTTGTAAGATTGAGGGATATTTAGTCTTGCTGATCGAAATTTAAAGGAAGATATTTCTTGCCGTGTTTTACCTCACAAAATAAGAGGTTGTCCATTATTCATTTCATATTTTTTTAGAACTTTTTTTATCCCGTACCGAAAAGTCTATGATCGTATATTATAAATGGGAGTATATTGCCGTACTCGTATTCATGTTTGACATAACAAATTCAAGTCATATCAGCCTCGACCTGTTAGGTCTCGTCACGACCTGCTGACCTAAAGGATGCTCGCATGGTTGATGATTAAGCATATCTTATTTTGATTTAAATTAGTAACAAATGTTTAAAAAATTTTTTTTCGCTTTTTGGTAGATGTTTGCTGTACAGTCATAGATTGAAAAATGTATTTATAATATATTACTTTGTGCTTTTAACATAAACCCTTTACTTTTAATATAAATATATTAAGAGTTGCCATTAGAGAGAGCCTGCGGCTTTAATCTAAGAGAAATTGTTTATTTTGGAATTATTAAGTTGTGGTAATCATATTTAGATTCAAATTGTACTGCCCTACAGAAAGCACATACCAGACAATATACACTGACCAACAGAAAGTGTTTTAACAAAAAACTGACTGTTCTACTGCACTAGATTTCTTACGATCTATTGCAGCAAACTGTTAAGGTCAAACTGTGCATCTATGATACCATGTACGTACATTACATTATCATCTAATGATTTTGACACACATCAGAAGTAACAGAATACTTCTTTTAGTTAACACCGGTCTCAATATTATATTTAATTGCCTATTAGGGACATATTTTTGTCATGATTCATATATTTTTTTATTATCATAAGTGTAACAAATGGTGCAATCTGTCTGACGGTAAGCGGATTGTTGTAAATGTAAAGTGGACATAAGTCATACATACATATATTGTAGCTAGAAAATACGTGTACATATATTGTACTTAGCAAATAAGTGTAAATATAATAAAAATAATTACTGTATAAAAATATACCTAAAAAAAACCGACTTCAATTACATCGACAAGTAATACAACGTAGGTCGACGAAAAAATAGTCAAATAACAATAACTTTTTACTGGATGTACTGATTTTGATATATCTTTTTTGTCGGAAAGAAGACATTCTTAGTTTAGTACCATGATAAGGAAACCAGGATCTGGTGATGGGATCCCAGAGAAATCCAGGAAAACTCTCGAAAATCCGCATAACTTTTTACTGAGTGTACCGATTTTAATAATTTTTAATTTAATCAAAAGCTGATGTTTGTCATGTGGTCACATATAAATTTCATTGAGATCTGATAACTACTTTTTGAGTAATCTTTGACAACGCGTAGTTACTTAACTATTTTTTCGTCGATCTACGTTGTATTACTAGTCGTCGATGTAATTGAAGTCGGTTTTTTTTCGTTTGCGAGCAAACACAATTATTAAAGCTTGAGATTCATAATTGAGTCGAAAGAATTGTACTGAGTCGCATCGCAAAGTACAACGAAAGTAAGCACTGGTAATCTATACAAATAAATAAAATATTGGATTGTCTGTTTGTAATATTAGAATAACCGCTTTTTACTAAATTCATGTGATGTTCATATGGATGTACCGATTTTGACGATACTTTAATTGGCAGATAGCTGATGTAATAAGGAGTAACTTAGGCTACTTTATTTTAGAAATTTATTTATTTTATAACTTTACGAACTGAAAAATAGTTAAGATAAGAGTCTAGTTTAAGATAAAAGTCAAGTAAGTTCAATAACGTCTCAATGTTTTTTTTTAACCGACTTCCAAAAAAGGAGGAGGTTCTCAATTCCACTGTATTTTTTTTTTTTTTTTTTTTTTTTATGTATGTTACATCAGAACTTTTGACCGAGTAGACCGATTTCGACAAATTTTGTTTTAATCGAAAGGTGTTGTGTGCCAATTGGTCCCATTTAAATTTATTTGAGATCTAACAAATACTTTTCGAGTTATATCTGATAATGCGTTTTTACTTGACGCTTTTTTCGTCGACCTACGTTGTATTATACCACATAACTTTCTACTGGATATACCGATTTTGATAATTCTTTTTTTGTTGGAAAGGGGATATCCCTAGTTCGGTACCGTGATAAGGAAACCAGGATCTGATGATGAGATCCCAGAGAAATCGAGGGAAACTCTCGAAAATCCGTAATTAGTTTTTACTGGGTGTACCGATTTTGATAATTTTTAATTTAATCGAAAGCTGATGTTTATCATGTGGTCACATATAAATTTTATCGAGATCTGATAACTACTTTTTGAGTAATCTTTGATAACGCGTAGTTGCTTGACTATTTTTTCGTCGATCTACGTTGTATTACTTGTCGATGTAATTGAAGTCGGTTTTTTTTTTTCGTTTGCGAGCAAACACAATTATGGACGCAACATACGCCCACAAAATGTTTAAATGTTTCAATAGCTTTGTACCAGTCACTTATAAAACAATTGAAGTGTAAAGAAAATATAAAATATAGTACCAAAATACTGCTACTGCACTCAAAACTATTCCTAACGTCGTAAATATTAAAGTTTAACTTGGTCTGCTTGACTTTAGTGTTTTAATGGTCATATTTGACACGTAACCTCTATGCTTGTAAGAGTAATTACAGGTGAATATGTGTACAAAAATGATTGATTTCTAAAATTTTCCATGTCGTCTTCGACGTTTCGTAATATTCTTCGATTAGTTTAACGAATTAACAAAATATTTCACATTTGTTTGTTATGTTATCTATCGTGTTACGTAAAATTTTAAACACGTAGATTTTGAGTTGCAATAACCAATAAAATTAAAAGATATCGTTTGATGCTTGCAATGTTTTTTTTAAAGAATTTATTATGTTTAGTATCCCCATATTTTACATTGTTTTATTTTGATTAGCATCTAATAAGTTAACGATGAGATCAGTAGATACTAAAACCAGCGTGCTAAGTGTATAAATGTCTCAGTATATTTGTTAAAATTCTTATACCCTTAAATTGAAACAAAATTTACCTACATACGCTAGTAATAATAACTCAATACACTACCTGCCTACATATGATGTTCTAGTAACAGCCCTGTAAGTGAGAGTTAAACTGTAATTGTGGATTAAAATCTGTGTCACGGTTACACGGACAAGATGAAGATATTGTGTCGTGTTTTTCTTGAGAATTTTATTAATATTTAACCACACGGCTTTGTATTTAATTTAACTTTTGGAGTTTTCTCAGAATGAAAAAATATGAGAAGTAAAATCTACTGAACGAATGAACTCGGTACGTTTCTCGTAACGCCATCTATCGGAACCCAATAGGGTTTCGATATATGGCGTTATTTGATTCGTTTATTTACGATTTGATACGATTGTATTATTATTTTTTTAGATTAGTAAGCCTTTTTTGTGCTTATTTAGACAGTCGATCTTAAGGAGTAAACTCCAGTTGTGCGTCGGAGGAAATTGGAAGGAAAGGAGGTTGTGTGCGGTCGAAAGGAGGAGGTTCTCAATTCGACTGTATTTTTTTTTTTTTTTATGTATGTTACATCAGTACTTTTGACCGGGTAGACCGATTTCGACAAATTTTGTTTTAATCGAAAGGTGGTGTGTGCCAATTGGTCCCATTTAAATTTATTTGAGATATAACAACTACTTTTCGAGCTATATCTAATAATGCGTTTTTACTTGACGCTTTTTTCGTCGACCTACGTTGTATTATACCGCATAACTTTCTACTAGATTTACCGATTTTGATAATTCTTTTTTTGTTGGAAAGGGGATATCCCTAGTTTAGTACCATGATAAGGAAACCAGGATCTGATGATGGGATCCCAGAGAAATCGAAGAAAACTCTCGAAAATCCGTAATTACTTTTTACTGGGTATACCGATTTTGATAATTTTTAATTTAATCGAAAGCTGTTTATCATGTGGTCACATATAAATTTTATCGAGATCCGATAACTAATTTTTGAGTAATTTTTGATAACGCGTAGTTGCTTGACCATTTTTCGTCGATCTACGTTGTATTACTTGTCGATGTAATTGAAGTCGGTTTTTTTTCGTTTGCGAGCAAACACAATTATTTTATTATATTGGTAAGACGGATAGCACTTTTATCACTCGCTTTTATTATGAACGTGAATCATACAAACAAGCATATCGAATATATCTTCTATATAAATGAAAATGTATGTATGGTCGACTAATTTGTCTAATTTATTTTTTTAATACTAAAAAAATATTATAAAAATATATAATAATTGCGTGGACAAATTTAATTTTTACTATTAACTATTGACAGAACGAAATAATATTTAATAAAATTGTACTAGGGAAGTTTTTATTACAATGAAAGTAAGACCTCATAACCTCAGTAGACATAGTGGAAAAGTTCTTTGATAAAACATCTTTTTTGCGTAATGAATGAAAGCTTCTTGACACAATTTCCCTGCATATATTTTGATTTGGAATTGGATTTTAGGATTTCATTTTCAGAAGTGGTAAACACTCCATTAAAATCGTATTTGTTTGAGATTTTTAATATTTACAGTAGCTCTTCACGATGAGAACGATTATCTAAACAGCGATTGACTGATACTTACTATTTATACATACACAGAAACAACGGGCACAGTGTCGCCAACTGGCTGATGTGTTAGCCGTCAAGTGTGTCGGCTTCTATCCCCGTATACAACAAATACTTGTATAGAGAATACCCTCTGCATCGTCTATATTGTGCGTATTTGCAGGCACCTGATAATATTCTTAATATCGTATACGACAAATTTGGTTTAATTTTTATTAAGTATTTATTTAAGGAGTGTGTAGTTAACTTAACTGAGGTAGGGCACAGCAGGAAATTTCCTGCTCAAAATATGGAGCAGCCCGACTGGGGTACCTCGACCTTACAGAAGATCACAGCTAAATAATACTGTTTTCAAGCTGATTTGTGTTCCTGTTGATGAGTAACGTGACGAGAGCCCTTGCGATGCTTCTGGTATTGCAGACGTCTATAAGTTACGTAATCGCTTAGCATCAGGTAAGCCGTACGCCGTATAAAAAAAGATAATGTATTGTAAAATCCCTACTAATATTATAAATGTGAATGTAAGTTTGTTTATTACGCTTTCACGCAAAAACTACTCAACCGATCATCATGAAACTTTGTACACATATTCTTGGAGGTATTAGAAGTAACATAGGATACTTATTATGACAAAAAAAATACGAAAAATAAAAAATAAAATGTTTGTCAAATAATCTCTACTTCAAAGCCATCTAGCAGTCCAGTAATGAAGTTCCAACCCTGAGCACCGTAATACCGCTGCACTGTATTATCGACGGTCACGTCAATATCCAATCCAATTGACTATAGTTTCAACTGTTTGGGATTTTTCTATATTTATTGTTATTATATATAATATTATAAATGTGAATATAAGTTTATTTGCTACGCTTTCACGCGAAAACTACTCAATCGATCATCATGAAACTTTGTACACATATTCTTACAGGTATTAGAAGTAACATAGGATACTTTAAAAAAAATCAATGCGAGCGAAGCCGAGGGTAAAAGCTAGTAATCTAAACAGAATACACGACACAGTTCCAAGACACTAATCAGCATCTGCAGACAACAAAACGACATTACATAAAGCTCGCTTCTCACTGTTACCACGTACTGAGCGTCCGTTAATTACAGTGACGTAACATTAGTCATTGTTTTTGTGAATGTCCCTCTCACAGATCTTCGATAAAGTTGTTACACTGGATTCTGACTGGATTAATGAGAACATGTCTTACACGGAATGTACGGCAGAAATGTATTTTTCAAATTCGTTTTTGTTTCCGAATTTGTCGTTCTGGTATATTCTATACTTAACTTCTATATATATATATAAACATTATTCACGGATATTAATGCACTCGCATGGCTTCGTAACGTCTGTAGCAAATAGCCTTTTTTGTGGTTGTTTTTGTCTGGACAAGGATGGCATAAAAGAAAAATAAAATGTTATATTAACGAAAGAAAAATATGGCATTACGTAATTTTCCGGAACAGCTATTAGCTACTTTATGATTGCTTATAACTATGTCAATGAAAATCTAAAATTAAAGTTTTTAGCTTGTAAAAACATAACAGTTAGCTGATGTTTTAAAAAGAATGTGTCTTTCTAGTTTTTGTTGCACTATAGTAGCTACAGAACAACAATTATAGTGACACAACAAGAAATGGAGACCCAATTTTAAGAACGAGTTTTTCTCTTTAATTTTAACCCGTAGATCCTTAGACAAATAAACGGAAGAATAGAGGAGCAGACGAGCAGACAAAATTTAATAAGCACACTCTTTAGCTTTATAATATTAGTAAGTATAGATTATATTGCGTAATAGTATTCAATTTTTCTACAATCTTAAAAAAAAAAGATTAAAATTTAATCGTTTTCACAAACAAAGTTAGTACAATTGTTACGTGATAAATAGTTCATCATCATCATTACAGCCTATACAGTCCACTGCTGGACATAGGCCTCCACAAGTTGACACCAAAAATAACGTGAACTCATGTGTTTTGCCCATAGTCACCACGCTGGGCAGGCGGGTTGGTGACCGTAGTACTGGCTTTGTCGCACCGAAGACGCTGCTGCCCGTCTTCGGCCTGTGTATTTCAAAGCCAGCAGTTGGATGGTTATCCCGCCATCGGTCGGCTTTTTAAGTTCCAAGGTGGTTGTGGAACCTTGTTATCCCTTAGTCGCCTCTTACGACACCCACGGGAAGAGAGGGGGTGGCTAAATTCTTTAGTGCCGTAGCCACACAGCACGCTAAAATAAAATAGTTCATTTAACATCTATGGGCCACTCTATCTTATTACCTATCTATCTATTGATTTATCAGTGGACTGTAACTAGGGCACTCATGTGCGCGTGAATCCTTATTGTGTGGATGTTCACACGCAAGAGACTGTCAGGCGAAATTTCGATGTTGTTTTTTTTTTTGTATTGTTTGGAATTTTATCAATTTTTAAGAAACATATTTAATTTTGTTTTTCTATTTCATTTTGTTTTTGGAATGTACTCCTTAAGAATCGATTTTTATATAAGGCTCCCGGTATGAAAAGTACGATTTGTTAGTGATTGATTCTAAAATTAAATTTCTATTCCAATGTATTATCGAAATCCGATATGTGAAATCAGCACTACGAGATATAAAAAAAGCAAAATATTAAAAACGTGGTTCCCATTACAAGTCGCGTTCACAACTGGTAGCAGGAATAATATAAGAATAATATAATAATAGAAGAATACAAAATGATTTGACGTTTAAGCGTTTTGATGTGCTCCATAAAAGCCACTCAGTCCGAAAAAACGCAAAAGTTGTGAATGTTTTAATGTAAACTTTGCACAAAAGCTCGCAATTGTGGGGTTCGCTTCGAGTTCTGATTGTGAAAGACTGACATTAGTTATGGTCTTTTTTTTATACCACTAGGTCGACAAACAAGCGTACGGCTCACCTGATGGTAAGCGATTACCGTAGCTTATAGACGCCTGCAACACTAGAAGCATCGCAAGCGCGTTGCCGACCCAATCCCCAATCTCCCTCAGGAGCTCTGGTCACCTTACTCACTAACAGGAACACAATACTGCTTGAAAACAGTATTATTTAGCTGTGATTTTCTGTAAAGTCGAGGTACCACTCCAGTCGGGCTGCTCCATATTTTGAGCAGGAAATTCTCGCTGTGCCCTACCTCAGTTCTAGGACATAATATAGAGCACTAAATAATCACGATGCGTTGGAGCGGCGGTCACACCGCTGCATTGTAGCTGTTGCGCTGACATACAGATGTTTGCCGTGGTCTGGGTCTTTGTGTAGTAGTCCTTGTTGGTCTACCCACCATGCCTCGGAGAGCACATTAAGCTGTCAGTCCCGGTTGTTATTATGTACACTTGATAGCGATCGTTACCCAAAGTAGGGAATATATCCGCCAACGCGCATTGGAGTAGTGTGGTGGATTAAGCTCTGATCCTTCTCCTACATGGGGAAATAGACCTATGCCCAGCAGTGGGATATTACAGACTGGAGCGAAATAAACACTATAAGTAGGTTTTAACACTTTTGCAACTACTCGTATATCTTCAACTAGACCGGTAACCGCCAGAGGAATCCATGTCGTTATAATAGATGGCATAACCTTTGCTTCATACTTTCCAATGACCTGTTACAACTCTCTAGTGATGTAACGTCGATTGTATTTTGATAATATCGATACTGGTTTTTTATAAATTGTGTATATGTATTTAATAGCTTATGAATACTAAACTATAGTATTTTTATAGATAATAAATGCAAAGTTAACTAAATACGGTAAAGTCTGTGTTATTTCGCTGTGAAGAATCTCATATTTCGGAAATTGGTAAGCGGTAACCTGTTTTATAATGAGATCCAATATTATAAATTGTCTACATTCTTGTCGTTTTAGCGGACGCAAAAATCTCTTTTTTGAGTAATTTTCTGGTGTATGTCTTAGTATGCCACAAATATAGATTTATAACAAACAGCGGAAGTCTTGTGATTTATGTAATGGGATTCTGCGGTACTGTCGTATGGTACTCTTTTTAATAATATATAAAATAATAATATAACTTGACTTATTAGTTCTCCTTCATTAGAAATATATATATCGAGTTGGTAATTAATATGAAATAAAATTGCTGTAATGAAAAACGTAGTTAATGACGGAGTTAGGAAAAATATTCTTAGAAGACATACATATATGGTTAAGATAGTTTGAAAGTTACAGGTTTTAGATGACCAGACCTCCTGGGGGGAATTGGGGATTGGGTCGGAAACGCGCTTGCGATGCTTCTGGTGTTGCAGGCGTCTATGAGCTATGGTAATCTCTTACCATCAGGTGAGCCGTACGCTTGTTTGCCGACCTAGTAAAAAAAATGTCTACCTGAAATAAGGCAAGGCATAAACGATTTTAATAACAACTGAACTGTAATATTTATGTACAATAATTATATTTCAAGCACTTTTAACAGTTCTATATGAATTTCCATAAGCTATTACCATAACCATATACAGATTTTAAATGTATAAAATTATTATCATGTTAAAACATTAATACGATGAATGGCACATCACTATTCAACAATGATTATTATATCATAGAAATTATACTACATGATCGGCGAGTGTGATTGCAGAATCACCAACTCATAAGTCATTATGGGGAACAATTTTTTTTGTCATATTAACATTTTTATTTGATTCTTCAACTTTCTCCTTATCTCAAAAGTACACTTAGTACTTTCAAAGCTGTTGCCGTTTTTACGTGTTTTATAGTGATATTCTTATCTATTCTAACATGTCATATTCCTTGTGTGTTGAGTTTTCCAATTAATAACTTATGTTCAAAACAGAAAGTCAATAAAAAGTATAATTAAATTTATCATATTGCTGACGTTATTGAATCTGTCATTATTAGGCCTAGAAAATAAAAGATATGAAAGAATTTCGTACACGTATTTTGGTACAAAGTTTTGTAACGATGAAAGTTTTGACAAATTTTTCTTATCATAAGTTTTTAACCTTTCGTCATCAATGACACAATGATTTGTAGTACGTAAAATACGGTTACATGTGCACCTGTGACCGAGGCGTCGGCAATCGTGCCGGTATATTAGAAACTCAAAATGATTAACCACAAACATAGTAAGTATCCCATTTTTTCTGAGTAGATCAAGAAAAACAGTAACGATCGATGGTTCTCTTATATATTATATACCTTTATGTAATGAATACCAATGATAACATGACAAACATCTATTACGAAATATTTATATCGGGCGATAATATTAATTGGCACGATGACATAATTGAACGTTTATTGTAAACAAACATTAAAATAATTATTGCACGAATCGTGACAGTGTGGGGAAAAGAATGTTATAACTGAATTTCTCAGCTTGAAATTAATATATCGGTACTAATAGACCGGGAGCCCAGGAGGGTCAGACTTTCGTCATTTCATAAAAGCCAAAAATTTCTCAGTGGGTGCTCCCAACACCGATAGAAGCAATGGCCAAATATGAAGTTTAACTCATGGTTACTTTGGCAGATACCAGGTATGTACTTAAAACTGACTGTCAGTAACTTATAATCGATCTATGTGAATCAGTATTATGATGTAATTATTTTTTATCGATATCCCTCATTACCTCGTACACCCAGCACTAAGTATTATATTAAATATTGATTAGTTACATGCAGTAGTGTCCATTCTGAGTTTATAGATTTAAGCAATACTGTCTAGCTGTAGGTACTAGCGTATCAAATTGATTTAAGTACATAGTTTCATGGTTACATCTGTAGTAATAGATTTTCCTTCGCCAACAACTGGCTGATGTTCTAGAAGTTACTGATTTGATTCGTTTACCTTACACACATTTGTCCAGGTGTAGTTTGTGTCTTTCGAACACAGGATTTACATTCGACTGGATCTGTTGAGTTCGAAACATTTATTAATTTAATTGTTGATTTGTCTCACTACAAATTGTTTGTGTATTCATATAAAAATTACAAAATGTATGACCTCTATCTATTTCAATACTATAATTATATAAGAACAAAAAAAAAAACGATTGTGCTTTAGACCACGCGACAGAACTAAACCTTCTGCACAATAGGCCTGTCTTAGATATACGAAACGTAACTGGCTATGTAAGAAAGAGAGAAAGAAAATGTGTGCTCGCACCTCTCTCTCTTGCTACGTTCGCCTCACCCAATTACACTTTTCGTAACTCTCTCGCCACGCATTCATCACCTTACTACCCAAGTCAAGTTATTACACCTTACTAGCGACCCGCCCCGGCTTCGCACGGGTGCAATGCTGATGATAAATATACTACAGAATGTCTTTATTTATAGTATGAAGCTAGCTTATAGCATGGTTATTAACATAATAACAACATTCAAATATGCGTCGTTAGATTACACGTTGTTACAGAATGCGTTGAGGAAATAAATGTTCCCTGCTCGTTCCCGGTAGGTGATAGCGTGATAATATGTAGCCTATATGTTGACCCGCCTTCTTAATAATATTCGTGCCAAATTTGAAGTAAACCCATGCAGTACTTTATGAGTTTATCCCGGACATACATACAGACAAACAGACAAAAATTCTAGAAACTATATTTTTGGCTTCCGTATCGATTGTAGATCACACCCCAAGTATTCTTTAAAAAAATATTCAATGTACAGTTTTGACTTTCCTACCATTTTATTATATGTATATAGATAAGGCTATCCCCTATCATTCGTATTACATACCATTTTTATAAACTGCTAAAAACAAACTGCATTAACTATTAATATATAGCACTTGCAAACGTAACTGAAGCAAGCACTCTTAAAGTTGTTAAATTAATTAAATTGGCATTACTTAATTTTATTATCTGCCAACCTGCACTGAAGCAGCGTGGTGGATTTAGTTCTGATCCCTCTCCTACATGGGGAAAGAGGTCTTTGCCCAGCAGTGGGATATAACAGGCTGAAGCGTACTTAATTTATTAGTAAAATTAACTTCATGTTATTTAACATTTCCTGATCAAAAAATAATGCATATAAATACATCTGTGTTATTGCTACTTACAATTTGATTAAAGTTGTACTAGAACTAGCATTTGTCTGATTGAATACAGTTATCTGTTCTTTATTTAAAATATTTTTAAAGTTATTATTTTTTTTAATGTAACATTTCACCAATAAGAGTTTTGTGTATAATTACTTTATCTATATAAATAAAAACGAATGTTGCTAAGCGCAAAACTCGAGAATGGCTCGACCAATTCGGCTACTTTTTTTTGTATGTTCATTTAGGCCCACGGAAGGTTTTTAATATAAAAAAAATTATAAAAAAATAAAAATAAAAAATATTTTTACTATTAACTATTGACAGAACGAAGTCTGTCCGGGCAGCTAGTTATAAAGTTAAAGTTTGATTCAAATAGTGTCAACTGAAAATACATTTAAATCTGTAACTTTCGTTTGTTTTAAAGTCGGTTAAAATAGTTAGTTTTATTTCAATTTCACATAGTTTTCAAATTTCATGACATCATCACTATAATATTCCGAACTCGTTAATAGTTTGCTATTTCGATTGTCATATAACTTTCACCTAACGATCGCTACTAGTTATAAACTCATATTTGTATATTATACATAATTTAACTGTTAATTTTATTAATATTATGAATATATATGACGTTATAAAAGAAAAAACTTAGCAATAGTATTTTATAAATATATCCAGAGAGACGCAAACTAAAACTCTCCTCTGTTCAAAGCTTTATTTTACTTTCTTACTGACTTTACAAACAGCTACATAATCTGATAGAACCATATAATATTATAAATATAGGTCATGTATTTTTTTTTTTTGTAGTCAGAACTTTTTGTCTTAGAAGGGGATTTGTAAAAATTTGTATGAGCTTAAAATAAGTCTTAAGTAAACTAGAAGTGTTTTCGATAAAATTAAAATTCGAAATTACTTAATGACAACAGATAATCTGACAGGATTTGCATGCTTAGTACACAGATTAGCATAGCTCGTTGGACGCGCACAGAAACGTCGATTAGTCGCTATGACGTGTTGCAAGAATTATTTGTAAACTTTTTATGTCTCTATCTATCTATATAATCTATGGGTTGTCTGGAAGAAATGGCTAATTAGCCATAAGTCCACCCATTGTACTTCACTGTCTGTAACTATCTTTATGCTTTGTTTGTAATATATTTGTGGTGTACAATAAAGTATAAAAATAAACTTTTTAAGTTTATACTTCATTTGACGCGTTAGGGAAAAGATATGAGGGAAAATTTTTACGATGCGCGCGCACACCGTCACGAAAAAACCGACACCCTGAAGTTAGCTAGACAACGAAGAAGAAGTTAGCAACGTGAAGTTAGCTAACCAATGAAGTATAACTTCTTATGTACGTACATAAGTATACACACACTTTTTTTTTTAATTTCATTGTACCAAGATTCCGAGGAGAACAAAAGACTGGATGAGGTAGGAGTCCCAGATAACATCTTGGTCAAAGTCTGAAACAGTATAGTAGGGAATTATGTCAACATTGCAGAAGGTCACACCAAAAAAAATGATTGATTCCCGGTAAACTTGTGTTACTATAGTAATGAAAGTAGTAAGAGTTGCTGGGGATGAGACGCGTGTTCACAACGTGGGCTGCTAATGTTACACGAATCCATAGACTACGATCCGCTTATTATTACTTGATACGGTACTTTTTTCGTCACCCACAAGTTTTTTAAATGTCAAACTTTTTATCAAGACTTAGCTTTATGATTATTATTACAGATTTGAGGCATAAACATATCTTAAATTTTCTTTTAGAGTTCGGAATAGAAATAATATCAACGAAAAAAAAAAAAACAAATAACGGTTTTTTTTAAATTTTATGTGATGGTACGAAAACATTTGCCACAGATTATCTTAACATTAGTAGTCACACAGTGGTCGAAATACGACCTTAATTAATTTAAGTTATAAGATTGAACATTATTAAGGTTCTGATGTCAAAAGTATATACGCGTGTATTTGTCAAAGACATGATAGTGTATAATGACTTTTTTATCAGTTTAATTTATTTTTTATGGATAATTAAAAAAAATAGCATCTGCATTCCTTCTGTTTATAAATTATAAGAGTGTGAATTTCACACTCCTCAGTCTACACAATTTTTGTAAAAAGGGGTACAAAGTTTTGCTTCACGTATTCTTAATAATATAAAAAAAAAACAATAATTGAAACTGAATACTTCATTCAATTTTCTGACATATAAGTACCAATAGACTATGTGTAATCCGTTTAATAAAACACTTTTTTCGGATTTTATCGCGGTTTATTGTTAACTTTTGATTCCCGACGTTTCGGATACTTTACAGCAACCATGGTCACGGGAGGACTGAGGTGTCAGACGTCCCAACGTTACAAAGTTATTCGAAACTACCCGACATATATCAATATCTTATATAGTCCTATCTACGCAGAATGTGCTAATTGAGTCTTTAATCTGTGGTGAATTATGCTTGGTTTTTGATTTAATTATATTAATAATGGGGTCCCAAGCAGGTGGTAATTGCCAGCCATCTTCTCTATTGAAATTTGGATGTTTTTTAATTTCAATAGCCTCACGGATCATCCTTGGTTGGAATCGGTGTTCTTTTGCGAGGATCTGTGGTTTATCGAATCTAATATAATTTATATTAATATATAATAATATATATATATAATAATATATAATATTTATGGAGGACTTCGAGGAAACTGCTCTGCGTACCTCGCCCATAACACCCAGGTTCTACAAACGGTATGTAGATGATACTTTCACAATATTACCATCTGATAAAGTATCCATATTCTTACAACATCTTAACTCCATAAATTCCAAAATTCAATTCACAATGGAGTTGGAGGCAAATAAATCTTTAGCTTTCTTAGATGTATTAGTCATCCGTAATCCCAACAATACCTTAAGCCATACAGTGTATAGAAAGCATACCCATACGGATAGGTACTTAAACGGCGAATCACACCATCATCCTACACAGTTAGCTACCGTGGGTAAATCTTTGTTTCAGAGAGCACGAGGGATCTGCGATGAGCGACACCTGGAGACCGAACTTCAACATGTCAAGCAAGTACTGCGAGACAACAAGCTTCGGGTACCGCGTCCTCATCGCAGTGAACGTGTGAAACCAGCCACCGTCGAACGAGTACCTGCTGTGCTACCTTTTATGAAAGGGGTCACTGACAAGATTGGCTTCATCTTAAAGCGAGCTTCTATAAAAACTTTTTTCAAGCCGTCAAAAACGATAAGTCAATTTTTACCATCTGTCAAGTGTCATATACCCTTACAAGATGCAGGAGTATACAAGCTTGATTGTGACTGTGGTCTCTCTTATATAGGACAAACAAAACGATCGATCAAAACTCGCGTTAAGGAACATATAGCTGACTTAAAACATCGTCGCTATACTAAGTCTGCAATCTGTGAACACAGTCTAGACACAGCTAGCCATTATATTAGATTCGATAAACCACAGATCCTCGCAAAAGAACACCGATTCCAACCAAGGATGATCCGTGAGGCTATTGAAATTAAAAAACATCCAAATTTCAATAGAGAAGATGGCTGGCAATTACCACCTGCTTGGGACCCCATTATTAATATAATTAAATCAAAAACCAAGCATAATTCACCACAGATTAAAGACTCAATTAGCACATTCTGCGTAGATAGGACTATATAAGATATTGATGTATGTCGGGTAGTTTCGAATAACTTTGTAACGTTGGGACGTCTGACACCTCAGTCCTCCCGTGACCATGGTTGCTGTAAAGTATCCGAAACGTCGGGAATCAAAAGTTAACAATAAACCGCGATAAAATCCGAAAAAAGTGTTTTATTAAATGAGTAAAATTCGCGTAAACATTAGAAAACAATATGTGTAATCCGATTTTATTCCATCATGTTTATTTCTGGTGAACGGTGGCAGCGACACGTCGGCATTACAAATAAAACCATATTACGAGTATTAGAATATTTGTGATGCGTGAAGTGTAGTGGACGGTGGAAAATAACTTTCCAGTTTCACTGCAGAATCCTTTAAGCTGGTTAATATAACATGTCACAGGTGAAAGCGATACTATACGATCTTAGATTAAGCGGGAGCGATTTTATTTGTTCTTGGAATAATCATTACAGCCTATACAGTCCACTGCTGGACATAGACCTCCACAAGTTTACGCCAAAAATAACGTGAACTCATGTGTTTTGCCCATAGTCACCACGCTGGGCAGGCGGGTTGGTGACCGCAGTACTGGCTTTGTCGCACCGAAGACGCTGCTGCCCGTCTTCGGCCTGTGTATTTCAAAGCTAGCAGTTGGATGGTTATCCCGCCATCGGTCGGCTTCTTAAGTTCCAAGGTGGTTGTGGAACCTTGTTATCCCTTAGTCAGTTAGTTTAGTTAGTTCTTGGAATAAACTGGCAAAAATTAAATTTGATAATAGTGTACGTACAGTAAGTACATGCAGTTTTGGTTTATTCATTCGTTCTTTCATTATATGGGTAATGACGTGTAAAGTGGAGAAAACACATATGAAATATCCGTGTGATCTAGTATTGGAATTACAAACAAAAGAAATATCCGTGTGGTCTAGTATTGTAATTACAAACAAAATAACAGCAATTTTAAGCAAGTAAATAAAGTTGTATAAGGGTAGTCTATTAGTTAAAAGAACGAACTTTGGATATAGTACAAGCGCTTTAGGAAGCGTCCAAAGAATTTGGGGCTATAATGATAAACATTATACAATTATATACTATGTAATAAGTACTGTAGTAATAAAAAAAAGAATATAATAAAAATAATAGAGTTACATAACTAATACTGCGGTCACCAACCCGCCTGCCCAGCGTGGCGACTATGGGCAAAACACATGAGTTCACGTTATTTTTGGCGTAAAGTTGTGGAGGCCTATGTCTAGCAGTGGACTGTATAGGCTGTAATGATGATAATGATGACATAACTAATAAACATAAATTGGTCAGTCTACGGACTTATATTTCAAAAAGCGCTTATGTTTTGCACCATACGTCATTTGCGTAATTGACTCGGAAGAGAGACGAGTGTGACTGACATAATGATTTGCGCACCACAAACAAACAAAGTGCATTCCTATGACCTTTCTATCAAATCACGCTAAAGAATTAGATATATTTTAAATAAACTTACAAATATATTACAGACGATATTCGTAAAAGGCTACGACAATGTTGTATATGTGTATGGTGTTGTTTGGTACGAAGTTTGACGACTCGTTGGTGTTAAAGTAACTGGCGTTTGTGCTGGTGTAGATACCCCCGATACAACAATAAATCCGTTGAGTTTGGCTACATTTATGCTGCTAACGTCGATAGTATTTTCTTAATATCAGTTAATAGGTCTGTTATTGGGCTGACATAAAATAATTCTATAAGAAAAATTAGCTTTATGATAAATTACACTATTTTCTTTTTGTCTTTATTATAATTATATCTTTGCCATGTATTTACCACATACATTATTATTATATAACCCAAATATTTTAGTTTCTCATTGACGGTATATTAATTTTTCAACTAATGTCTTAGGAACCACAATCTTGTCAATCATTTTGAACGCTAGGTTTAATATTCATCGCGTGAGACTGTGATGATATCGTGGAATGCATCGTAAGGAGCGCATATTAGAAGAAATACTGAACGTACTAGTGATAAACAATGTATGTAATGAGGTGCGCAAAGGTATTTTGAGGCGAATAATTTTACTGAACATATGTCAACTTAAACAAGACTATTATAGAAAAATGGTGGTGTTTTTATGATAGAAATAATAGTGTCGTAGGTCTTTTATAGTTTTTGGTTTTGATTATATTAATAATACAAAATTAGTTAATGTTTTTAAAGCAACACAGAGTTTTTAAACGACTTCAAAAATGGAGGAGGTTACTCAATTCGGCCGTATATGTTCGAGGATAACTTCGTCGTTTATGAACCGATTTTGATAATTCTTTTTTTGTTGGAAAGCAGATATTACAAGTATGGTACCACGAAAAGGAAACCAAGATATGATGATGGAATCCCAGAGAAATCGAGGGAAACCCTCGGAAATCGGAGTACGACTAGCGGTCACCAACCCGCCTGCCTAGCGTGGTGACTATGGGCAATACACATGAGTTCACGCCAATTTTAGCGCAAACTTGTGGAGGCTTATGTCCAGCAGTGGACTGTGATAGGCTGAAGTGATGACTATGCACAAAAGCAAGAAGAAGGCAGAAAGAGCGACAGTAAAAAAATTTCTCACGCCGGTGCTATCGTTTCTAATTGGTGAAGTAGCTTAGTTCCACGAATATACGTCAAGAGATAAATTAATTTTTTTACAGACCAGTACAATAAAAAAAGTAAAGATAAAAAATAAATAAAAAAGCCTTTATTTCCTTATCCTTAATTTCTATTTCGAATGTTTGTTAGTTATTGGTTAGTTATTAATATTTTTGCTTACTGTAGTAGTTATAAATGATTTGCTTATTGTCTAAATGTTAGTAAGTTATTTATTTATTTTTAATTTTTTTTTGCTATTGGATATGGACCCCTCCTCGGGTGAAGGCCTCCTCCAGTCCTTTCCACTCATCTCTGTCCCTGCTGATAGTTGGCCAGTCTTTTCCTAATAATTGGGTTATATCGTCTGCCCACTGTCTTTTCGGTCTCCCTATCCTTCTTTTGCCGATTTCCATTTTGTAGTGATAATTGTCCACCTGCTGTCTGTGTATCTCGAAACGTGACCTGCCCACTGCCATTTCACTAGTACAATAGTGACTACTAAATAAATATGCTAATATTTTTAAGATAGTAAGCTTTCACTTCTATGGTCAGTCTCTATAACTACTAATTTTTTTTTGGATTAACCATTATTTTCAGACTGTTTTACTAATTATAAATATTTAACCCTTATTCTAAGACCCGGTTAGGCATTGGCTAAAATTAAATAAGTAAATAAGTATTCCAGACTCAATGGAATTTTCACACCTCATATTTTAAAAGTTTGTGTGTACATCGGAAGCCTAAGACTTTTGAGGAAGGATGAAATTTAATTTTTAGGCTTATCTTAGGCAACTAGTTCGTATTACAGAAATTATCTAAAAATGGCTCGAGTAGACCTGCTGTTTATTATATAGTTTAATTTAGTTCTGCGTAAATTTGGTAGTTCTAGAGCTCGAGAGTCAAACCATAAATGAGTTATATAAAATGGTTCTAAATTATTTTAACACTAGCTATGCCCATGACTTCGTCCGCGTGGAATTAAAAAAAAATAGTTGTTCAGTTCGCACAGTTATAAAATAAATAATTTTTTAAAATAGAAGTAGCCTAAGTTACTCCTTATTACATCAGCTATCTGCCAGTCACGGTTCGGCCAAAATCGCTCCAGCCGTTTCAGAGATTAGCCGGAACAAATAGACAGACAGATAGACAAAATTGTAAAAAATGTTATTTTTGTATATGTACCGTGTTACAAACAGACACTCCAGTTTTATTTATTTGTATAGATAAATATTTGGTACTACTTTAACCATTATTCGTAAATATAATAAATGTCTACAATGAATGAAGCCGCGAGCATTAGTTAATATGTAAATTTTTACGTATTCTAATAATTTCAACGTTCACCCACATAGACGTGGAAATATTTACATTGACCTTAAAATATTTTCCTTCGACATTTACCTTGGATCGCGTTCTGACGCTGGCTCAGTCTTGAAATGACGTTCTGTTTAGACACTCTCATTGAAATATAGCATAATGCGTGTTTTGGACGATTTCATTGAATGTGAAAATGATGTGCATCTGGACGGTAGAGTAGCGCTTGTCACTGGAGCTACTTCGGGTTCCGGTCTAGAAACAGCGAAGAAACTAGCGAAGCGGGGCGCGAGAGTCATCATTGCCAGTCGCAGTTCAGCTAAATTATCAGATGCGAAGGCAGAAATCATCAAAAGTTCGGGAAACGAAAATATTGTTACACGTACAGTGGACTACGAATCCCTTAAATCTGTTCGTAATCTCGCACACGAGATGTATCTCTTCGAGACCAGATTAGATATTCTGATCAACAATGTTGGAGCTATCGCCCTAGAAGATCGCCTTACGAGTGACAACTTACATTTGATGATGCAAGTGAACTACTTCGGAGCATTTTTGTTAACTTTTCTATTGTATCCTTTGATGAAATCTTCAGCACCAAGTAGAATAGTGAATGTCTCTTCGCTAGCTATTCTCTTGGGATACATAGATCTTGATCATGTTAATGACGTTGGATTTCCAACATTTACATATTATGCCAATGCGAAATTAGCTAGCGTGCTATTTACAGTGGAAATGAATAAGCGGATTCAAGGCAGTGGTGTGAATGTGTATAGTATGGATCCAGGTTTGATTAAGTCGAAGTTTTTTAGACACTCTAATAATACTTTTTGGAGATCTTTTTTAAATGGTGTACTTATGTTATTTGGAAGAGATCCAGTGCGGACAGCAGCTATGCCTGTCTTTTTGGCAATTGATCCAGGAGTATCAAATGCTAGTGGAAAACATTTCCGTGATTGTGCAGAATTTTACAGTTCTTGGTTTGCTCATGACCCAGTTTTAACGAAAAGATTGTGGGATGAATCCAAGAGATTGGTTGGAATAACACCTGAAGAAGACTGGGAGTTACATCTAAGGCCTACTTTAGCTTAAATATATTGTTTTACAATTAGTAAATGCGACATGAACATAACATTAAATAGTCACATTAAGCAATATCTATGCTGTAATATTTTGAATAAGCAGTTTGAAATTACATTTCATAAATATACATCACCCCTCTTTAATTTTTTCATAGAAAAAGGATCAATTATTTCTATTTTTTAAAGTTGAAAGAAAACGCAAGATACTTAATGTACGCATTTATACAATTATTATCTGTAAATTGATTAGCCCATTGGCGCAGTTTGTAATTACTCTGCTTTCTGCTCCGGGGGTTGTGGGTTCGATTCCCACCCCGAGTCTAGGTGTTAAATGTATTTAGACAGTCGATCTGAGGGAGTAAACTCCAGTTGAGCGTCGGAGCTGACACACACATTTTTATTGTTATTTTTATTGGGACTCTCTACAGTGAGGCTGAATATGTCAGTCTCATGATGCCTTAATCATAATCGACAAATCAACTATAATATATATTCTATTTTTAGTTTTTTAAAAAATTAAAATAATAATTATAAGAACTCTATAAATATACACCGATACGAAATGACCTTAAAAGTATGATTATTTACTACGACTATTTTGTTAATAACTATGCATAAAATTATACTGGTTAGTATTAATGTACTAATAATATATGTATTAAAACTAGCCGACCCGTGCACACTTCGTGTTGCGTTAATTATTTTTGTGATGCAATTATGTTGTGTACTTTTTTTAGTACTAAGTTTAACAAGTTTATCAGGTCCATTGTTTAGAATTATATTTAGAGATTTATTTGACTCTACTGAACCGTACTCAGCGCACGCCGGTAAAGCACTAATCTCGACCGCATTTCTTCGACTTTATGTTCAATCACAATAAAATATAGCCTATATTACTCTTGAATAGTGTTGCTTTCTGTTAGTGAAAGAGTTTTCATGATCGGATCAGTATTCGCGAAGATTACCCGCTACAAACAAACAAAGTTACAAACTTGAGCTCTTTATAATATTAGTATAGATAAAACAATGATAATTTTATAACAGTAAAAATTGAATTAAAAAAGAAAACAAATGTATGCCATAATTAATGTTTAACAAATGATTTAAACATAAAATAGGATACAAAATAGTAAGCCTATCATTGTTTTTAGCGTTGGATGCTTCAGTTTTTATTTAGCAATAAATCGCGCAGTGAAGATTGCTATCGACAAAATTGTTTGAAGAAATAGAGACCAAGATCCAATGGCCTAAAGCTGAACAATGTCAAACTCGCTGAAACTACACAAAGTATTATCAAGTACCTTTGACAAGTAATAATGATGATGTTCTTCTTCTTCTTTAGGTGAATGGCTTTCAGTAGTGCCCAATGAGCACAGATGATTTCGCCAATGTCACGTAGAAATGATACTGTTTCATTGATGTTAGAGAAATAAGGAATACTTTTATGTTTATATTAGGGCAAGTATGTTTTAATATCCTTAAGGTAAGAAAGTTATTCTTTTTTTGTTGTGGTTAGAAGTAGGTTTTATAAAAAAAAAAAAGAAAAAAAATGATGTATGCACAAAAAAAGAGCTCCTGGGGTGGGGAGGGGGATAGCGTTAGCAACACGCTTGCAATACTTCTAGGTTGCAAGCGGTTATAGATTACATTATTCGCTTACTTACCACCAGGAGAGTCGTGCGCTTATTTACCGACCTACTTGTATAAAAAAAAAACTGTATTACAGAGGGCGTTGGTTCGACTAATATTTATTAAAAAACGTACTGCATAATATACTTTAATTTTAATTTAGATATTTACGCAATTTACTAGCAGCTTGATAAGAGGCCATCCATAATATAGTCAGACGTTAAGGTGGGGATAGGGGTAGTTCGTGACAAAAATATATGAAATGTTTATCAGAATCACAATATAGTAAACTTATCTATAAATATAAAGATGCCGCGTTGGTGCAACGGTCACAGCACTGGTTTGTGCCTATTGCGCTGGGGGTTGCGGGTTCGATCCCCGCACATGACAAACATTTGGATTGGCCATACAGATGTTTGCCGTGGTCTGGTTGTTTGTGCTGTCCTTGTGGGTCCCCCCACCGTGTCTCGGAGAGCACGTTAAGCCGTCGGTCCCGGTTGTTATCATGTACACCTGATAGCGATCGTTACTCATAGTAGGGAATATATACGTCACCCCGCATTTGAGCAGCGTGATGGGTTAAGCTATGATCCTTCTATTACACGGGGAAAGAGAATAACCTATGCCTAGCAGTGGGACATTACAGGCTGAAGCGTATCTATAAATATATATAAATGATTGTTCGTCTGTATGTCCTTTATAGAATCGTAAGCTATGCATTTGATCATGTCATGATCTTCAGCAAAATGTTGTGCATGAGCTCACAAAGTTTCTGAGTTGGTACGACCAAAAAAAAGCGTAGCAACGCGCGCATAGTAGTATCTAATAAAAAGCTCTGTGTCTTAATTTCATTGCCTTCTTTAAATGAGTTGGCACAAGAAAATAGTTAATGTGGAATAGGAGGGTAGACATAAAATAGGAAGGTAGACAAGAAATATAAGAAGTTCTTTTATAAAAAATGAATTTAAAATCTAATATATAAAATTCTCGTGTCGCGGTGTTTGTAATTAAAAACTCTTCCGAAACGGCTTGACCGATTCTCATGAAATTTTGCGTGCATATTGGGTAGGTCTGAGAATCGAACATATATTTTTCATACCCCGAAATTATCAGGGGGGAGGGGGATTAGGGGGGTTAATAACATATGTGGTAAAACAACGTTTGCAAAGTCAACTAGTAACATTATAAATAAAATATACGCCTTTAAATATAATGGTATAGCATATTAACAATAAACAACTATTATAACTTATATATACTTAGTGTGTTATTTATATATATATAGTATGTTAACGATTTTTAATTTATTAAAAATATTACAAGTTTATTCAATTTTATTTTATTGTATTTTCTATTATATTCGGTTTAAGCGAACCGTAAAAATTATCATATCGAAAATTTCGATCCAGCGGGTACATCGTTCCATAGCTTAATTGGCTAGAGCGCCGACACGGTCAGTCGGAGACGCGGGTTCAAACTCCGCTGGAGCGGTCAATTTTTCATTTCATGGACCCGATCAGAAAATCTCATCTTATCCTGACTCGGTCCAGATCAGGCATGCCCGGTCCGGTCCTTCTAAGGAAGACAAAAAAAAATTCTAGTCGAAGTATACCAGACGGCCGTATACCTGTAGTGTGTGTGTATATTAATTAGTAAATATTTGTGTTTGCTCGTAAACGAAAAAAAAAAAACGACTTTAATTACATCGAAAAGTAATACAACGTAGGTTTTCGGTGCTTTACAGGGTCAATTAAATACACATTATTACAAATAGCTCAAAAAGTACTCGTTACATATCGATCAAATTTAAATGGTACCACATGATAAGTATCAGCTTTCAATTAAAAAATAATCATCATCAGTGTAAGGTAACGGACATAAAAAAATTATTACAGACGAATTGCGACATCCTCCTTTTATTGAAATCGATAAATAAAATAAGGAATTTCAAATAAATGCGTCTTACATTTAATTAATACGTTGAAACACATTTTTAGTGAGCACTGACTCTTGACTAGTAATATTTTTGTCGCGACCAATTCATATGACATGATTTAAAGTGACAACGTAGAATGATCTTTAGGTTTAATATCTATTTGACATTTTCGCGGCAGAATCTTGTCGCATTATTTCGCGTCACATGTCGCACGTTGTTTGCACGTTGTCGCGTTTGTCGCTGACGTAATACGACGAATTTTCGCTTTTTTTCAGAGTAAAAGATGTACATGGTCTTCGTATAATGGATGCAAGTGTGCTGCCTTCGCCCATATTGTTTTTTAATAAATATCGTATTTAATTACTTATTTTTTAGCTTAAAAATACAATCTACGGTCTTATCACTGTTAATGATTACACATAATATGATACTTACAGTAAAATTCTGTCTACAAAAAAAAAAAAATTAACATAATAGATATTGTTAAACACAACACGATAAGAACAGTGTCAGTAACTTTAGCTTAGGTATCCTATATTGATTTTATATCCTTTTTTAACCGACTTCGAAAAAAGGAGGAGGTTCTCAATTCGACTGTATTTTTTTTTTATTTTTTTTTTATGTATGTTACATCAGAACTTTTGACCGCGTAGACCGATTTCGACAAATTTTGTTTTAATCGAAAGGTGGTGTGTGCCAATTGGTCCCATTTAAATTTATTTGAGATCTAACAACCACTTTTCGAGTTATATCTAATAATGCGTTTTTACTTCACGCTTTTTTCGTCGACCTACGTTGTATTATACCGCATAACTTTCTACTGGATGTACCGATTTTGATAATTCTTTTTTTGTTGTAAAGGGGATATCCCTGGTTTGGTACCATGATAAGGAAACCAGGATCTGAAACTCTCAAAAATCTGCAATAACTTTTTACTGGGTGTACCGATTTTGATAATTTTTAATTTAATCAAAAGCTGATGTTTATCATGTGGCCACATATAAATTTTATCGAGTTCTGATAACTAATTTTTGAGTAATCTTTGATAACGCGTAGTTGCTTGACTATTTTTTCATGAATCTACGTTGTATTACTTGTCAATGTAATTGAAGTCGGTTTTTTTTTCGTTTGCGAGCAAACACAATTATTAATAAAAATTATTCTACAGCACATTCTTAATATGTTCAAACCCAAAAATGACACTCTGGTCACGAATTCTGTGCTCGAGGTTCTAATAAACGTTGCAGAATACGTGGATGAGCAAATTAATTAAAAAAAATTAGTGTATATTATTTTCCAATAAGGGTATCATTATATATGGGTTTGTAAATAAATATAATTATAGAAATAAGGTAAAAAATTAAGTACAAAAAAAAATCTTACGTGATAAATCATACGTCGATAACTCAGCCTCGGCAAAAATTAGCAAAAAAATTTACGTAATTAATAAAACCTTCAGAGTCGGACCACACCCTGGCTTTAAAAAGTTAAAAATCTGTCTAAAAACCGCCAATCTACTTTTTTGTAAAGATGACATTTATGAACAGAATAAACTGCATAATGTAGGTACCTATAAAAAGACAATTAAAAGCTCTAAGCTAAGATGCTGTCTGAAATAATAAAGGAAGGAAAAAAACTGATAGGTACAGCTTGTTTATTGTATTTTCTATTAATCTTTGAAAGATATTTTTACACATAGACGTACTCTTCGAGCTGGTATCGAATCGGCAAGCATCAGCTGGAATGGTTCCTTTGTCATTAACTCTAAGATCAAGCCTACGTATAGTCTAGATCTAGCTTATACCGTCTATTTATATTTATATTAATTATTATTTATATTTATAATTGTATTAATAAATGTTATTCTGATTAAGTGTTTTATTATATATATTCTAATAATTACAATTTAATTCAATGTTAGCTACTTAGTATTTACTTGTTTTGTTCAATTGAAGTAAAAATTGTCTAATTCGCATTGTGGTTTGCACCTGTAATTGAGGTGACACTCAACAATCAAAATTGTATGTTCAAGCCACTTTTTTGTGATGTATTGGTTTTTATCTTGTTATTGCAAATAAATAAATAAATAGATTCTAGATTAAACAAGAAAAATCGGACGCGACCTCTGAAGTAGAAAGTTGGGCAATTACAAACTCCGCTTATGGGCCACAGAATTATAATAATCCATTCATTCTCAATTAATAAGAATGAATGAAATCATAAGAAATTCAATGATTGTATTAAAAATAACTGTTTACTTAATGTATTAACAAGGGACGTAATTGCGTGACACTGACATTTCGCATTCTCTAAGACATGTCGTAACAAATGTCTTCGCATGTTTGTGTCAAACAAAGAGACATTGTGGACAGACAAGGCTATGTTCTACGGTCAATGTCATCTCACGTTGTACTGAAAGCTGTGTGGCTACGGCAGTAAAGAATATAGCCACCCCCTCTCTTTCCATGGCTGATGGCGGAAAGCAGACTGATGGCGGGATAACCATCCAAGTAATGGCTTTGAATTATACAAGGTCGAAAACGGGCAGTAGCGTCTTCGGTGCGACAAAGCCAGCCTGCGGTCACCAACTCGCCTGCCCAGCGTGGTGACTATGGGTAACACACATGAATTCACGCCATTTTTGGCGCGAAGTAAACGCTTATCATAAAAAGAAGTGAGAGTCTAGTTTAGAAAATTGCGTGCTATAGCGTATAAAAATAGTAATTAGAAACCAGGAACAAACTAGTAACCTCTAGCAAGGCGGCCAGTACTGTGACTACTGGTGCCAACCTGCCTATTTTACCAGAAAGATATTGCATTATAAAAATTATATAACTACAATGATTTGTTTGTATTTCAAATCCATCTGATATGTTAATAACTATGTTAATTTTTTTGATATTTACATTGAACTGCCTTCAAAGGTTGCAAAGCAAGGTCACACATACTTGAAACGACTACTACAGTCTATGAACTATTCTATAGTAACTTTATGTAATTTATTGTACTTACAACTAATTACTCAACAGACGTTGTCCTTGCAATCTGTCGAATACAGGTATATAATAAATGGTCGTTTGGTTTTCTGAGATTTTCTAATTTTCGGCGACATTTTCATCATTTTTATTACGTCAGAACTTTTTACAACATATTAGGAAATCTTAAAAAAATTAGCCGAACCGATCAAGCTCTTGTCGAGTGTTGTGCAACAAATTTAGTGGTTCATTTTTATTCATCATTATCATCATCATTACAGCCTATACAGTCCACTGCTGGACATAGGCCTCCACAAGTTTACGCCAAAAATAACGTGAACTCATGTGTTTTGTCCATAGTCACCACGCTGGGCAGGCGGGTTGGTGACCGCAGGGCTGGCTTTGTTGCACCGAAGACGCTGCTGCCCGTCTTCGGCCTGTGTATTTCAAAGCCAGCAGTTGGATGGTTATCCGCCATCGGTCGGCTTTTTAAGTTCCAAGGTGGTAGTGCAACTGTGTTATCCCTTAGTCGCCTCTTACGACACCCACGGGAAGAGAGGGGGTGGCTATATTCTTTAGTACCGTAGCCACACAGTACATTCACAGTACATTTTTATTCGTATAGATTTAATTGTATGTATTAAACAAACTCCGTAAATCAACTGTAGTTAAGAGTCCTGTAGCTTGATGTACCTACTAGCTTTAACTAACTATGAAAATATGTAGTTGTGTTATTTAATTTTATTTTTATTTTACTTATTTAGAAGTAAATTAGGGGTTGTTAGATCAAACACATTACTTATAAGCATACATCATCGTGTATCGTATAATTACAATTGAAAATAAAAAAAATTAACAAAAATATTTATGTATATAAATATTAATCGATCCATTTTTAATAATCTAAATGGTGCCATCAAAACTATGAATAGGTAACTTCGAATCTATAACACTAATAAAATTTTAAAGTCGACCCTTATGTTAAAATGCATTCAGCATTATATAGAAAATAGTATATTGCAAGCCTTCGACGCGAACATGACTTGTACCATAAGACCATAACTATGTGTAAATATTTAATGTAAATATTTAGTTCTTAACTCGTGAATTGTAAATATTTTGTCCAGTCATTTTTAGGTTTTATCTGCGTTAAAATTCCTAGTGAGCTGAAGCGTTGTAATGAAGATGTGTAGGTAATTTCACGACAAACTATTTTTATACTGACCTCTGTTGACCTCCGAGCAATAGGTCGCGAGATATTCGCGAAAAAACTGATTTTCGTGACCTTTATAACTTTTTTAACTGGCACAATATCAATGTCGATTTTTCAGATCTTCATTACAACGCCGTAATAAAGGTGTATACAAAAATTCAGCTCACTAGGAATTTTTCCGCAGATTGGGGTTTATAATGGCCAAACTGACTGGACTATATAATAGGAGTATTTCAATCAATTATATAGGCAAAGATGCAACAGCACATCAATTTTGATATTTGTATTTTTATAATATTCGCTTTTAGTCTGAATGCTTATTCCTACGTGATCACGTCGTCCACCGTGATGGTCTTGGGTTTTTGCCCTCCTGTTCAGGAATGAACTATCTTGCTGGTTTTACTTGAGTTTTGTTCCTACCTTGCAGGTACGAAAAACTGTTGATACTGATTGTTACTATATTATCGTTTTTATCTTACTTTGGTACAAGAAGTTATTAGATCACGTACAATATACTACGAGTATCATTATGTTAGTTAAGTTGTACCTAACCTCTCTCTTGCATTTAAAAGATGTCTCTAGCGGTTAGTGACATCCTGTAAACGTGAATCAGTTTTTTTTTTCTTTTATTGATTTTAGGGACTTTTGTCCTGTTCGCATTTATTCAATATCGTAATATATTTTATCAATATAACCTTCGATACAATTTTTATTAGCTTTATATTTTTTATATCTCAGTAATTTTGTTAGACTAACCAAAGTGGTATCAAACAGCGTATTTGAGATTAAGTGATCTTATTAAGACAAAAAATAATTTATACCTCTGTATGTAACTTTGTAACTTAATATCATAGATACCTTGAAATTAGTATTGAAATGTATAGGCTATATAGTTGTATGCTATAAGTTATGACAATAACCTTATCGTAAGTGCGAGTTTTATGTTGCAATAAAATATTCTAATCACAGTGACATATTTACCCTTAAAACCATAAGACAATATTGTAATTGTTAAATTATTTAAAATACTATAAAAAATATTATAGCTATAAAGGCTGCTTGTTTCCTCGTCCAATATAACAAGCTTTTCTTTATCAACTCCAAAACTTGAAACTTATAATTGAAAATTAAAACTGTAAAAATGGTTTAAAATTAAACTATTTTTCAATAAAGTATACAAAGAATATAGTCTTTAGTATCTTTTACTAGTATTCCAAAATGAACTAGATAAGAGGCCCTTAAGGCGCACGGCATTAATGGGCGACTATTTCGTAAGTATACTAATTTTGTATCATAGTTATTGCTTAATGTGTGTAAATAAGGCAGCGTTTCTACGCCTTAACCTTAAGTATCAACGCCTTGATGATATGTTTAGTAGTTTTAAACTTTCTTTCAAACATTCGTTCACGTTGAGATCGAAATACGACCAACTAATATTTAAGACTAGAATTTTCATTACGTGACGCTTTACATCCTGTAATATTTTTGCACAGTTCAATCTACAATGAAACAATTATTAAAACGATATTTAAATTTGTCTCAACAAATCAAACAAAATTTAACAAAATGATTTTTATTTATTTATAAGATCAAACTCGAAATACACACAAAACATTGCAATTACATAAATAACACAGTGGGAACCCGTGGTGTTTTAAAAATAGATGATAAAAATGAAGCAAAATATTTTTACAATTTTATGTAAAAAAAAATCCGTTTAACTTGGAATTTATACTAACTGAAATGTCTGCAGTATTTTTCCAACAAAAAACGACAAATTTTTTGAGGCTAATAATTAAATAATTGATAAAGATGTATGTACTTAGTGACGCCGTATTTTATGCAATATATTACTAATTTTGTACTAAAACACAGTTTATATATTGTTTAAAAAATAGTAACTGCGGCGTTTCTTGCCGGTTTTTCTCTGCAGAATCGTATTACGTATTGGTGATAGCTTCACTATTAAAAATAATAATAACTTTAAAATTATAATTTGTATAGTGACGATTCGAAAGTGCTTTTGAAGCCTATTTGAATAAAGTTTTTGTTTTTTTTTTTTACAACACGAGAACAGTGTCTACGAGTCGAGTAGTTATTAATAATAATTAAATTAATATTTAAGTTAATTTCTGAAGCTAAGACTAAAAATATTAGCTTTTGTATAATAAATCAAAAACAGTTTGCGAATTCTACGAAAAACAACTTCAAAGTACTAACTCAAAATAGTGTTAAACAGAAAACGCTTAACTATTCATAGTTATATTAGTAAGTGGATGTAACTCCCAGTCTTCTTCAGGTGTTATTCCAACCAATCTCTTGGATTCATCCCACAGTCTTTTCGTCAAAACTGGGTCATGGGCAAACCAAGAACTGTAAAATTCTGCACAATCACGAAAGTGTTTCCCACTAGCATTTGATACTCTTGGATCAACTGCCATAAAGACGGGCATGAGCGCTGCCCGCACAGGAGATCTTCCCACTAACATGAGTCCGCCATTCAAGAATGATTTCCAAAATGTATTATTAGAGTTTCTAAAAAACTCTGATTTAATCAAACCTGGATCCATACTGTACACGTTTACACCACTACCTTGAATCCTTTTATTCATTTCCACTGTAAATAGCACGTCAGCTAATTTCGCATTAGCATAATATGTAAATGTTGACCAACCAACGTCATTCATGTGATCCAGATCTATGTATCCCAAGAGAAGAGATATCGAAGAGACATTCACTATTCTACTCGGCGCTGAGGATTTCATCAAAGGGTACAATAGAAAAGTTAACAAAAATGCTCCGAAGTAGTTCACTTGCATCATCAAATGCAAGTTGTCACTCGTAAGGCGATCTTCTAGGGCGATAGCTCCAACATTGTTGATCAGAATATTTAATCTGGGCTCGAAGAGGTACATCTCGTGTGCGAGATTACGAACAGATTTAAGGGATTCGTAGTCCACTATGCGTGTAACAATATTTTCGTTCCCCGAACTTTTGATGATTTCTGCCTTCGCATCTGTTAATTTAGCTGCACTGCGACTGGCGATGATGACTCTCGCGCCCCGCTTCGCTAGGTTCTTCGCTGTTTCTAGACCGGAGCCCGAAGTAGCTCCAGTGACAAGCGCTACTTTACCGTCCAGTTGCACATCATTTTCACATTCGGTGAAATCGTCCAAAACACGCATTATGTCCTACCATATATTTCAATGATACTGTCTAAGCAGAATGTAATTTCAAGACTGAGCCACTGTTAAAACTTGATTCAAGGTAAATGTAGAAGAAGGCCACTGTTATTATTTCAATGTTTAGTTGAATGAACGTTGAAATCATTAGGATGGGTAAAAAATATATCATATAAAGGCTGTAGTTTTATCTTTAGATAATTTTTTATTTTCGATAAAAATAAACAATACAGATACAAGTTAATACCCACTTAGAAAAATCCTCCCATAAAATAAAATTAATTAAATTTCAAATACTATCTATACTTATCTGAAAAAAAAGCTGTTTTAATATTAAGTCTATTGGTGAAACTACAAGCTTAAAAAATGTTTGAAATGTTGAATATTTGACCTAACATTTTAGGTTTAATACCATTAAATATATAAATACACACATTTTAGGAGAGTGTGAAGCAATAATATAAAGTGAAGAAAAAAAAAAAACAAATAAGAAAGCAATATAAGTATGGCAATAACTCGTACAGTGTTAACTTTTAATGAATATTAAAAATAATAATAATACTTAGTTAAAATATATTTTCAATTTTTTTGGTTTGTTCTTATTTGAACAAGTCTTCCGTTTATTTTTTCATACTGTCCACGTAATTATAATCGATTACCGTAATGTAATGACGCCTGCAACTACGTTACGCTTGCCTCTGACCCTCCCTACAATCTCTGGCCTCTCTCTGGCTAACTTACCACGAAAACACAACATTACTTGAGGATAGTGTTAATTAGCACTGACTGAAGTACTTCCCCAGACAAGCCGCTCCATGAATATTGATTTACTACGTAATGTGTATTCCTTAATTTTTTAAAAGGTGTTCATGTGCGATGAAATCGAACGCTTTTGTATAATCAACGAAGGCTAATAGAGACTGATTAAGTTCAATTCAAGGGGCGCAATCGTATACCTATCAGAAAGAACACCCGGAATAAATATAAAACGAAATAAACTGGATTTCAGTTACACAATTATAATTTTATTTAAATTATCAAATATTTTAATAATACCTACGATTTTATTTTTGTGTTACCCCCACATTAGGAATTCTAAACATTTTTGAATATCATATCAACAATTGACCGCTCCAGCGGGATTCGAACCCGCGTCTCCGACTGACCGTGTCGGCGCTCTAGCCAATTAAGCTATGGAACGATGTACTCGCTAGAGCGAAATTTTTGATATGATGATTTTTATTTTCGGTTTAAGCGAACCGTGGCGCCGTCTATAGTGAGTTCTTTACAGAGACCCGTAACTATTCAAAGTTTCATATTACAATGAAAATCTTTGACAGGAGACGACACCATGCTATTATTAATACCTACGATTTTATTTTTGTGTTACCCCCACATTAGGAATTCTAAACATTTTTGAATATCATATCAAAAATTGACCGCTCCAGCGGGATTCGAACCCGCGTCTCCGACTGACCGTGTCGGCGCTCTAGCCAATTAAGCTATGGAACGATGTACCCGCTAGAGCGAAATTTTTGATATGATGATTTTTATTTTCGGTTTAAGCGAAATGTGGTTGGAAAAAGTTAAAATATGGTTGGAAAGGCTTTTTTATTATTTAATAACAAAAAAAAAAAATCCTAGACGGTATTATTTGATGTAGATTTTAAGATAAAAATTAATATAATTACGTTGCTCTAATTATCGGTTACGAAATAAAAAAAGACGAATAAACCGGTTTAGACCTTTTACTTGTATAATACACACACAAATACTTTTAAATTAAATTATTTCTATAATGGTATTATACATATAAACTTACAGTATGATACTTATAATTAGGTTGACATCTTGTATAATAAGTATTAATCAAAATTGGTGAGTAGCGATTTATTATTTTGTAACGTTTTTTGCTTATAAATTAATTACAAATAAAAAATTTTCACTGCCGGGCGAGGGTTCAGTGAATATTAGAGTTCAATATTAGAGTTTGGTCGACCACGCTGTACGCTGCGTCACTGCAATTCCTACAAATTAAAGTTACATTATTTAGTAATATCTAATCCCTACTAGGTAAGCCTGACCTTTGGGTACTAATTTTAATTTATATATGATACGAATCGTTGGTACAGCGGGTCGGAGATTGTCCCATATCTATCCACTCCACTCCAGGACACGTCTGCTCCATCGGCCATCGGTCCTGCGACACAGGTGAGTGGTGACTAGATCACTGCCACTTCAACTTGCTAATTCTGTGTAAGTTTGATGGGGATTGCGGAAAACTTGGATTTCTGGCGCGAACTTGGGGAGGCTTATGTCCAGTAGTGGACTGTATTAAGTTAAACTTACTGATTGACTGAATCATTATATAACATCCTCCGATGATTAGCTATAAAAGCGTGGCTTTTTAGATTTTTAAAATATAATTTATTTTTTATTCTTTAGTTCGATTTTTCGATGGCAGATAGCTGATGTAATAAGGAGTACCTTAGGCTACTTTTATTTTAGTGATTTTATTTTTTTCCATTAATAATATAAACAATAAAAGAATAACTATTCTGCGCGGAGCGAACCCACGAACTTACGCCACGCGGAGCGGGCGGGAAACAGCTAGTAAGGAATAAGCAAGGTAAAAATGTAACTAGCCTGAAAAAGTATCTGCCTCAGTTGTGCTGTATCGAGTGCCCGAGCGAAAGAGTAAGTCCGAAACTGCAGGCATGCGCATATCGCGCGCTAGCTTTATCTCTCTTACTTCCTTACAGAGGATCCACGAAAGAATTTATTAATCCTGGCAGTCTTAATAAGGATATTGAGAACCTGTTATTGAATTATTGCATTGTCATTGGTCCTTGATACATGTGCAAAGTTTCAAATTAATCAAACTTCTGGAAATTGGTGAAAATCATGTTTAAAGATTCCATTACATTACATACATACATACATTGTTACGCATACGTTTGTACGCGTTGGCGCAACGGTCACAGCTATGGATTGTGCTTGTTGCGCTGGCGGTTGCGGGTTCGATCCCCGCACATGACAAACATTTGTATTGGCAATACAGGTTTTTGCCGTGGTCTGGGTGTATGTGTAGTCCTTGAGCCTCTCCACCGTGCCTCGGAGAGCACGTTAAGCCGTCGCTCCCGGTTGTTATCATCTACGCCTGATAGCGATCGTTACTCATAGTAGGGAATATATCCGCCAACCCGCATTGGAGCAGCGTGGTGGATTAAGCTCTGATCCTTCCCCTAGATGAGGAAAGAGACCTTTGCTCAGTTGTGGGATATTACAGGCTGAAGCGATACATACATACATACAACCCAAGCAAATAAAAACGTTGTAATAAAGCAAAGCAAGATATAAAAAAAAAATCTTGTTCGTGATCTAAGTTGGTTAGTTTCAACTGGAGAATTTTTTTTTTGTAGAGTAAAACATTGTCTTTCAATTAACATTTTAGTTTTGGTAAATATTTTATTTATATATTTAAAAGTAAACTTCTCGAATTTTCTTTTGTAGCTTTCTGTCACAATTATTTAGTGCTATAATAACGTGAACGTGATAAATGATACTTGTAAACTTAAATTACTGTACACCTATAAAATTTCTTTGTCTGAATTCTAGAATAATTATCCTACCTCAATGTTACTTAAATATAATAACTGAGTTTGCTCGCAAACGAAAAAAAACCGACTTCAATTACATCGAAAAATAATACAACGTAGGTAGACGAAAAAATAGTCAAGTAAATACGCGTTATCAAAGATTACTTAAAAAGTTTTAATCGGATCTCAAAGAAATTTAAACGCGATTACACGATAAACACTAGCTTTTGATTAAATTAATCATTAAAATCGGTACATCCAGTAAAAAGTTATACGGTATAATAACAACATAGGTCGACGAAAAAATAGTCAAGTAAAAACGTATTATTAGATATAACTCGAAAAGTAGTTGTTAGATATCAAATAAATTTAAACGGGACCAAGTGACACGCACTATCTTTCGATTATTTTTTTTTATCGAAATCGGTCTACCCTCTCAAAAGTTCTGAACTATAATATACATAAAAAATACAGTCGAATTGAGAACCTCCTCCTTTTATAGAAGTCGGTAAAAGAAGATAAAAATATAACCCTGTAGATTTAATATGGTTTGTTTTCACTCGCTTATTCACATAATTTACTTGAATTTTACTAGTTTACGATAGCAATAATAATGAGTTTAAGGTTCAAAGGGGGATAACTCTAGATACGGTATAACGATGGATAGATAGTCACATCACAAAAAGGGTATAACTTCACTTATATACTACCGCAGGAGGCACATAATTAGAAATTTTTATGAAATTTTAATTAATGTGATATGTATATACATATAGTATATAAATATACGTTTTCAAAAACATATTATAAAAATTACAATAAACATTTAAATAAACATAAGAGTGTTTATATAATATACATTTTCTGGCCATATATTTTTCGCCGTGGTTACTTCCCTTATCGAAAATCAGACAAATATTCAAGCACTAGATAAGGTAAAAATAATATTATGCTTTATTGCACATTTAAAAAAAGAACAAAATTTTCATTACAAGCAATTATAGTAACAAATTGTACAACCGGGCGATCTTATTGCTAAAAAGCAATCTCTTCCAGACAACCTGACAATGAAAGGGATATTGCTTTTCAGATGGGGAGCTGGTATATAATAGTAAATGCTTAAGATTATATCATTTTACCAAACAGAAATCACGGACCCTATAATATCTTTTGTTATTATGATTTTTTTAGCTGGACAAAAACATTTCATCTTAAAAAAAAACTAGCTTGTTATTATGAAACATTACTTGAATATTATTTTTTTGAAGGTCATGTAGATTATTAAAAAGCGATAATGTTTGATTGCGAATAATGTATGGAAATAATATTTTTGTAACAATTTAATAAGTATCATAGAAAAACGATTTATTATTTATAATGTGAATATAATTTACTCAAAACCATATAAAACTAGAAATACACCACAATCAATAGTCATACGCCTCCCAATCTTCATCAGATGATAACTTTACCGCAATTTTTGATTGGTCCCACAACTCTTTAGTTAATTTTCGATCACTTACTAACCAGTGATTAATCCACTTTTGACAGAACTTAAAATGTTTCCCACTAACTGTCTCTAGCGAAGGATCAGCGGCTAATATCGCTATTTGCTTCCCGACATCCTCTTTAGGTTGACCGACAACGTTTAGAAATAATTGAGATATATTCTTCGTTAAACTTGGAAGATTATTTAACACATTTGTATCTCGAACTAGAAAAGGATCAATTGTATTCGCTGTTATATCTGAATTTCTAAAACGTTCATCTAATTCGGCCGTAAACAACGTCATAGCTAATTTTGAATTCGCCAAAACTTCCACCGATGTGTAGTATTCAACGTCGTTCCAATGATCGAAATCAATGTGTCCGATGTACATTGACGAGGCCGAAGTGTTGATTATTCGACTAGGAGCCGAGCTCTTTAACAAGGGCAGCAATAGATACGTAAGTAAAAATGCACCAAAATAATTAACTTGCATCGTGAGATTAAGTCCATCTGCTGTCAGTTTATCAGGAAGTCCTACAGCACCCGCATTATTGATAAGTACGTCAACTCGCTCCTCCATATTCAAAGTATCGTTGGCAAAACTTCTGACAGAATCAAGTGATGCTAGATCTAAAAGTTTGTATGAAACGTTCTTGTTACCGGTGATCTGTTCTATACGATTTCTTGCTTTTATTAATTTCGCCTCATTTCGGCTAGCGATGATGACCTTTGCTCCTTTTTTAGCTATAACTTTTGCAGCTTCATAGCCCATGCCAGTGCTGCCACCGGTTATGATGACCACCTTCCCGTCCATACGTGCACTCGTTTCACACATTGTATCCTTTAATAACACAATATCGAGTCCTTAACGAGACACTGTCACTTAGCAGACTACAAGCGAACAGGAAGTCGAGGCCAAGAACGTGATCGACAATGTTGTTCATAATTATTATTTTATAAAGTATTTAAATGTCCTGCAATGCTACCATTGTTCACTCACTATTTTGTCGCTTGCTGTTTACTGATTTAATTGTATCAAGTGACCTTCTTAAATCAATAAAATCACAGAAAGAAGTGAAATTGCTCAACTTTATGTTATATAGCAGTGCTTCTGTGTTAATATTATTTTTAATATTTTATTATTTATAACTAAGATCAAGATTTAACGTCCACTAGTAATATAGGAAGAGAATGTATACTGAATGCTTTTATTTTGAAGCCTTTGGGGTTTTCGAACATATACAAACTTTTTATATCAGAATAGTGATCAAACCTCATTTTGAGTTTTTATATTTTTTTATAATAATAATTTTTGATAGATGTCATGAATTTAAATTTTAATTTGTTCTTTATAATTTATATTCTGCAATCTATTCGTATAACGTTCTTTTTGATTTTATTATTTAATTAAAAGCCGTTGGATACCTATATCAAAGATATTACTTCATTCGTTAAAAAGCTCATTCCCTAAGCCTACTGCATGCTTTACATATTTATAAATCATTTTAAAACAAAGTAAAATACACGAACGTCTCGATTATTTTAAAAAATCGTAATTATGATGCGTTACACTTGAATAATGTGTACATAGAAAGATTCTACTTAAAGTCAACTTCTCTTTACGTCCTTTATGTATCCGCGACAATATGTTACCTCTCTACTCATTTAAGTGTACGCATTTTTATTTTGTATTCTTAAAGTTTAAAGAATTTATACTATTAAGTATAGCTGATTATTTTCATACCTAAATTGTTGTATTTTTTTAAGGTCTTCTATATAAATAAAAAGGAATGTTGCTAAGAGCTTAACTCGAAAATGTCTCGACCGATTCGGCAATTTTTTTTTGTATGTTCCTTAAGGCCCACGGAAGGTTTTCATAAAAAAAAAATTACTATCAATTTTTGACAGAACTAAGTCGGTCCGAGCAGCTAGTCTCTAATAAATACTGTTTTATTTCATTTATATTATAATTTTTATTTCAGAGAGTCAGAGGGTTTCAAAGCTTAAGTGCGCACACTTGACTCACATGACTATATGTTTTAAAAACGTTCCATATCTGCGGGATCCCACGCACCAGCTTTCGATTAAAAGAAGAATTGTCAAAATCGGTACACAGTAAAAACTTATCATGTCAACACATTAAAAAAAAGTTGAGAACTTCAAATAAGTTTTAAGTATATAATATGTTAGTTTATTTTTAACTGCCTTTTTTAAGCCGGTGATAAATAATATAAAAGGTACATACGAGAAACAGTAGTAGGTACATAATCTGTATATATATAGACGTTTACCTGTGGACATTTCCCAGAATTTGGAATATATTTTATTTTAGAAAGAAAAAAGCTTTTTTTTAGTATACATTATCATAAAATTCAGCTTAAGACTTTATTAACTCTTGATAATTAACTGTCCTAGTGTTTTCAAGCAAAAAAAAACCGATTTCGATATACATCGACAGTAATAAAATGAGTACATCATTAACGTAGTTCAAAGCATTATTGAGTTAACTTAAAAACTACTCTTTAGATCTCACTCAGATTGACCACTGACAACTATAAGTTACGGTAATCGCTTACCATCAGGTGAGCCGTAAGCTTGTTTGTCGATCTATGTAGTTGTTTAAAAAAAATAATATATATGTATAAAAACGGTATATCAAGTAAAAAGTTATAAAATTTATTAATTCGGTCAAAGTCAAGTATGTTCATAACATAAGTCTTTGTAGAATACTATTGTAGTTGTTAAAATTTACCTTTTTTAAATTACACGTAATTTCTGCAGTATAATGTTGATCAATATCTTAATATGATCATATATATTCTAACAGTTCGTTAAATTAATTTTACGTGAATAGCGTTGAGTTCATAACGTAATTTATGAGAATAAAAACAGAACTATTGCTTGAAGATGTTCCGACGAGGTAATTTTATAATATTTTGTTTTATTTTTGCATTGCGCGTATTTTTGAACTGTTATTTTCACAATCGTATTTTTTGAGAGTAACTGAGGAGTTTCTTTATGATTCTTCTCAGCAGAATCTACATTCCGTATTATGATATTAAAAAATGTTTAGAATTCCTAATGTGTGGGTAACACAAAAATAAAATCGTAGAAATTTAAAATAGCATGGTGTCGTCTCCTGTCAAAAATTTTCATTGTAATATGAAACTTTTAATAGTTACGAATTTCTGTAAAGAACTCACCATAGACGGCGCCACGGTTCGCTTAAACCATCATTCCATAGCTTAATTGGCTAGAGCACTGACACGGTCAGTCGGAGATGCAGGTTTGATCCCCGCTGGTTCGGTCGATTTTACTTTAACTATAATTACTTCAAGCTGTGTGGCTACGGCAGTAAAGAGTGGTGCCTATGGGCAACACAAATGAGTTCGCGTCATTTTTCTCACGAACTTGTGGAGGCCTATGTCCAGCAGTGGACTGGAATAGGCTGAAATGATGTTGATGATGAATGATGTATGTGTATAATGTGTCCTTGAGTGGAGACTGCGTGTTGGCAAATGCTTCGTAAGATTGCCAGTGGTGTGTGGAAAACCGGGATTGCTTCAGCCTGTAATATTCCACTACTGAGCATGGGCCTCTTTCCCCACGTAGGAGAAGGATCAGAGCTTAATAAAATTAATACGATCGCTATCAGGTGTATATGATAACAACCGGGACCGACGGCTTAACGTGCTCTCCGAGGCACGGTGGGGAGACTCACAAGGACTGCATAAACACCCAGACCACGAAAAACACCTGTATGGCCAATACAAATGTTTGTCATGTTCGGGGATCGAACCCGCAACCGCCAGCGCAACAGGTACAATCCAAAACCGGGATGTTTGGCGCGAACTTGGGAGGCCTATGTCCAGCAGTGGACTGCGATAGGCTGAAGTGAAGTGACTGTATGCTGTCTGTATGCTGTAAATCTCTCGACAATCTTTTATGTCATATAATAAATTTTAATATCAATATATATTGATAGTAAAAGTTTTAAATTAAAACTGTAATTTATTCTATTTAGCGCATTTAAAATAAAACCTTGGTTTAAAAAATTTATTTGTTTAAAATTTATTTAATTTATGTGTGTACGTGTCAGACTATATTTAAGCTAGGTCTGAGTGTTTTTCGACGAAGAAACCATTCGCGTTATCGCTTGCCGGTTCGATTCCTGTTCGAAGCGTATTTCTATGTGTAAAAATATGTCTCTCAAAGATTAAAAGAAAATACAATAAACAAGCTGTACCTATCAGTTTTTTTCCTTCCTTTTTTATTTAAGACAAAACCCAAGGACTCATAATCGCCTTTTTTATATCATGCAATTTATTCTACGTATTAAAATGATTTTTTATACTTGACTATATACCTTGAATAGCTAGGATGTGGTCCGACGACGGTGTTATTAGTTACATAATTTTTTGTCGAGTATAGCCGAGGTCGAGTACGATTATTCAGGTGTGTTTTTTTTTAATTATATTTCTAAGTAATTTTTTTTTAATTACATCCTTAGTTTGTTAAAAATAATATGTTAATGAATTTATTTATAAACTGCGTTCAATATTAATATATATTTCCTGCAAATCACTTTGTTGGTTTGGCCTTTGATAGTATTTCTTAGCTCCTCCACGGGCTGTGCTCCGTTCATCAAAATCTCGAGCACACCCTGCGTTACCATAATGTCGCTTTTGCGTTTGAACATATTAAGACTGTAATCCAAAACAATTTTTAGATCAAATTCCGAAAATAAGAATGTAAAATTAACACTAGACACATAAACTAAAATTATTTGCTCTCTTTTCTTATTATATTATATAGTATGTATACACTAAAATATTTACTTATTTCAATGTTTTTTTTTCTTTAATAATTATGTAAGTCTATCATATCGTAGTTTTAATCTATTAATTATTGAATTTTCCTCCTTAATTTGTGCACACTTCTAACCGCTGCTACTGTATCGTGTCCAGTACCCAAAGGTTATCTGGAAGAAATCGCTATTTAGCGATAAGATCGCCTTTGTACATCTTGTATTGTATCTGTCTTTATATGTGTCTGTATTTTGGTGTACATTAAGAATAAATAAATAAATAAATATGTTGCGTTAAATTGTTACCAATTTTCTTTTCAATGACGAGGGTTCGCCTGTAGTTAATCACTAGCAGTGATAAGACGCTTTTCACTGTTTACTTTGCATTGCGTATTTTCTTTCATATGTTATATCACAGGTACTTTAAAACTAAGTAATAAGTAATTAAATACGAAATTTATTAAAACACATTTATTTAGTAAATAAAAGGCAAAATAGATAACTATTGCAATTTAGGAGTATTTTTAATTAAATCAGCTGCTCTTTCCGCCATTCCTATGATCACGGAATTAGGATACAGAGATATGGGCGAAGGCAACACACTCGCATCCATTATACGAAGGCCTCGAACATCTTTAACTCTGGAACAAAAGTATTACGACAGTTCTTCGTATTACTAACATTAGTTAGTATAGAAGTTAGTATAAAAAAAATATAGAAGTTATGACTATTCATCGCACAGTAAAAACTTTTTTTCAACGTGTTATATTACATTACTTTAGATTTCCTTTTTTAAAATACTATTATCTAAGTAACCATTATGCGTAATTTAATCTTATTTATCACGGTAATGTTATAATTGTGTTATACAAACACATCATTTATTAGTTTTTCTTCATAATAATTGTTTATTTTTATAGATGCTATGCGGTTTTAATTACCCTATTACTATAATATTTTAAGGCGTATATACTTTTTATTTTATTATTTAATTAATTTGTTAAAAGTGTTATTAACTTTTCTACCAATTTAAAATTTCAAATTGAAAATTAGGCTCTTTCTTTTCTTGAGTTTTGAGGCTAAAAAACTTGAAAAAGTTACCTGTAAAAGGTCAGGTGAAAAATATATTATTTGAATGTCCCTGTTGTGTGTTTGAATTTGTTAGTAAGCTTTTTTATACAAACGAATTTTGATTGAATTCTTTATTTTTTGTCACACCGATTTTGGGTACAAATATACCGATTTTAGTGGACAGCTCTACCGATTTCACATTAACACGGTTTGAGTTTATTGTATCGTAATTCTAATAATCATTTAATGTCTTTTTCTAACAAGTAAATTGTATTAAAATTTTAAGACCTATAGAAATGGTAGAAAGATAAATAGTTCTCCTCTGTTGTATTGTGAACATACCTCAACTGGTTGTCAACGACCTTTCCCCCAGCGCAAGTTCCAGCGACGTGGTGGCCAGTCACTGCGACCTCTCTGATAATGCACGCCAAGTATTCGTCAGGGGGACTTTGTATTTTTGGTTTCGGTTTTGGAACCTCTTTGCGTGCCTGCGCGCCTGGTACTCCTGGTAGCTTTATTCTAAATTTGTACGGTTTTTTTTATATTTAAAAAAGAAATACAGATAATAGAATGAATGATATATATACATAAAATCATATCACAGAAAGTTTTAAATGAATAAAATAATAAACGCCGCACTCTTAGCTTCCCCCAGTAGCAAGAGAATTGTATGAAAAGTCCAGAAAAAATTAGAGATTGTTGATTTTATACTTAATAACTATATACGTAAAGTATATTTAAATTTTCTTGCGTAAATATACCTATACATGCAAGTGTTCCGTAAATGTTGTCTATCATAAAATGATACAATGTCAGTATAATTTCATAACTTGCCAAAGGTACGTATAGTACGTACGTAAGGTACGTACTTTTTCCTTCGTCGAACCAATCCCTTTTGGTCTAATCTTGTGTAGTTCCAGAAAGATAGACATCGTTCAGCTCTAGGCCAGTGGATCCTGGCTCCTATTTCTTCAAAGGGTTTTGTCGTTAGCAATTTCTCTGCGCGTCTGATTGCTAAAAAATAATTAAATATTTACACGCTAAAAACAATCATGGGTTTTTCTATTTTATATCTTTTTTATGTTAAAATCCTGTATGTTATTGTGGTATACATTCCTTTTATTTTTTAATCCAGTTTTTACTTGTGTTAAATTCAGATTATTCCATTTTATTTTATTATTAAAATTATACCTAAAAGTAATAGTAAATTTATGCCTTATGATGTTTGAATTTTATCAATATAATTGTGGTTTTTTTTATTGATACATACATTAAAAATGTTTCAATTGTATAATATTTTACGGTTATTTCATAAGTGTACATTTTAACAGTTATAATTTCGTAATGACGTGTCTTTATCGGTTTTTACCTTTCATGATACATTTGACATCGTAATCTCGGTGCAAATAATTCGGATCCACCACAATGGGCACGTTGGTGCTCGAGTCCACGAGTGTGACGGATCCTCTACTCTTCGGCTGCACACACGTCGCCAGGAACATGAACCCTTCCTTACTCGTTTCATTATGGAATGGAAATATGTCCCGGAAAGTCTGACATGATGGTAATTTAATTAAATATTACAAATTCCTTACTTATTGGAAATTAAGGTATTGTTGTAAATGTAAGTATTATGACGTATGTAAATATAATTAGCATCCATCCTGTAATACCTAACTACCCAAATACTGGGCGTAGGCCTCTTTCTCCATACAGGAGAAGGTTTGGAGCTTAATCCATCACGCTGCTCCACTGCTGGTTGGCGGATATGTTTCCTACTATGACTATCGATCGTTATCAGATATTTATGATAACAACCTCGACCGACGGCTTAACGTGCTCTCCGAGGCACGGTGGGGAGACCCACAAAGACAGATATCCAAACTGGAAAGAATATTTCTACAAATCAAATATCAATCTCGAGCAGGAATCGAACCCGCAAACCGTTTAGGTGACTACTAGCACCACTACACCAGAGCGGTTGTGAATGTAACTAGCCACTATAGAAATTGTTTTCATTTTTAGAAACGTTAATAATAATATTGTTCAAGATAAGGCGAACGCAAAGGGTTTTTTATTTATCCTTTTCTCTTTTCCCACTTTAGTTCCTAAATTTAGGCACTACTTGCTAAATTGTAAGTATACCTTCTGTTTGTAGTTGGATAGATGTCTCAACAACCTCTCACTTGTAGAACCCATTGAGAATAACATCAGGGCTGACCTGTTGTAGTACTCCACGCCGGCTACGGGCGGGAACGAGAGGTATCCTAGTAAAGATTATTTGCAATATGAATGTATGAATAAGTATATGATAGGTTGATGTAAATGCATACATGAATTAAGACCTAATTCGCTTGTTCGTTAGATCCCATGAAATTGTAGAATAGAGTCGAATTGCACATTTCTAGAATTTTGCTTTTAAAATGACATTTAGGAAACAGAAAATTTACTTAGAGTCGATTTTGTCGCATCGTCGTCACCATTTTCGATACGGAGTCAGAGGTAGAAAAAAAAATCTATATAAATTTCAAAATATTCCGAAAATATTAAAAAAACAATTGTTGGTAGGAATTTGGATAGCTGTACGAAAGGAGACATAAGGTTTAAGAAGCTAATAGAAAGTTTGGAGGAAACAAAAACATATTGTGCCGACTGCTGACAAACTAAGACAGTTAAATGATAAATATCCTGTTTTTAAATAGCGATCAATAGGCAATTGGCACTAGTGTTCATTTAGTAAAAAACATTACAACAATCGAAATATTTCTTACCGCTGTTACTCCAGAAGTAGTCCACCAAAGTACCCGCACTAAATACTTTTGCTAGAGTTATACTAATCGGTTTCTTGATGCTTACGTATATCGGCATGTTCATGTGGTCGTGAAGGTTCTTGCCAACAGACTCATTCTCCGTTATCAACTTTATACGTAGCCTTAACGTTAAAGATACAATCATATATTAGTAAAATATTTAACGACACATACCACGAGTAGTTTTTAACGATACTTTTAGATGGGTGTATAATTGTTCAAATTGGATATCCATCTCAAAGTAAGTCAAGATAGATTATCGGGCTGCCTACTTCAGACAAATCTGCAAATCATTCACTATTTCAACTTTTGTTTACGGAACAAAGTTTTAAGAAGAAAATAGACAAAAGTGGTTGATTTATTGAATCAAAGTTTTTTGGCACTTTAAATAAATGAAATGATGAACATATGATATAATTTATTGGATCAGGTTGTTATATGTACCTATATTAGTCTTCCGTTAAACCGAATTAGAATTAAGGTTGTACTAGCCACTAGTGTTGCCCAAATTCAGTCTTGGTCTTGCAGTCTTGGTCTTGTTCTTGCGTTTTTGCAAGACCAAGACCAAGAACAAGACCGCGTATTTTTAGCAAGACCAAGACCAAGACTGACCGTGCAAGACTTGAGCAAGAACAAGACATAGCCTGCAAGACTCTTGCGTCTTGCAGCTAGGACTTAGCGCTATTTCACTGAGTAGTTAGGTGTAACAGTTCGGTGTATAGGTAGGTACGCTTAGGAATTCTATGAGACGCAAAAAACTGTATCAAAGAATATGAAAAACTGGACCTATGCGCATTACGACTAATACCATAAACATAGCGAATAAAAAAATATCTATTAAAATCAAACTGAGTGCATGCATAGTTATGTTTTAACCATCGGCACTTTGATAATGCGGCATCAAAGGTTTTGTACTTACTTCTCAAAGAAATTTGCCGCTTTTCGGAAGTACATGGTTATGATACACGCGCCGGCGGCTTCTTTTGAAATCTAAAACAATCGTTGCCGCCACGCCGAAATCATAACATTTGACACTATTTGATTGCCGCCATAGGGCGTAGGTATACTCATGCAAAATAATTTCGAATTTTAAGAGTACCTACAGGTGTTCCAAAGAATAAATAAGTTTCAGAGTGCTTAGAATGAAAATGAATACATTATACTGATCACGCAAGTAGTATTATGATTAGGATAAAATGGTAAGGATAGGTAGTAGATGTCATATTAATTCATTCTAGTAAGTATATATTATAATATTGATTACTTATATGGTTTTAAACTAATTACTTAGGTACTATTATTGTACATTTAGTCATTATATTTCTTAAGTTTTTACAAGAAAAAATAGCAAAAAGTGTTCAAATATCACCCGTTTAATAAATATTGTAGCCACTTTTAAATATACTTGAAACGTGTAAAAAAATTCTACAAAACTAATAAAATAATATAAAAAGCGTAGGTACTTACCTAACTAATAAAATAAAAAGCCTGCGATAAGAGTTTTGTATTACTTACCAGCCCGAATATCTCTGAGAGAGATGATGAGAGTAAGTATTTACTAGCTGTGCCCGCGACTTCGTCCACGAGGAATAGTAACTTTGGAGGTATAGTGACGTTCAGGACTTATTTATTTATTTTAAAACTTCTGTCATCAAACATACAAACGAACTCTTCAGCTTTATAATATTAGTATAGATGTACGCCAAAACATTCACTTATATGTAAAGAATAGTGATTGGCACTAATTCTTTACATATATTTTATTCACGCGTCGCGTCTGTACAAGTAGGTAATATTTAGTGTGTGTTTGTACGCCGCACGCGGCATTGTTTGATTTGCGGCGGCATCCTTTTCATAGAGCCGGCACGTGGCGAGGCGGCGCGGTAGAAAGCAAGGAAACGTACTATAAATAAAGGAATTATTTTAATTCCAGTCATTTCCAATTGAGCTGTGCTTCGAGTCTAACTTAATAATTGTTTTTACTAATTCTCGTTGTTTTCTAAAAACGTATCACGTGTACAATTTAATATGAGTGACGAAGATTCAAATTATTCTAGTCCGAGTAACGAGAGTTTGAGTCACAGATCTAAAAGACCCAAAAGCAAATTTGAGGAGTTTTTCGAAATAATTCATGCATCCCAAACTGCCTTCTGTAAATTGTGCCAACATAAAAAGATTGAAATAAAAATGAAAAACAGAAACACTTCAGGCTTAAGGAAACATCTAATATCTTTCCACAAAAAGGAATCAGAAATATTTCTTCCTGTTAAACCAAAATTAAGTGGAGATATCACAAGCTTTTTAGTAACCGCTGGAAGAAGTGGACAGGTAAGAATATTTTTTTAACAGTTAAAAGAATTTTAACTCTGCGTAGCTATTCATGCGATACTTTCAAAAACGCCATTAACTTACGTAAGTATTTTTGAGTTAGTGGTTTTTTCATCTAGGGGTGCGACATATTAAGTATGTAATTATCGTCTTAAATATTTTTTATAAACACCCATATTTTCATTTAATCGGCCAGTAACAACTAAGTACTTTATTTTGGTAAATTACAGTACAGTGCAACCTTAATATAACAAATATCAATTTAACGATTTTCTCGATTTAACAACAACAAACCTCCTCCTCTTATACGCTCAAACCTAGTATGTTTTAATGGGGAATGTTTAAACTAAATGTTTTATGTGGGGGAAGCAACTTAAAAGAGAAAGTCTGCGCAAGTTCAATGAACTTTATGAAGAATATAAAAGTCTACACTCACTGAACAAATCTCTGGAATTACCAGAAAAAGAAAATAAAGTATGTGATGAAGATGAAGACGTAATAGACTTTGATAAACTCTATGAATGTCCCTCGACGTCATCTGGATCTTGTCTTCAAGGCTTAGTGATAGACGAGTTGGAGGAGTACCTGAGAAAACCAAGAACTGCCAGCTCGGAAGACATTTTAGATTGGTGGAGGACGCATGAGACAGAGTATCCGATTTTATCGAAAATGGCCCGTGATTTTCTCTCAATACCTGCAACTTCAGTACCTGCTGAGAGGTTATTTTCTAAAGCATCATTAGTAATTAGAAAACATAGAAATAGGTTAAGTGATGAGTCAGCCAGATGGTTACTTTGTATTAATTCTTGGTCAAAAAAATTGATATAAAGTATCATAACCTAATGATAAAGCTGTTGATTTGTGTTGTATTTTATTTTTTATTCAAATAAATGATAAATCGTAAAACTCTTTTATTAAATTTCTTATAAGTTGAGGGTTCAATCTCTTTCTAGACAGATAAGTATTGTTCTTTAAAATACAGTCAAGTTATTGTAATTAATTTGTTTTTTTACATGTTTTAGCAAATGTAAGCTTATAAATCATAAATGTTTATTAAGAAACAGTTACTTCCATGGAAAACGACATATAGGTCAGTTGATTTTTCGAATTTCTTATCAAATCTTCAGTTATTTATTAATCTGCTTGATCTTTACTATGGCTATGTTAATTCAAGCTCACAATGTTCCAATTCTAATACGTTTTTCTAAGATTTAAAGTAAACTTTAATAAATAGTAATAGACTAATAGGTAATTGCAAGACTTGCAAGACTCTTGCTGCAAGACCAAGACCAAGACCAAGACTGGGAGCGCAAGACCAAGACCAAGACCAAGACCAGGTGTATTGGCGCAAGACCAAGACCAAGACTGGCTAAGTCTCGTCTTGTTCTTGCATTTGGGCAACACTACTAGCCACAGTTACTTCGTTTATTTTACTCACTATAGTAATAAATTATTGAAACTTACTTTTTGATTAATTTCTTTGGTCCGATACCAGATGATATCATAATTTGAGGCGTCTTGATAGAGCCAGCGCATAATATTATTTCTCTGTTAACGAATATATTGTCCAGATTCCTGTGATCTTGTAAAATGTAAAGTGACGTAGCCCTTTTCTGCTCAAAACGCATCTAAATGGAATTGTGTTATGATTAATAATTAAGAAGCTAGGGGATAGTTTTCTACCAGCCAAAAAAATCAGCACAAATAAGTTTGCATAAGTTCTGCAAATTTCGCATAGAAAATTAATGCATAAATCATTTAAACATATCAGTAGATAACTCACAGATATCCCTTGGGTTCTTAACAGGACATGTAAGTTTTTCCTGTTTAATGCTGGTTGGAGGTAAGCATCGTAGGCTTGATATCTGCTGCCATCTTTGACGCTGGCTGTTGATCTTCTAAATAACGTATTTTTTGACGCAAGCGCTGATGAAGCTTGTCTAAATATCGTCATCAGCTCGTTGTCTTCATCTATAAGTTTCAGTTTCATTGGAGCCTAAAAGTTTTATCGGTTGATAATATTGATAAAACTATGCAATAACGTAAATGTAATCCCATATATGGATAAAGGATACTGTTATTATCATTTTTAGATTCGTATTCTCAAATTGCCACGTTAAAAGTACTGGGGCTCCTATTTATGTCCATATCGCCAACAAACTTAAATCACAAAGTTTGCAAATGACTATTATACAAAGTTAAATATATAAGGCTACTCTTATTGATTTTAGTACGAATAATGCACAGTGTTATAGAACGATTTGCGAGTCTAACACTTCGCTGACTTTTCAAAGTATCGGAACTAGTTAGGTAGGGCCAATTTAGATAATTTTTTCCTTGGCCATTGTATTATTTAATTTATTCCTAGCTTATGTTGTCTACCATGAGAAAGATTTTTTCTGAATTACAATTAGTAACGCTTATAACCTCGAAATCTAAAAATAATCCTGAACATTGCATAATTTAATATAGAAAATATGGGTAAAGGTTTATTCAAGATTGCGTTCCCCAATAAAAACCTTATACATTATACCACGAAGTTCCTACGTAAGAAGGTCAGCTAACCATTTAGAAAATTAAGTTGGGCACATGCATAATAAGCATAAGTAATATAATTTATTCCTGTTTTACACCATTCCAAATCGATTGTTACTGGTGTAACAGTAAACTTAGTATAAATTTCTATTCTAATGACTCAGGTAACTACATAAACACAATTAAATGATTGAATTAGATAAATAGTTTAAGTCTCACGTGAAAATTAACTGAGGTAGGACACAGCAGGAATTTCCTGCTCAAAATATGGAGCAGCCCAGCTGGGGTAGTACCTCGACCTTACAGAAGATCACAGCAAAATAATACTGTTTTCAAGCAGTATTGTGTTCCTGTTGGTGAGTAAGGTGACCAGAGCTCCAGGGGGGATTGGGGATTGGGTCGGCAACGCGCTTGCGATGCTTCTGGTGTTGCAGGTGTCTATAAGCTACGGTAATCGCTTACCATCAGGTGAGCCGTACGCTTGTTTGCCGACCTAGTGATATAAAAAAAAAATGTTAACAGCATGAAGCAAAATTTTATTTTTAAGTTTTAACATAATGGTAGTTTTTTATTTGTTAGAGTTTACTCCTTAAAAATCGATTTTATGAAAAAAATATGAGGAGTAAAATTCTACTGAACGAATGACCTCGTTACGTTTCTCGTAACGCCATCTATCGGAACCCAATACGGTTCCGATTGTTTGCGTAACGACGTTTTCTAATAATGCCATCTTAGGTAGATAGATGGCGTTATTTGACTAGTTTATTTACCGTTTGATATAGTATTTTTTTGAGGCCGCGTTGGCGCAACGGTCACAGCCATAGATTGTGCATGTTGCGCTGGCGGTTGCGGGTTCGATCCCCGCGCATGACAAACATTTGTATTGGCCATACAGGTGTTTGCCGTGGTCTAGGTGTGTGTGCTTGTGGGTCTCCCCACCGTGCCTCGGAGAGCACGTTAAGCCGTTGGTCTCAGTTGTTAACATGTACACCTGATAGCGATCGTAACTCATAGTAAGGAATATATCCGCCAACCCGCATTGGAGCAGCGTGGTGGATTAAGCTCTGATCCTTCTCCTAAATGGGGAAAGAGGCATATGCCCAACAGTGGGATGTTACAGGCTGAAGCGTTAGGGTTATAGTATTTTTATTTCTTAGACTAGTAAGCCTTTTTTGTGGTTAGTTATTATTGTTCTGCTCAATTCTTTTTGGTTTTCAATTTGTTTTGAATTTTTACAACTAAAGTTTTTGCCTAATTACAAACCTTCGCACAAATTCCTTTAACTGGACAGTTGTCAGAATCAAATTCACTCTTAACAGTTCCGAATGCTTTCAAGAAATATGGTTTCAAGTCATCTAGTGTCCAACCCTTAAAGCCAAGTCTTGACCATCTGTTGTAGTCCTCGGGAAGACCAAACCCATGGAGAAGGAAATTAATCTGTCCCGATCCTCCAGGACCTTTACCACGGGGAATGATTGGCGTCTTTAAATAAAAAAGAAAAGAAAACAGTAATTGCAGCCTAATTGACTTTAAAACAGTCAGAGAGATTGAATTTTAAAACAATGAAGATATGGATTAGAAATATCATTTTATGCCAAAAGAAATATTTTTAAATCAATTGAAAGATAACTGAAGTTAAAAATAATAGTTTTTGGTAAGACGTGTTGTTTAACCTGATTAAGAAGTCCAAAAGAAGAATATTTTTGTGCTGTGGCTCGCACCGTCCAATCGTTATCTCCATGTTGTGCGGCAGTGGCCGTCAATGGTATTTTGGTGAAGTACCCCATATGGTCGCCAGCCTCCACCAGTAACACTTTGACATTAGGATCTTCAGACAAGCGAGAAGCCAGCACGCAACCGGCTGTTCCGGCTCCAACTAAAATAATTTTTATTGTCTTCAAACAATAATAAATTTTCATCGCTTTATTATTATTATTTCATTGTTCATTATCGAGATAAATATCTTATTATTTGGTAGCAATTTATGCCCCAGCGCCCTGTTCAAAAAAAGGGCAGCCGAAAGCTCGTGGCTAATATTTGTGTATGAGAAACTACTATATAACGACCCTCAGAAATAAATATCGATTATTGATTGTCGATTATTTCGCCAATTACGATTTTTTCCAAACTATCTGCCAATTGCTTTTTTTACATTAATAGAGCGATACTTTGCGCCTTTGCATGCGGCTCTCGGCGCCCCTTAACAATCGGTACCCGGGTGCATCAAACACCCCACTAGAGGCCAAGCCGCCCCTGACTGTGAGCCGTATTTTTATGTAAATTACATAAGTTTATATATAAATAATTCTAAAAGATTAGAAGAAAAATATTTTGTCTAATAATAAGCGCCTAACGTTTTGTCAATAGCAAATACACAAAAAGATTTAAATCATAAAATATTTTAAACGGATTAAACTTCGAACAATAATGTAAAGTGTATAAAAATACTTATTACACCAACAGGGGCAACAGGAACATCATAATAATCATCATATAAATAAAAACTTACCGATGATGTAATCATATCTCTTCGCAGGCTTGGTAACAAAACTCGTATTAACATTTGCGTATTTCTGATACACTATATAGGACACAAATGCCACTAATATGCTTATTATATAGGAATATATCGTCATTTTGTTTCATATCACAGCCAGCTAACTGCCGAGCATAGAACATTGACTGGTCTAGCTGTTATTTAATCCAGACATTGTTACCGACACTAATTGAATTAAGCAGAGGGGGAAAACCTTTTAGTTCATTTTATTAAAATGTAATGGATACTTAATAAAAATAGGTTTGGTTATTTGTGAATAATGTAAAGTATACCTTTTTATTAGGGATTGTAAAATACTTTTTGTGCGTAATAATTTAATTTCTCATATCGGTAAGTATTTTGTACAATTGTGCTAAGTAACAAAAATGCCAAAAACAGTTCTGTTAATACTTAATAGGTATTGTAATAATAAGTAGGTGACAATTATTTGTGATCGAAGAATTAGTCTGCGTATCAAGCGGTATTTTTGAGAGCTCCCAAAAGAATTTAAAAAATATTTAAAAAAAATATATGAAAGAATCTTGTTTTACTAACGTTTTTATCTCAAACGCTGAATAAACCACTATCGAGATTATTTCCCGGTTTTAAAAAAATAGTCAACACGTAGCTACAAAAATGTTTGTTACCCCTGAAAGAAAACCTAAGGGGATTAAAGTATTTGATGGCGACAGGAATCAATACTTTATTTATATGATGCAATTCTTTACTCTGCCGTGTCATAAATTCGTTATTGATAGTCTAAGTCTTCTTTACATATTGAATGTATTTATGGCTGTAATTTTAAGATTATTGCTATTTTTCACTTTATAAAATTCAAAGCATAGATTATGTTGGTTATGAGACCTCTTAAGACGGCTTTAGCCTGGTGAAAACAATTTAATAGCTAAGGTCTTTTTTTTTTTGATATCACAGGGTAACCCATTTACGGGTGATATCCAGGATGCCCGGGTAGGCATTCCTAGACCGTATGTCGGCTTAGCACTTGGGGGTGCACTACCGACCAAAACCCCTGCCTTATTACGGGAGCCTTCAGCCGCTTTAATTGGAGGGTCCCGGATCTGCAGGCAACAGGATCCCACCAGCGACAGACTGACCTCGGCGAAAAGACCAGACTTCTCCTCCATGGGACTGTCCGGCTCACCTCTGAACAATCCCGACGAATAGCTAAGGTCTAAATTTTGTACCTCTACTTATTTAACCACTTTTTCAGACACAATTTTTGGCTGCTTGCAACGAATTTAGTTTATAGACTATTTAGAATATCCTTTCTTATCTTCTTAATATTTGTAAATTACGCATCACGTTGTTTGTCCGCGATTGACTTCTACTTAACCGATTTTAATCAAATTTGCACACCGTGTGCAGTTTAATCCAACTTGAAAGATAGGCTATATTTTATTTTGATATATGTAATTATTATATTTAAGGAAAAAAATTTAAGGCGGTACGAAGGTCGCTAGGTCAGTTAGTAGAATTATAATTTTTGGGCAACTATGATATAAATGTAAGAATATACTTTTCTTGAATAAAGAATTTAGCCACCCCCTCTCTTCCCGTGGGTGTTGTAAGAGGCGACTAAGGGATAACAAGGTTCCACAACCACCTTGGAACTTAAGAAGCCGACCGATGGCGGGATAACCATCCAACTGCTGGCTTTGAAATACACAGGCCGAAACGGGCAGCAGCGTCTTCGGTGCGACAAAGCCAGTACTGCGGTCACCAACCCGCCTGCCCAGCGTGGTGACTATGGGCAAAACACATGAGTTCACGCCATTTTTGGCATGAAATTGTAGAGGCCTATGTCCAGCAGTGGACTGTATAGACTGTAATGATTGATGAATAAGAATAAACTAATAAAATCATATTCGTTACATTTCAATGTCTGATACAGTCTATAAAATCTTAATTAACCCTTTAACCACCATGTCATAATTAGATTAAAACTGTATTCCATTTACATAAGCAATCAAACACCTCAGCATTTGACAGAGCACAGAGAAAATAAAATTAATTGCATCCCAAAATAAACGTTAAAAAATTTTTAATTAAAATAAAACATAATGATGAGGAAATAAGTCTTTTATTTGAAAAAGAAATTCACAAAACGGTCAGACTTATCACTTTTACAGAGTAAGCTTACTGATTTTTTTTTGTGTAATTACATGTTTTTAAAATAAACATTGTAAACTGAACAACGCATGTAATTTACAGAAGTTATGTATATGCAGTAAAAAAATAAGAGCGTGAAATTGTTTGACACATTGCTGAGCTGGAAATTGACGCTATACAGCTCTTAAGTGTTTATGCAAGATATAATAGATATTAGTTGACACACAATCTAGATAAAATCTGTTTTTCTTTTGGAACGAAGTTCCTTACGGCTTGGCTGGGTGACCGAGCTGAGAAAAATGTGAGACTAAAACTGTAAGAAACATATATACGGCAGTGACGTAATATCAGTCACACAACTGTATTTTTTTTATTTTATTATACTTTTGCCTTTACTAACATGAATAGCAAGTGTCAGTTTATGTTTATATTTATATTGTTTTAACTCATAATTGTTTGGTTAATTTAATAATTTTAATTTTTTAATATCACGGTTATGATTCTTAAGGAGTTAAGGAAATTTAATATCCACTAAATGTTAACATTGTAGATGTAATTATGAGACATGTATTGCTTCTTTAAGTCCGTATATTTCTTAAAATTTTCATATTTCGGTTATAAATCAATGTCCCCACCATCTTCAATCATTTCTCCCGTAGCAGGCACCATGACGGGTGCTTCGATAACTTGTTTACGACCCTTAGCATCAACGACTTCAATTGTTTCTGGTTCCACTTCCATCTCTGCGTCTTCTTCTGTTTTTTTCTGTTTAAGACCAGCAGCTGGTGATCTGAGAAAAAAAAATCACACATATAATAAACATTTAGAAAACACACAATGGGTTGTTCACAGTAAATTGACAAAAGCAATGTGGTTTGATACTTTTTGAAATAGTAACTCCTTTTCACATGATTTAGTCAGTAACATCCCACTGCTGGGCACAGGCGTCTTAGTCCATGTAGGAGAATGACTGGAGTTCAGCATCGCTGCTCAACTGCGGGTTGGCGGATATGTTCCCTACTATGTCCCCTAGTAGCAATTGCTATTAGATGTGTATACTAACAACTAGGACCAACGGCTTTATGTGCTTTCTAAGGCACGGTGGGGGAGACAAACAAGGACAGAGATCCAAAACAGAAAGAAATATTTGTACATATACAAACATCCATCCCGAGTAGGAATTGAACCCACAACATGTTAGTTAGGTTAGTAGTGTTAGGCGACTACAGTAGTTATTATTCATATCTTTAAAATTGTAGAAGTAGACATAAATACGGTTAGTAAATGGTGCGGTTAGTATTTGATTAGTAATAATGTTTTTTTTATACAAATATTTTCGTTCACTTATTGTAACTGCATAGTGAATCAAATTATAAAGATCTTGACATATGGCCATTAAGCATTACTGACTTCTAAGCATATTTATGCATATCATTATAGAACCATAATAGCTTTCACTTACCTGATAAGTGATATATCGCGCTGGACTTCTCTAACATCTCTCTGCCACTCCACTTCGCGTCCCTTTCTTAACCTTTGCATAATATAGTTATTTGACCGCCTCTGCCTGATCTCTTCGACCTTCTTCATGGCTTCAATGGTCTTATTCCAGAGTTCTCTGTTGTATTTCACGGGAACATGACGCCGTTTCTCGAACTCGAAAGATGGGTCAATTGCCAATTCTTTGCCAGCAGTCTTGCGGTACGCTTTGGTCCATTTGGTTTTACGTGGGTTCTTCTTCTTTTTGAAGGCTGCGTGGCATTTTGAACGACAAAATCTGAAAATCTAATCACGAAGAAAGATTACGTACACTTGATGTAATAATGTGAAAAATCTATTGAGTATAGACTTAAAATATTATTTTTATGCTATTTACCTTACAGTCGTTTCTCACGAATTGTATGCCATGGCCAGGATATATCCTGGAAGAGCAGAAATAACAAGTTTCAATACGCATCTTCACACGTGCTGTTTTGATCGTCTGACATTACGTCAAAAAAGAGAGTTTCTGAAAGTATTACCGGTGTTTACATGTGAATTAAATTTACACGTCTACATTTTAAGTAACATAATATGATATCTATATTTTTCAAAAAACATGTATATTTCGCGTACTAGTTAAAATTAAAAACATTTTATCAAATATTAATAATCATTAATTGAAACATGAATAAATACAAATGTTAGTAGTGTCATCTAGCGAGTAGATGTGTCAACTTGCCTCAACTAGTTTCACTATTCAATAATAGATGTCAATGTAGACTATAATTAAATTGGGTTTGCTCTTTATAAGTCCTTTACCAGTAAGTTACTGGTAAAACGAGTTGGTAAACCGGAACACCACAAAACCGATAGGTAATTTAACTTTTCAGTTGACTGCCCGATTTATAGCTTTCCTAAAATATCGACATGTTTACCTCGGTAGCTGGATGTGTCTAATTACTCGACGCTACTATTTTGTATACTTCAAATAGACCGTTATGAAAGCATTTTTGACCTTATAAAGATACATAATTACGTAATTCTAACTAATGTTCTTCCTAAATTTGGAATTATTAGGTAGAGAGAGTTCGTTACTTTTGTTGTTTCACTTATAAGAGCTTTATTTAGTCTGTGGTGGCGATGAATAATACTAACATAATGAAGGAAGTGAAAATTTGGTCAAACGCTTCCCTGAGAACCGCGCCGTGCGTGTTAATTTATTGAATTTGTATGAGGGCGGCTTTTTGGATGTTACACTTTATTGTTATTCATATAGCGACTGTTGATTGTTTTCACATGTTGATTTATTTGTGAAAATCGTTTTAAAATAAATAATAAGTTTTTATTAACTTGTTTTTATATACAAAATGTCCAAATGTTTCCGGTCCAAATTATGATTTATGTCGTTAACGCTTTAAGCCGTTATTTTAATTTTTAGTTCAAATATGAACTACTGGTTTTTTATTTACGAGTTCCTGCGGGAAATTAAAAAGTAAGTGGTAATTTGACGTTTTTTTTTCATTATTTTACTTAGCTATTATATGATTAAAAGATATGGTCAAGATAAAAGTTAAACATGCTAATTTAAGCGAATTATATAATACTTTTGCTAACTTTTATTTAAAATAAGTAACGTTCTTTTTTTAAACTGACTCAAGGTCTAAATATATCCATGCTATGAATTACAAAACAAAAACAAATCGTTGTTTTTTTATACTTGTTTCATTTGTCAGTAGCTTGTATCAATAATTGGTGATTGGCCATATTTAATAATGGTCGCTGCAAAAAAGTAAGTTTTAAAGTTTAATTATAATACCACACAGACGTAAAGTAACTTTGTTACTTGTTGACTTATGTTACTTGTTGACTTACCATATGATATGGACTTCTGTAGAAGAAGTCCTATTTTAAAATTCCCTGGTGCTCGAAGTTCTGAAAAATTAAAAATGAAATTTGTGTATTTTGATTTTAAATTCAAAATAGATTTGATGAGGGTCTCTGTTAAAACAAAAAAAAGGAGTAAATTTTTATTTTATTTTTTTATTTTATGGGCTTACTTTTTACCCCAGTCTAGCTCTAGAGCAGAGACGAGGTCGAAGGTGGAGCGTGCTCGCCCAATAGTTAGTAAATATATAGTTAGCTGTAAAATCTCTCAATCGTGCTGTGATACAGAGCTATCATGATGATAAATTCTAGGTAAATCTAATGATTTTCTTGTTTAAATCTTATCTTCGAGTCCATAACTGGAATTCCATACAAAAATTAAATAAGAGTACCTATAAGTCATTTGTTTTAAGCACTGCGGAATCTTCGAATGAAGCCGCCCAGCCCAACCGAAACCGAACTGGTGTAGGACCTCAAAAAAAATCTTTCTCTATACCGACATATCACCAGGTACAATTCAGGATTCCTCTCATTTTAGGACAGATAAGCATTTTTGTTAATCTCTATTGGAGATAAGTATATAATATTGTTTCTTTTTATGATAGGTATACAGTTAATGCTAATGTTATTCAGGCGAAAATAAATAAACCACAAACATACAAAAAATAAATTATTATTGGTGGAATTTAATTACATAATAAAACCAAAGCCCGCTCCATAATTTATTGCGCAACGTGATTTTGCATATAAATTATAATAAAAGGTACAGTAAACTAAATTTTACGTAGAAATTGAAATAGTTCACATTCGTAACTCGTCCTTATTAGTTTAGACGCAAGGTTTCCGGAGTGAAAGTATTTATCTAACAAACCACTAGACTTGAATTTGTAAAATGTATCATAATGGCTGAATAATTTAATATATTTTTTTTTATATCACTAGGTCGGCAAACAAGCGTACGGCTCACCTGATGATAAGAGATTACCGTAGCCTATAGACGCCTGCAATACCAGAAGCATCGCAAGCGCGTTACCGACCCAATCCTCAATCCCCCCCAGGAGCTCTGGTCACCTTACTCACCAACAGGAACACAATACTGCTTGAAAACAGTATTATTTAGCTGTGATCTTCTGTAAGGTCGAGGTACTACCCCAGTCGGGCTGCTCCATATTTTGAGCAGGAAATTCCTGCTGTGCCCTACCTCAGTTACCTATTATAAAACTTCTTTACGCAGGCTTGACTTGGAGGGAAGCTGGTAATAAGCGTGACGAGAGCGTTACGAAAAGTATGATCGGGAGAGGCGAACGGAAGTTGAGAGGGAGATATAAGTTAGTGAGGATATAGAGAGAGTTACGTTTAGTAAGTTTTACTTCAGTCGTGTGGTCTAAATCACATTAGTTTTTTTTAAGATGGAAAGGTTAGAATAAAAAATCCACAACATTACAACGGTACATTTTTGATGCTGACTATACTTTTTAACTAAATAGGTGGTCCACGATATGATAATGAGATGCATTCTCGATTAGATTGTAAGTGTACAATGGCTTTGAAGATCTTTTATAATTGAATTATCTTCTCAGTATGTAGATTGCATGAAATGGAAGAATTAAAATGGACATTTTGTTTCTACTTTATTTTGGTAGTTATTAAGTATGTTTAATATAATGAAACATTTTTTTCGGATTTTATCGCGGTTTATTAAGTTTTTTAGATGGATGACGTTTCGGATACTTTACAGCAACCATGGTCACGGCAGGAAGTTGTTTCATTATAATGAGTGAAATTCGCGTTAACATTAAAAAAAAAGTACGTTCAATATTACCCTCGGCTATTAGGAGGCCTATACCCAGCAGTGGGATGTTATGATCTTACAGCTGAATCTTAAGGTTATTTTAGTGTTATTATATTGTAGTTATTTATTTAAATTTATAAAAAAAAATGAAAAATATTTGATAAAGATTAAATTATAAAGTAATCATGCCTATAAATATTAACGAGAGTGACATACATTGATAGATTGTTTTCTCTCTTTTTTCTCACCACTATGGTGAAAAAAAGATTACGGTTCTCCTGGAGGTAAGCGATTACTCTCTCTGAAACTCTGGCTAACTTAATGAATACGCATGACAGTGCTTTAGAGCGGCTTTATTTGGCTGTGATGATAAGGACACTTTCTCAGTTAGACTACTCCAGAATTTGTGCAAAATGTTTATTGTTGATTTCTACCTGAATAAACATGCCTATACCATGATTTTAATTTTATTATAATATAAGTTACGAATACGAATAATACACTTCTAAGTAAACAGTTTATAAAAGGGATTACGATCATAAAAGTTGTGAGGGAGGAATACTCGAATAGTTCGAATGAATGAATCGATAAAACTTCGGTACATCGATTTCTCGTGAACGAAATCAAACTAAAACCTTTATATTTCTCATGCGGTATTAATTTGCGATTCAACGAGCGATTCATGCAAAACAATCGATGAGAGATTTTTTTTCGCAAAACATCGATATTATGCATGTAAAAAAATACACGATACGCTGTCGGTGGTGACGAACGAGGTGACATGGAATATTGCGAGAGTTGCATTTAAATCTGTTGCACTGCCGTTCATGTATTATTTAGCAAACGTTTATACAGAATTATAGTCTTTAACGACAATGTAAAAAGGGTGAAGTTTGTTCAAATTAGTTTTTGTTTTGATTGTCAATATGTAGTTGCGTGCTAAGAAGAATTTGATGCGGGATGCATTCGGGTCTGATCCAGGCGCCATCTGAAATATCAGTTCAAGCCAAATAACGGATTATCTTCGCTTACATGAATATTGGATGAATATTGCTCTTATCTATCACACCATAACGTACCATCTGTTAGTTAGTGGAAAGGGATATTTAAATGTTTATTTTAACTGTTTCGGAATACTGAGTTATCCTTGTACACACATAATGCAAACGAATATGCTTTATACGTATATATTGTCAACTTCAAAAATCAAATTAACTAAAAAAAAATAACATATTAATTGGGGTTTTATATATAAAGATATTTTTACTTGTTCGCTACGGTAAATAAATGAAATCTGTAAAATAAATCTAGACGTTTTTATTAGAAAATTCTGCTCTTGAAGATATCTGGATCAATTTAACATAAAAAAATTAAATTAAATTAAATAAATGCCTTACACTTAAAGGCCTCCTAAAAGTCCGGAAACACAAACAATACACAAGCACAAACGCTCAAACCACGGCAAACATCTGCATTACCAATACAAATGTTTGCCATGTGCGGGGATCGAACCCGGAGCCGCCAGCGCAACAGCCACAAACTAGTGCTGTGACCGTTGCGCCAATGCGTGAGTCGGTGATATCATCCTATCGTAATATCTAACACTATATCTGATTTAATCAAAAGATTATACGTAAAGGTTAATAGAAAAGGCGAATGAAAAGGTTAATTTACACATTTATAACAACAACATATCATTTATTCTGTTAGTTAATATTTTGTATGATTAAATTATTGTATCGTATTAATTATTGTATATTGTGCTGTGTGGCTACGGCACTAAAGAATTTAGCTACCCCCTCTCTTCCCGTGGGTGTCGTAAGAGGCGACTAAGGGATAACAAGGTTCCACAACCACCTTGGAACTTAAGAAGCCGACCGATGGCGGGATAACCATCCAACTGCTGGCTTTGAAATACACAGGCCGAAGACGGGCAGCAGCGTCTTCGGTGCGACAAAGCCAGTACTGCGGTCACCAACCCGCCTGTCCAGCGTGGTGACTATGGGCAAAACACATGAGCATCACGTTATTTTTGGCGTAAACTTGTGGAGGCCTATGTCCAGCAGTGGACTGTATAGGCTGTAATGATGAAGCAAAATAAATTAAATTATAATTTAAAATTACTTAGTAAGTAGTGTTGAATCAAAATCAAAAACTACTTTACTGACATAGGCCTCAAAAGCACCTTTGAATCGTAATTTTACAATTTCAAATTTTAACCACCGATTCGAAATGTAGATTCTGCAGAGAAGAATCAGCAAGAAACTTCGTAGTTACTCTTTTGAAAATAATATATAAACTGTTTTTAGTGCAAAATTAGTAATATATTGTATGAAATACAGCGTCACTAAGTCCACTCATCTCTATTAACTATGTAATCCTGCACCGAATACGCTTAATCTAGTTTGTTTTTTTTTAAATTAAAACAGCCAAATACCCATTTGCTGCTTTGTCTTACCTGAATAAAAAAGTTGATTACGAATATAGTTTAGTAAAAAAGTACATGGGAACAACTTAACTATCTACTAACAATCAATTTCAATGCTGAAATTAAAATAAGTTTTTAAGTTTATAGGAATACTCGCTAGTCAGTATTAGTTTTATTAGAAGATAAATCAAAGTGTCACGTTTAGCTAACATAACACATATTTACGCGCTAGGATATTGTATTATTCAGTGGATGTCAAAGCTATAAATTTTATCTATATATATGAAAATTAATGTTTATTTGTATGTCCTGTGTAGAATCGTAAACTATGTATTTGATCATGTCACGATCTTCAGCAAAGTCTTGTGCATGAGCCCACAAAGATTTCTGAGTTAGCACGACCATAAAAAGAAAAAGCGTAGCAACGCGCGCAGGGTATAGCTAGCTAGGCTTTCGTAAATTATTAATATTACCGCTTTCTCGAACGAAAAGCTCTTAGGAGTGAGTGAAACAATAACTTAAACTGTCTAGCTACTTTCTAATTGCTAAACATTACTACCACCATTGAGTCAATGATGGATAGGACCTTAATTATAGTAGAAACGCATTTAGAATACAAATTACTAAAATTTCTTTCAACAATCTTCTATAGCTTGACATCTCTGTCAGTCTCTTCTTAATATTTAAAGAATAAATTAATAATAATAATAATAATTTATTTCAGACGTATGTCCATATTTTTGTTAGTTACATTTTTTTTCCTTAACTATGTTAGTTTCAATAATTGTGACAAAACAAATTATACTAAATCAAAAATCCAATCAAACAAAACTAAAATTAAAATCATCATCAATACTGAAATTTAAATCACCACCGAATTCAATACTAAAATTCAATCAATATTATACAATATTTAAAATTAAAAAGTAAAACAAATGCTAAAATTCAACCAAAATTACAATACTTAACATTAAAAACAGAATCAATACTAAAATTCTATCTAAAATGCAATTAAAATCAAAAACCAAACAAAAATTAATATTAAAATTCAATGAAAATTAAAACTAAAATCGAAATTCAATCAATACTAAATTTAAATAACAATTTCAATTAAATTAAAAAGTAAAATTCAATCAATTAAAAGCTTAAAAATAATGACTTACCCAATTTAATTCAAATAAAAATAAAAATATGTCAATATAACAAATTGTCTCAAATTATCACCGTATTCAATATAAATTCAAAATTAAAATCATAATCAAATATCAAAACTAAAATGACGACTACAATCAAAACTTAAATTAAATAATAATAATAATAACAATTATAATTTATTTAAAATTTTCATGCATAAAAATTGTTAGTAATATTCTAAAACCTAAACCGACCGATTCGGATAATATTTTTTGTATGTTAAAAATTAAAGTCATCACTCGGAAAACGCTACATTTATTTTACTATAAACTATTAACAAAGCAAAGTCTGTCCGGGCAATATATAATCTATTTCAAACAAAGAAAATAACATTTAATCATTCTATCGATAAGTTACACATAAAAGGTATTTACTATTAATAAGCATTGAATCGTACACATAAGTAAGAGTGAAAACACGATATTATTAGCGCCAACTTCCTCATGCATAACAATAGTTCCAGTAACGTTTAGTTAAGCTTTATATAAATAATGGGTCACTTCCGAAGCGATTACATTGTAATGGTTCCGTATTTACTTTACTCTATCCTAGTATTTACAGTTCAAATTCTAAAATTATATTTTTAAGTGCTAAAGTCTGTGAGGATGATTTTTGTTACTCATTTACCCAAAAAAGTACTGAGTGGATTGTTTCGAAACTTGGAACTTTGGTACAGCTATCTAAGTGGAAGTTCAGAATAACAGATAGGTTAAATTTTATCCCTACTCTCACAGGATCGATTATTACGCAAGTGAAATCAAGAGCCACAGCTGGTTATTTCTCAATATTTATCTGATTGAGTTATTATGAATATATTGGCGATATGTTGATGCAGTGGTCATAGCAACTTGTTGATGAAATTGACGGAGTGTTTGCTTGTTTGTCACTATGATCGATTGATTGAATAACAACAAATATTTGCTATGTTAGAGGATGGAAACCGCAACTGTGAGCGGATCAATCTGTTGCTGTGGCCACTGCGACAGCGCCTCGTCGCGTGATATCGAAATGTGTAAATAACAAGTTGTATGTGAAATCCAGTCGAGAGTTATTTTCCGTTTTTAATCGCCTTCAAAAAAGAAGGAGGATTTCGATTTTTTTTTATGTGTGTTACTTCAATATTTTTTTCTGCTAGTTGTACCGATTTTTAACCGACTTCAAAAAAGGAGGAGGTTCTCAATTCGACTGTATTTTTTTTATGTATGTTACATCAGAACTTTTGACCGGGTGGACCGCTTTAGACAATTTTTTTTTTAATCGAAAGGTGGTGTGTGTCAATTGGTCCCATTTAAATTTGTTTGAGATCTAAAAACTACTTTTTGAGTTATATCTAATAATGCGTTTTTACTTGACGCTCTTTCGTTGACCTACGTTGTATTATACCGCATAACTTTCTACTGGATGTACTGATTTTGATAATTCTTTATTTGTTGGAAAGGAGATATCCCTAGTTTAGTACCATGATAAGGAAACTAGGATCTGATGATGGAATCCTAGAGAAATCGAGGGAAACTTTCGAAAATTTGCAATAACTTTTTACTGGTTGTACCGATTTTGATAATTTTTAATTTAATCAAAAGCTGATGTTTATCATGTGGTCACATTTAAATTTTATTGAGATCTGATAACTACTTTTTGAGTAATCTTTGATAACGCGTAGTTACTTGACTATTTTTTCTTCGATATACGTTGTATTACTTGTCGATGTAATTGAAGTCGGTTTCTTTTCGTTTGCGAGCAAACACAATTATTAAAGCAAGGTTTTCAATAAAAACCACAGAATACTAAAATCAGTTTAACTGTAAGTTATTGGCGTTAATGTCACTCTCGTCACGCGCGAACTGTCTAGACATTGTACTTCAAACCGATGTTTCGCTGACAGCGCTGCCCTTAAACTGTCAGCGGCTTCATATCAATTCATCAACTTTTAACGACAACCATTTATCAAGCGCTGTTAATGCTGTGCAGGTTTGAATTTCGAATTATATGAAAATCTCGATATACTTATAATCGATTTTTTAATGAATTTTATTCCATTTTATTGTTGGTAACAATTAATCTTTTTACTGACTATGTTTATTGAATACTAAAACACAGTTTATATATTATTTTTAAAAGAGTAACTGCAGAGTTTCTTGTCGATTCTTCTCTGCAGAATTTACATTTCAAATCGGCGGTAGTTTCACTTTTAAAAATAATAATTACTTAAAAGTTTTTATTTGTAAAATTACGATTCGCAAATGCTGTCGAAGTCAATTTGAATTAAGTTGTTTTTGATTTTGATTGATGTGTGTTGAGGTGTGTTTTTTATTTAAGTAACTTAACATTAACTAATAATTAAAAATTTAAGTAATATTTAATTATTATTTTATCATGAGCAGAAACTAACCAGATGAATATCACAACACGAGCGAAACCGTATGAGTTGTCTATGAAGGCTTAAACCTTTAAAGCATACAATTTACCTAAACAATAAGTCTACGATATGTGTGTATAGCAATTCTGTGCAGTGTTCTAAAAGACAGAAATTAAATAGATAAATAATAAACACTTATTTGGGTACTGGTACACACTTTATTGGGTATGTATTTATTTGTGTATTTATTTATTTATTTATATGTTTATTATTTATTTATATTATTATTATTATATTACTAGATTATAGGATGCACTTTTATGCACAATAAAGTATATTTCTTCTTCTTCTTCTTCTTCTTTTTTATTGTGCATATAATAAAAAATAAAAGTGACGGTCACCTAAAAAGCTTAATAAACCGCGATAAAATCCGAAAAAGTTGTTTCATTATAAAAAATGAAAACGTTAAGATTGGTACACTGTGAAAAAATTGCCAAGCACACGGAAGTTGAATATATACTGTTTACAATTTTCAAATAAATTATACAAATAATAGACAAAGTGTGGGTGATTTAAAGTTGTAGTAATAAGCAGTGCGAATTATTTGCAAAAATGTTGTTTTGTGTTAGAATAATTAAATCTTTAAAAGGTCACATTTCTTCGTTCTGCCATCTCTCATTCGTGTGCCACCCGGGGCCACCCGCCCCCTTGCAGCCGCCACGCTACGCTTCTGAATACAACTATTACTCGAAATAAATTAGTAAATATAAACACGGGTAGAAAGTATATTTTAGTTTATTATTTGGCCGTAACTACGATGTCAAACCTGTAATTTATAATGATATGGCTATCGCCGATATTGTTGTCACCACTTTCCCAATTTTCGCTAAATGAGGTCACATGTGGTCACGACGACATATTAATACGCGTAACGATCTAACAAATTGATGATATAATGCGTAGATGATACTTTATAATTATTTTTAAAATATGAGTACCAACTAAAGTTTTGATAAATTTGTTTTAAGCGAAATAACCTTTAAATATTGCTATTTATGTATAACTTAGATCATATATATTTGCTTGTAGTGTTTTACTAATACTTATACCATTTCTAACTATATATATACCGTATCAGTAACAATGATTGTACACTCCTAGGGTAAGTGGCATTAGTTGATTCGATCAGACCATTTTAGCTGTTTTAGGTTAGTTATATATCGCGATACGATTACGACACGACGTAAGCCTTTTTCTAAGGATTATTTGACTCAAATAAGGAAAAAGTAATGTTCTTATTTTATATACTTACATTAGTAGTTCTATTTAGTATTAAATGTAATAATTTGGTATTATTATTATTATTTTAGTATTGAAAAGATAAATAGAATTACGTTGGCGCTGTTGTAAAGATAACTTACCTGTGACCTGTGATCTAAACAGGTGAAGTTTCTATCGACACTCTTGAATATTATTTGTATGGACTATACCTACATATAGTTTTCATGATCTAGGCGTATGTGTGTGTGTATTGTATGTGTTTCCGATACAGGACTCTCAATCTGCTGGGCAGTTGTGAGTGTTGGTCTCTTATTCACATGTAAAATAAAATAAATATACAAAATATTTTGACAAAATTATTTAAACTCGTGAACGTTATATACGTTTTCAGTAAATAAAATCAATGTATAAAATATTTTAAACCACATTAAGACATTCCGTCGTATCCGTTAGGTTCTGTGTAAATGAAATCGTATCGTATTCATAAACGCATAATTTATGATTGTCCACGGGTCATTAGGTGTCTCGAAGTACTTGGAGGCTGATCTCCTTAACTTTCTACGTAAAGTGGGCTCTATCTGTTTCTAAAGTATAATAGCCTTTGATCTAGTTTACTGTTTTAACAAGCTATAATGATCTTTTCACATTAGAAGTTGGTAAATACTGTTAGTGTAATAGTTAGAAGGATGTTGGGGAAATGGTGTTGTTGACTTCTGATTTCCTAGTACTTCGAAATGGTTGATATTTGTCTGATCGGTTGATACTGTTTCAAGATTCTTGTATTAAGTCATGTCGTGATATAATGTAGCCTAGCTTTTTAAATAATAATATAATATATATATATACATTTTTTAAATTATATATATAATGTGTGGTCGGGGACATCTTCGTCGTTTATGAACCGATTAATAATTAATAACTCTTTTTTTAAACATTCATATCAAATACCGTGTCGGTGCTTTAGCCAATTAAGCTATGGAACGATGTAGCCGCTAGATCGAAACTTTTAAGCAAAGCAAACACAATTAAATGATACTATAGATCAGTATATGTTGAATTGATATTTTAAAAATAGTTTGAAAAAAAATCTTTTAATAAAGATTGTGTTGAGATTGTTTGCCGTTAAAGTAGCTGTGCCCCGTGGTATTTACACACGATAATTCAAGAAAAAAAAATCCTTTCTCAGTAAATGGGCTATTCATCAATATTTTTTTTTGTAATCGAACCAGAAGCTCCTGAGATAAGCGCGTATAAAAAAAAAAAAAAAAAAAAAAACAAACAGCCTTTTCAGCTTTATAATATTAGTAAAATTATTTATGTATGTTTTGAAAATTTATCCTTAAAATATTTAATTGACATCCAGCGATAGTTTTGCGATTAGCAATACAACCTCGTTGCTAAATAATAATGATTGAATCAAAAGTGTCTTTTTTTTAAAGTACCTAATATAGTTTATTATGAGATAATATTTCAAAATTACGTACTTATTGTAACACTAAGTAAAATTTGTACATTTCGTATTTTAATAGATAAATTTTAATCAAACTAAATCGATTGATTTAGCGACTGTTACGCGATTAGCTAGCGATTAGGAAGCCATTATAAATAATAAAACTAGTTTATTGTTTGAACATCAAACATGTTGTATCTGGCAGCATTTCAATTCTTGTATATATGTAATATCATATTAATCACATTGCAGTCAGTTGTTTATTATCGGAGCATTTTGGTACTGTGATTTGTTTTATAAATTTATTATTATTATTATTTATGATTGTTCATTTATCTTGCTTAAAAAATAAATCTCAAGCACTTCATAGCGCTGTAGCTCGTTGAAGCCCAAAGTACGTATGATATATTTCGCGTTTTTACTGTACAGTGCAACTGTACATTTTTTAATTATAATACATTTTTCTCAATTATAAATTCATTTCAAATTAATAATAATATATATGATTACGGTTATTAAAAAAAAATAATACTTTAAATAATTTTATATTCTATAATAACAATCTGATAACAAAAAATGCACTATATATCTTTCCGTCGGCTTCGATGCATCGAATTTATTTTAATTCGACCTTGACATCGACATTTCGAATAATTTACGGTCGTAATCGACGTAACACTCGTAAAAGCACAGTTTGACCGTAATCGAGAATTAAACAGGTGACTGTGGGTTCCTAATAGGCCGATGACACACGTTGCGATAGATGCTTTTTCAAGCATAATTTTTTTGAAGCAAAACTTCTCTACGCACGTTTGACTTGGGAAGTAAGTTGGTGAATGCGTGACGAGAGCGTTACGAAAAGTGTGGTCAGGCGAGGTGAACAAAGTAAGAGAGGGAGAAGTGAGAGCACATTTTTTTTTGTAAATATACAAAGAAATAATACATTTATAAATAAATACCAATATTACACCCAGTTTCAGGCGGGAATCGAACCAGCAATCAGGAATAGAAAGCAGGGTCTCTACAAACTGCGTTAATGGGCTAGTCAGATAAAATGTTACATCTATAATAACAAGTAATCTTTATTGTTTATTGAAATTAATATACACAAAAAGAGAGAAGATAAAAAGAAAATTACTTTGAGTAGTTATTATAAGACTTAATGTTATATGTTTTAAGGCAAAATCTGTTAATAATACAAACTTATAGGGAAAACTAAGACGAGTATTGAAAATATCTAGCGATATGATATCTCATTTTGAGAATCGTCGCAGACTAAGCCGTGAGTATAAACCCCAAAAAAAGCTTTAAATTAATTTAAATTGTAAGACAATTTGTCGTGTCTGAATTTTGTACGTGGCCTTATCGGAGAATCACAAAATAGTTAAGCGTTGATTGTAATATATTCTAAGGACATAAAATTTAAAGAGACCATCGAGATATACTAAATGTTATTGAATTTATTGTTCCTTAAATAGATAGATAATTCCAACTTTAAAAATGGTGACTTCTACGAATAGTAACCCTTAATTCATTGGATGAGAAAATGGTTGACAAAGATTTTTAAAATTACATTTGTAATTTTATATTTGAAGATATATTATTACTTTTAACAGGTTATGTAATGATCACGTGTCACATCCACATTCAGATTGAATGAACTTGAGAGGTTTCGCTAGTCTATGAGACTATATATTGAACATTTTTAACAGCTTTTAAATGCCTAGATGTATGACAAAAGCCTTAAGCTTAATTTTAAGAATAAGCATGATTCAGCCTATAACATCCCACTGCTGGGCATAAGCCTCTTTCACCATGTAGAAGAAGGATCGGAGCTTAATCCATCACAATCTTTAACTTATGTTGTATTTACTTGTCGATGTAATCATAGTCGGTTTTTTATGTTTGCGAACAAATACAACTATTGAAATAACTAATATTTTAATATACTTATCGTGATCAGTAACCTAAAATTATGTTTTGTAAACAAGTTTAACAGATAACAGACGCTGCGTTAGCGTAACGGTCACAGCCATGGATGGTGCCTTTTGCGCTGGCGGTTGCGGGTTCGATCCCCGCACATGACAAACATTTGTATTGTGGCCATTCAGGTGTTTGCCGTGGTCTGGGTGTTTGTGCAGTCCTTGTTGGTTGTTGGTCTCCACCGTGCCTCGGACAGCACGTTAAGCCGTCGGTCCCGGTTGTTATCATCTACGCCTGATAGCGATCGTTACTCATAGTATATACCCGCCAACCCGCATTGGAGCAGCGTGGTGGATTAAGCTCTGATCCTTCCCCAACATGGGGAAAGAGGCCTATGCCCAGTAGTGGGATATTACAGGCTGAAGCGTTAAACAAGTTCAAATCCGCAAACCTTTACGAAGATGCAACTCCATCACGTCGATAAATCTTTATCATAAGAATTAACTTAGGGATACTATTGACAGATTTTGCGGTATTTGTTTTATTGTTTACTGGAACTAACAATAAGTGATAAATTAATACTGAGATACCGCTAGGCGTTCTTTACCGGTATGTAGTAATATATAGAGAATAAGAATATGTTATTAACGAATATGAATACCGTATTTTTAACCTATTTTATACATCTAGGTCGGCAATAAGCTTACGGCTCATCTGATGGTAAGCGATTATTGTAGCTTATCATCATTCATCATCATCATCATTTCAGTCTATTGCAGTCCACTGCTGGACATAAGCCTCCACAAGTTCGTGCCAAAAATAGCGTGAACTCATGTGTGTTGCCCATAGTCACTACGCTGGGCAGGCGGTTTGGTGACCGCAGGGCTGGCTTTGTCGCACCGAAGACGCTGCTGCCCGTTTTCGGCCTGTGTATTTCAAAGCCAGCAGTTGGATGGTTATCCCGCTATCGGTCGGCTTTATAAGTTCCAAGGTGGTAGTGGAACTGTGTTATCTCTTATTCGCCTCTTACGACACACACGGGAAGAGAGGGGGTGGCTATATTCTTTCATGCCGTAGCCATCGTAGCTTATAGACGCCTGCAACATCAGAAGCATCACAAGCGCGTTGCCGACCCTAACCCATATCCCTCCAGGAGCCCTGGTATCCTTACTCACCACAGGAATTCAACACTGCTTGAAAACAGTATTATTTAGCTGTGATCTTCTGTAATGTCGAGGTTCCTCTCCTCAGTTAAGTAACTCTATTAAGACAGACTCTGAGTCCAAAATATATAAATATGTACAATATAATAACAAAATAACGCATTATTTAAGTGTTTTAACGGATTTAAAAAACGAAGGGTTTAAAAAAAACTCTTACAACCATCCTATAAAAAAGAATTTATTATAGAAATATCGTTCACAGTTTATTTAAAAAAGAGTAATTTATTACTGGAAATGAGGCTGTTCTATTGTGTGTATCGAAATTTTTGAACGTAAAATTAACGATTTTTTTAGAAATGCTAGCTAAGCAGTGTATATTTCTATGTATATTAAAAAATAATTCATTTTCTTAAAATAAAAATAGGTAGGGTAGGATAACAGATTATTATTACATTATTTATGTTACTCATACATAGAGAAACTTATTTGATTTCTTAATAAAAAGTGAATATACCTATATATGTAAAACTATATTACATTAATGAATACTTATAAAAAGAAAGGAGAAAGGTTTTGTTAACTTAAGTTAGCAACCCTGTGATACTACCAACACCAAATCAAGTAAAAAAATACCTGAACGCAAACAATTTTTGCATATAAATCATATTTAATACAAACTTTCTTAATACATAGCATGTAATTCTTCAGTCCTTGCAATAACTGTTATTTTTCAATGTTTACATTAATGTTAAATTTGTTAAGCAATTTTAAAATCAGTACCTTAAATTTCCCCTCGAGGTAATAACAACATATTGCTTAATGAAATGTGTTCATGCTATTTTATCCCGAAAATTTACGTGATAAAGATTATTTTTGCATGTATGTTTTATTTATATTTACCCTATGGAAGGGTGTGCGAAGAAAATTGTCTCAACCTGTGAACTTATTTTGTTTACTTGACAGCTACGTTGTTCGATTTTTAAATGGATCATTTTTAACATTGAAAGTTTATGCCTATAACTATTATGAATAGGACATTCGTTGGCTGCATTTTAGTCAGCCAGTAAACAGATTACTGATGAATATTGTAGACCTCATTTCATTATTAATCAATTAAGATAAATATTGATCTGTATTTTTAGATAAATATATATGATTGCTCACTTCAGGCCTACGAAGACGCGTTTTACGCTCGCAAGTATAGAGGTGAGTTCGTGTCAAACGTGAATATACGCCCGCGGTCAAATACGGACGAAAAATTCTCCGCGCCAAATTTCCGAACTAAGGATTAACCTGTCAAAATTGACGCGCGCAAATTAAGAGCACGGTGGTCGGACGAGCTTCAAAGGAACCGGGCAAGGCGTCAATCTCACTTCGCCGATTTTTAGTTAGTTTCGAAATAAATGAAAAAAGTATTCAGTTTATTGCTGTCTCGCACCGGTAGCTCAGTTCGAGGTTCGGGCGCAGAGCGCGCGCGCGTTCTCGTAACGACATTTCCCGCCTAGAAACGTAATTCGAAATTCAAAATTTTAATTTTTTTTTTGGTATGTGTATTGTGCTCGTGATCAACTCGTGTATGTGTTGTGATTGTGTGAGTAAACCAATTTAATATAAATTGTATCTGCGATTATAACTGCGAATCTTCGTCTGTATCAGGTGAGTTGTGACAAAAATGCGATTAATCGATATATATGCTAATTTGATCCATAAAGGTAATATAGTCAAGATTTTAATATGGTAAGCCTAGATTTATTTGTACTTTAAAAAATTTGCATTATCAAAAAACGTTAATAATTCACAACTTTAATGGCAGCTTACTTATACAGTTAAGACATTAACTTTGCCTAATACGAAAAATTTTAAATACCATTTTTAAATAAAAATACTATTTCCACAATGATAGTTATAGTCTGGTATGTACTTTTAGTTACAAATCGTGTTAACTTAACATTCAAACGGGAAAAACAAATTAAACAGGTTATCTAAAGATAAATAGTAAGAGCATTATCTCTTGTTTTCTCAACAGCGCCGCGCACAAATGTTATTGTTTCCCTAGATTAAAGGAAGTGTCTTAACTAGATACATATTTAATTTGCAACAATTAAATCGCAAATGTTAAGTAAAATGTAATATACGACGTCACAAAAAATTTCAGTCAAAAATAACCCGTTACTTTGCAAATTATTTTGCGGATAGTCGCAAAGATTGACAGTAAAAGTTTTTTGACAGAAAATTATTGCTCATTTATTTTGTTACTTAGCAAAATTTCTTAAAATTTTCCCACAAACACTAATTTATTATTTATAAAATATTAAATTATGCACCGGAGATAAGTAAATTGGCGATGAATTGAATGGTCAAAATTTATAGTTTGACAATTATTGAATTTTACAAATGTTTTATTATTTGACAATATCTAACAAAAATATAACAATAATTGCATATAAGTCGCTGAATATTTTTTAGACAGTCACATTGTGAAATGTTTTTCAGATTACTGTAGGCACTGGCAAAAAAATTGCTGTTGTCCTTAATATACTGAATAATAGGTACGTTTAGTAAATAAATGTAATGTAGTATTTTGGTAGTTAATTTTAGCAGATTCTTGCCATATTTTTTTAACTACACCAAAGTTTTCTGTGTTAAAATTGTAAATAGTATTCGGAGCTACATTTTCTATATATAATTATATACCATATTTAATATAAAATATCCATAACAACACAAAATATTTTTTTGGATTATTGTATCTGTCCAATTTAAGTAATGACAAATAAATACATTAATAAACGCTTTACGCATCACGAATCCAGTAGAATAAAAATGTTATATTGGGGTTCTGCAAACACAAAATGCAAACACGAACGCCCGGACTACGACAGACATCTGTGTGGCTACACAAATATTTGTCTTGAGCGGAGATCAAACTTGCCATAACTGGCGAAGCAGACATTGACTGGTTATGCACCTGTAGCTCTTCTAATGAGATGAGTCCATGAGCTGAAAGCAGAACTATTGGCCATTTAACATCAGGAGGAGGCGCTGTCTGCTCTTATTTTTTTAAACGTCGGCAAACAAGCACACTGTTCAACTTATGGTAAGTGGTAACCGTTGCCTATAGCCAGCAATATCAGAAGCATTGCAATCGTGTTCGACTCTACACATGACCCTACTCAGGAGCTCTGGCCAACTTTCTCACCACAAGGACACAACACTGCTTGAAAGCAATACTGTTTTATCAGGTCTCATTAATTTTAGGTGGTATTTTCAGTGAGGTTGTGAAACTTCCCCAGACGAACTGCTCCAGATTTGGAGCATTATATATCCTTCTGTGACCTATTTCAATAAAATCCTCTTTTTATGTATATTAGTAACATTATCAACTCTCTGTTTTCCTGAAGAGTGTCCTAGGCGACACAGTGTCTGTCTGACGTTGTCTAAATCGTCTGCAATAGGTGAACTAAGGCCAATGAGTAACATTATCAGACTACCAAAAAAAATTTAAAATACAAAAAAGACGCATTATAAAAATATTCTGTACTTGTATCTCTATACCGGCCACTTCAGTTTTCCAATGCTCTAGAACAATCACGATCGGCATGTTTGAAATGCCGCAGATAGTAATTGAGTACGAATTTAGTAACGCTACATGTGCACTACAAGCACTAGATAGCTTAGGCGGCGCTCCTAGACAAAGGTGCGCCTTTTGTAGTCGATTTTCCTATGTCGTCTGTCGTGTTCTGTTATCCTTTCTGGATCGTGTGACTTTCTATTGATCTCGATTTATTTATTGTTTACGAGAAATCTCTTGACGTTCGAAGCTATTAGTTCACTTCATTAAAATAATTATTATGTATTATTGTTTATGTTATTTCTGGAAACTTTACAGTTTTTATGGCAAAATAATTACAAACAACGTTAATGATTTTAGTGTTTATACGTTACCAATGAGTAAATCATAACTTATTCTTAAATATCAGTATACATGTAGGTTTGAGTTGTTAGTTGTAAATATACTGCAAATTGTTTCTTTTGATTTAAAAAAGAGCATTTTTAGTGAAAAACACACTCAGTGCCAACAGGCTCATCAGTTTTATTTAGATATGTATATTTCGATTTGTGGTAGATATAATATTTTTCGACAAAAATATTACGTATTTAGTTACCAGCGGATCCTTCAGAAGTATTGTCCTGCAAGGAATAGCAGCTACCAGACATTGGCAAAATCATCTGTGCTCATTTGGCAATAATGAAAGCTTAAAGAAGAAGAAGAATTTGATTGCTGACATACCGATAGCTATCTACCGGGTCAAATTGTTTTTTCAGATCATCTATGAACCCATTGAAATGTACACATAAAATTTCAACTTCATCGGTCAAGCCAGATACAGAAGAATTATATATATTAAGATACATAAGTGTACCAAATGAGATTCATTCCATGACTGACAAAATTGACATGATTAATTGAATTATCTATATCGGACGCGGACGGAGGAGTATGACATTTCGCACACTTATAGTTTATATAGTTAAGGAGTGCAGACTGCTCGTTTTTTTACATGATGCATAAAAAGCATTAGCATGTATTGACACACACACACACACGCATATTAAACTCCTTTGTTGATTGTCAAAGTCCAAAAAAAAATAGAAAAAGGTTCTTTATTTTTATTATTTTTTGGTTTTCTTTAATTTAAATTTTAAATTATGCTCGAATTTCGACATCTGGGCGACCACTAGCTATTATTATTAGTACGATAATCTAAAGGTAACTGTTACAAGCAATTTATTTTTTAAAAATATTCAAAAACATATTTTAATAAACCATTATTTTTAAGAATATTACCAATTAATTATAAGTAAATAGTATATATATTCTTCTATGTCCAGTTATTTAAATACACCGCGTGGAACTAGGCAAGTGTTTTTGAATATTAAATGTCCGTGTCAGAATAGCCCACTTAATAAGCGTAAACAATGAGTAGCTACCGTGTACAATCATTAACAGTATTTACTATGTAAATAAGCTACGAAACTTTCTTTGGTGTACTGTTCAGTGGAAAAGTTATAATGATATTCTTAGATAGAGAATTAAGGTTAAGTTAAGGCACAGCAGGATACAACCTGCTCAAAATCCGGAGCAGCTCAACTCAAAAAGTACCTCGACCTTGCAGAAGAATCACTGCTAAATAATACTTTTTTCAAGTTTTTCTGTTTTCAAGCAGTGTTGTGTTCTTGTGGTGAGTAAGATGACCATAGCTCCTGGGGAGGGTCGAGGGTAGGATCGGCGGCGTTGATATCAGATGAGCCGTACGCTTGATTACTGACCTAATTTTGAACCTTTTAATATGTTCTACTCAACAAAGGTAAATATGGTAAATGTAACGTATAAAGGTAAATGTTTAAATAATTTCCTATGAGTCGGTAGTCTTAAAAAGGGGTTTAATAAATGAATAGGTACTTTTTAATTTTACGACGAAATATTTTTTGTTAAATCCAGGCAGTCTTTTATTATTTGAGAGGTATCTGCATGATTAATAATTAATGGATACACAATCATTTTCTGACTCAAATGAGTTGAGCATTAAACAGTATTTTTCTGAACCTGTCAAGCAAATATCAGTAAATCACAAATATATAAAAAATATTCGTTTTCAACGATGTTTTAATAATCTGTGCGGACATAGGACAGTAAATAAGTGTTATTTTTAATCTGTCGTGATGCAATAGAAGATATTATGTCTGCGAGTCGAGCAATAAATTCAAAATCGCGATCACTGATCTCATTAATTGTAAACTATAAATGTTGTGTGGTTTTGCACTATGAATATAATAACGCTTTGTTTACTAAGGTGGTTTTATAGGTTTCATATGTTTTTAAGTAGAAGTTGCTTTTTTTATTTCCACCTTGAATGTATATTAGTCACTAACTTAAACTCTAAAATAATATATTCCAAAATAACAAAAATGATGAGAAAAATAGTTGCTATAATTAAATTCTTGTCCCGATTATAAAAAAAAAAATAAAAAATTATAAACAAAAGTATATTTTCACTAATTTCGTGTCACTTGTACGTTGTTTACTCCAAACCGCATCAGAACTCGGTGAAAAGTTTACACACAGTCTCGCTTGTTTGAGACGAACGAAAGCCACTGAACTTGGTATCATTAACAAATAATTATCTATGATTTAAATATTATTTATCTGTTATGTTTTTTTAAGAAAAATAACTATCAAACTTGTTAAATATATAAAAGTATTTGTTTAGGTATATAGCTCGATTTGGGTTAGGTATACGTTGTATACGTCTGTCATGAAAAAGAAATAATTAGAAGAAAGAAGGTAAATTTAAATAAGGAACGTAGAAAGTGTGACAAACATACATAAAAGAGTGTGTGGAGTGTGTGTGTGCGGAAAATACCACCCTATCCCTATTTTGTGATCTTCAGTCTTTGACAAACTGCCGTATATTTAGATTGTTCAAAACGCTGCATTCTTTACAATTATTACATTTACAATAAGACACTACTAGATCAGATAATAAAACTATACTTGACTAGCTTTGTGGGGTCGATTACCGCCACACAGTGGGTGTGATATTTGTACTTATATATTTATATATGTGTTATTTTCATGTATATTTATCAAAGAGAAAAAGAAAAAATATTATTAACAAAAGCATTAAGTAAATAAGACATTTATTTATTTTTTATTTACTTATATGTCATTGACTCTAGTTAGACATCACTATGATTTGTTAAGATAGTGTAGAAACTACCGAATTAATACCTAATCTAATATATAAAATTCTCGTGTCGTGGTGTTTGTAGTTAAACTCCTCGAAAACGGCTTGACCGATTCTCATGAAATTTTGTGTGCATATTGGGTAGGTCTGAGAATCGAACAAAATCTATTTTTCATCCCCTAAACGTTAAGGGTAGTCCGACCCAATTTTTTTTTTAATTCTTAGATACATTATTTATTTTTTATTTTATTATGATTTGGCGTTGAAAAATACATACAACCCCTATTTTTAAATAGCGTTTAGCGGCATGATAACGTTTGCCAAGTCAGCTTGTATTTTATACAAAAAAAAAAAATCGGATAAAGTATGAATACGAGTATACGAGTGTCAACACGAAAGCGTTTAACTTTGACCGTTACAGGAATAACCGTACAATAATTTATACGCGAGAGAGCTGTTACTATTTGTCTTGAATGTATGAGTGAATTTGATCAATCGAAGTTATCCGCAGATTCACAACAATTAATAAGTTCAGGTATTAAGTAAAATTGGTGAAAATCTAGTCACTAATCACTATTTGACGTAAATGGTATCAACGGATAAAAGTTTTTTGAGTAAAATTTCTTTACGCACGCTTGAATTGGGGAGTAAGCTAGTGAATTTGTGACGAGAGCGTTACGAAAAGTGTGATCGGGTGAGGCGAACGGAAGTTGAGAGGGAGATATAAGTTAGTGAAGATAGAAAGAGAGTTACATTTCTAAAATTTTACTTTAGTCGTTTGGTCTAAAGCACACTCGTTTTTTGATATATTGTTCTTTTTACGATCAAATTTCACTCTATTTATGTGACATTTGTATTCGTAAATATGAATCTAAAAGTTATTAATTTAAGTGAAACAGGTACTAATGGCCTGATGGTAATATTCTACCTCCTGCTATTAAAGTCTTTTCGTAGCTTATTTGCAAGATAAACTATATCCACAACCGGTGGAACCGGCCCTATGTGTCCATGTTTGTTGAACAATTTTACTCACAACTATAAGCACAAAATAAAAATAGAGATCAAGTAAAATTGTTGAAAATCTTGGCGGTGGTAAATTTTAACGTTTAAGTGACTTTTATCGCGGTTTATTAAGTTTTTTAGATGCCCGACGGTTCGGATAATTTACAGCAACCATGTTCCTCCCGTGCCCATTACAATGAGTGTTTCACATATCATCATCATCATCATCATCATTATCTGTTCAGCCTATCGCAGAATAGTGTGAACTAATGTGTCAGTGGAACTATGCTATCCCTTAGTCGTCTCTTAAGACACCCACGGGAAGAGAAGGGGTGGCTATATTCTTTGCTGCCGTAACCATGCAGCAGAGTGTTTCATTATAATGAGTGAAATTCACGTAAACATTAGAAAACAATATGTCCATTTTTAGCTTAATGACTTCATCTGTAGTGTCACAACAACGAGGAAAATTAGAGATCAAGTAAATTAAAATCTAGACAACAATTGCTGATAAAATCATTTATATCAATTAATCGTCTGATACAATTAGTTGTACGATTAAAATAATGAAATAACACTTAGTATTTCAATCGTGATAATCTATTCTGAATCCTAAAGGTATTGTCCTTGTGGTCTTTTTTTGTCTGGACATTAATTCTGTTTTATTTAATGAAGCAGTAGTAGGGACAGGGTTTGGGCGGCGATAGCAAAATGTCTACTATAATGGAATATTGAGAACATATTGGTGTTTATTGATTTTATGTAAAGTTCTGATTTAATTTATAACTGGTGCACTATAATCTCTATGGTTACAGCTAGGATACATTTAGTTTTGTGATCTTAAATATAATATGAAAACTAGCTGCTCGGACAGACTTCATTTTGTCAAAAGTTGATATTAAAAATTTGGCGAATTGGTCGAGCCATTCTCGAGTTATGCTTAGCAACATTCATATTTATTTATATAGAAGATAATATTTTTTTTGGATGACAATTACATACTATAGGGACCGACAGATTTTCATTTTTTTTCACAGATGTCTTGGAATATCTTCCAATACAACATTTCAACGATGGTTATCTACAACACGTTGAATATAAAATAAGCAAATAATATTTAATCCATTGTAATATATCGGATCTTCAAGGACATTTACTACACAAAATGAGTTAATTTTTTAATTACATATGTTTTTAAATTTTAGATAAACAATTTTATGAATTGCTAAATGTTTCAAAGTCAACTATCACGTGTTTGTAATTTTTTTTTTAAATTATTAAAAATGATAATTTGTCGCCCTGATCAAATGTTAATTACCTCACCAAAAGTTCAGCATCAATATTTCAAGCACTTAAAAATCGACTTAATTTCAAGGACTTAAGGCTAGAATTATATGATGCCTGTAAAATATTTGCAAAATAAACTTACACAGTTAAATTGTGGATTGTTAAATTATTGTGTAAAATTAGGGATTATGTTTTTATTTCTATCGAATACCCTCCGTATTTTTTTTTATGTCACTAGGTCGGCAAACAAGCGTACGGCTCACCTGATGGTAAGCGATTACCATAGCTTATAGACCTGTAACACCAGAAGCATCGCAAGCGCGTTGCCGACCCAATCCCCAATACCCCCAGGAGCTCTGGTCACCTTACTCACCAACAGGAACACAATACTGCTTGAAAACAGTATTATTTTGCCGTGATCTTCTGTAAGGTCGAGGTTACTACCCCAGTCGGGCTGCTCCATATATTGAGCAGGAAATTCCTGCTGTGCCCTACCTCAGTTATGCTAACAGTATGCTAACAACTTATATATTAAGTAGGTAGGGATATATATATATATATATATATACTACACGTACACACACACAAATATTTGCTATGTTAGAGGATGGAAACCGCAACTGTGAGCGGATCAATCTGTTGCTGTGGCCACTGCGACAGCGCCTCGTCGCGTGATATCGAAATGTGTAAATAACAAGTTGTATGTGAAATCAGTCGAGAGTAATTTTCCGTTTTTAATCGCCTTCAAAAAAGAAGGTGGATTTCGACTGTTTTTTTATGTGTGTTACCTCAGTATTATTTGCTGGTTGTACCGATTTTGATGATTCTTTTTAATCGAATGCTGGTGCTTGTCACGTGGTCCTATTTAAATTGAATCGAGATCGACAAATACTTTTTGGGTTATCTCTAATATGTATTTACTTGGCTATTTTTGTCGTAGGTAACGTTGTTTTACTGGTCAATGTAATTGAACTCGGTCTTTTTTCTTTTGGGAGCAAAAAAATTTATATACCATATTAACGCTTCGATTGTAACTTTCATGAAATTCTTAGAAATGATGTTTCGTATCATGTATAAAATGAAATTGAAAGCCATAAAACGAAATGTACGACTAAGCATCTAAAGTGAGTGAATAAGTAATTTGATTTATATACAACGAGGTTGGCAAACAAGGGTACGGCTCACCTGATGGTAAACAATTGCCGTAGCTTATAGACGTCTGCAATACCAGAAGCATCGCAAGGGCGTTGCGGACCCTATCCCCAATCCCCCCAAGAGCTCTGGTCATCTAATTCACCAACAGGAGCACAACACTGCTTGAAAACAGTATTATTTAGCTGTGATCGTCTGTAAGATCTAGATACTACTCCACGGGCTGCTCCACATTACGAGCAGGAAATTTCCTGTTGTAACCTACCTCACTTAAATTTTTGTAATTTTTGTACTTTGCATACTCTATTGAGCTAGTACGTTATATAAGTTTAAAATAAGAAAAAATTTAATTTGTTGAGCCATGATGCCCGCGACAATTGATTTTCATTTGTATAAATAAAGAAAGCTATAAAAAATATTTACTTAAACTACTATCTAACTACTTAACTAGTAAACAACTGACAACTTCAGGTTATTTCTACGATCCAGTGGTTGTTCCATTCCACTTTTTGATACTCTCACAAGTTGAAAATACGAGTATTAAATATGCTCTACGAAATTAAGTTATTTGTTCTAATCTAAAACTCTTTCGATGTCTAAAAAAATTTCATTTTAAAGACTTCTTTAATAGTACCAGGGCGACTGAACTCTGCTAAAACGATAGTGTAGAAATGTAAAATATCGAGACGCATTACACGAACAAATATTTTTGAAATTATGGATACATAAAATTTTCACTCCATATTGTTTTTTTTTTTATGTTTTTAAAACCATTTCCATAATATCAGTATGAATTTTAAAATGGTCTCTCTGGATTTAAAAAACATACGATGATTTAGTAATTTAAAAAAATGTTGATGCTTGGCACACGATACGAGAATTTTGCGCAAAGCAATATTACTACCTTTTTTTATCTCATGTAGAAGGTATAATAAAAACCCAACAAACCTTAATATTGTAAAATGACGGCATTCTTAGGTTCTAGGAGAATGAACTGAGTACTAATAGTAATAATTCATATTCTTATGTCAACATATTTCTTGTAAATGATTTATTTCCTGCTTGTAAGAGGATCAATAATCCGCAACAGCATAACTTATCGTAGAGCTTAGATAAACATTTACAGAATAAACATTTACACAATTTTCTTTAACTTATAATCACATGTAATAATTATAATCACTACATCATTACATAGTATAAAACAAAGTCGCTTCCCGATGTCTGTATGCTTAGATCTTTAAAAATATGAAAAGGAAATTTTGATGCGGTTTCCTTTAGCAAATAAAGTGATTCCAGCGAAAGGTTTATAAGTATAATACATGCACAATATAGTAGAGGAACACTGATAGTTTTAGAGGTTTCTAATGTGATGTCGTAAACAAACACATTTTTTTGCGCTTACATTGCAAATATTTATTTTATATTTTATATTTGGTATCAGCATTGTACCTGTGCGAAGCAAGGGTTGCTAGTTAAATATAATTTTTGGTTACAATAAAATGAAATGATAACATTTCTTTTTCGTCGTATGGCAGGTAGGTACCACAACTTAGCGATCGCTAAAAAATTACATTTTAAATAATTTACAATTAGTATTACATTACAAACTTAGGTAATGTGCCCGGTGTTATCCAGCAACCTTGGTTGTTTAGAAAGTAGCTAGCTAAATCTTTTTTTTTTTTTTAGGTTATTTGCAAATTGTCGATTACGTTGCACAACATAAACGTTGCCTCTTTTCCCAAACAAAAAATTATCGATAAAATTATTATTTTTTATTCGTCTCCCAGTCAATTAACCACTCACTATAGGTGTCGAAGATTTCCATAAGACAACGATAAACAGGTCCGACGACTTAAAATACTTAACGAGACACGAAAGGATGTGGCAACATAAATATTTAATAATGCCATGAGATGCAATTACTCGATTTAAATACTTTTGCTACTTGCAAAGTTCAAAAGGTTTCGTGTTGTGATCATGATAGCGTTCGTTTCCTTTAATAGATTATTAAGCAAACGACAGATTCCCTTGTCGATAAATTATAATGTATGGACATGTGACTTTTTTCATATGGTTATTTATTTTACAATTTTTTTAGATCTGGCACACAGGTGAATAGAAAAGAGTTTTAATACTCATTTCTAATTTTTGTGTTTTTGTGAAAATTGTAACGGACTTATAACAAATGTTTGTTTTATTCGGCAAATCGATCAGATCACTTTATCCGGTCCAATCTCTCAGGTTTTTCTTATCTTAATGCAATTTGTATAAAATTCTTGTGATTTAAATTAGCCATATTCGCGGCTTCGTTTGCGATAACGCATTTCGATTTCCAACCCCTCTTACATGAAAGCGTGGATTGAAATCACGTCGAATTTCATTCCATATCAAACAGACGGACTTAGATTAATAAGATACGTACAAGTTATCTTCTATAGTCAACTTTACCATAGATTATAGGATGTCTTCAATATGATACGGAAACTAAGCAAAATAAAAATCGAAATATTTGTGAACGCAAACATTAACTTTGAGTCAATTCCACCAACATTTTTTTTTAAATAAACAGTGAAGCATAGTGAAGAGTTAGCCAAGGTAACTGACTACTTTGGTCAGTTGTTTTTATCTATATAGTACTAGCTGACCCCGCAAACGTTTCTTTGCCATATATGTTATTAACCCGCTTAATCCCCCCCCCCCTTATAACTTAGGGGTATAAAAAATAGATGTTGGCCGATTCTCAGACCTACCCGATATGCCCACAAAATTTTATTAAAATCGGTCGAGCCGTTTCGGAAGAGTTCAATGTTTAACAACATGAGACGAGAATTTTATATATTAGATTTTACGATACCTGAAATTATTAGTTTCTAATTAATACGGTTTTAAAACAATTAAGTATCTTTCAAAGTGTTTGTGTGGTGTTTTCTTATCTATCCACTTAACCTAGACCTTTTTGAAAGTTGTTAACGTCTTTTGATTACTCGCTCCTAATCTAAATTAATAGATTGAAAATGTAATTAAATAGCCGATTCGTTTAGCAATAAACTTATACAAATAGTTTCATTACTGGTGTCGAGTTTAAGGCTTTATGCATATTTACATCGGCGCCAGTAAAATAGTTTATAGAGGTTCGCTGCCTTGTCAGAGGTGTGGCGATTATATGGTACAATTTATATAATTCGTATCCGAAAATATGGCATGAAATTGCTTCTGCTGGTTTGCTTAAGCGTACTGTATTGTACAAACGACAAACACTCTTCATGTTCTGTAGATTAAGTAGTGGATTTCAAACCTATTTCGCGTTAAATAAACAGATATATGAAAGATAAATAGCAAACAACCAATTTAAAAGATGCATAGGAGATAGGATAGTCTAGGAGATAGGATAGGATATATAGGAGAGTCTAGAACCCTTGTAGATTAATTTGTAAAGAATATTTAAAGACTTTGTAAAACTGCAAAAAAAATGGAAATGGCTCACAAATCGTTGTAAACTTTTACGCTTTTTAGACTCAAAGTTACTTAATTCAAATCAAACGACTAATAACATTTCATGTTCTTGAATATTCATACAGGATCATTACATGGGAGTTCTCAAATTGTTTTAAAAAGTTTTCAAAAGATAATGGATAACTTGAATTAAGAACCTTTTAAAGAAAGTGATACATATGTGAAGACCCTGTTTCAAAAGCTCATCACGCTCCATTTAAACGGTTGATGGAGCAACTCCTCATTGTTCGGGTAGCTTCCGCTAGACCGTTTAAGTAGGTACTGTAATGTCAAATGTGCCGGACCACTTACGATGAGATATCAATAGTTTGTTGTAAGTTTATGATTATTTTCTTTGGGAGGGCTGATTGATGTGTGTATATTATATTAGTTTCCTTCACTTTCTTTTTTATGATTTTAATTCTTTTATATTACTTTATATTCAGAAAATGTGATTGTTCGTAAAAAATTAACGTGAAACTAGTTTTTTTTTTTTTTCGGAAATATAACTAATTTAACTGAGTACAGAAATAAGACAAGTTTTATTAAGCTAACAATTTCTTGAAATTGAGATAATTAAAAGTTCATCTAACTAATTTTACCGACAGAAGAGAAACAAAAAAAAATATATATATATTTTCAATCATACAACATTTTACATTTCGATTTCGCGTTAAAAAACTAAACAATGTAACAATACTAAAGCGACACGTAATTCGTGTATTTTTAATGTTGTCTACGATAAAATACTACCGCACATGTGGGATTAAGTGGTCAGTGCCGCGGCTACGGATATTGAAGCCATGCCAATCTGTCCGCCTCATCGCGAAATTCTAAATCGACTGTCACATGCCGCTGTATATAAGTTAATTAACTATGTTGAAAACTCAACTCTCAGGCGAGACATTTTTTTTATCAAAGACGGGTTTAATCTCAACGAGGAGTATTTGTATTCAGGACGGCTTACAAACATCGTCTGAGCAAATTGTGAATATTTTTCTTATCAATAGTAATGATCGTTTTCGATTAATTAAGACCAACATAGTTTTATTTTCCGAGTCACAGTAAGAAATCTAGGAATATTTGTATAAATTTCCCTTCGATAGGAAGTCGGTCAGGTTGGGGGATATTTTCCCTACTATGAGTAACGATCGCTATCAGGTGTACATGATAACAACTGGGACCAACGGCTCAACGTACTCTCTGAGGCACGGTGGGGAGACCCACAAGGACTGCACAAACACCCAAACACCGGCAAACACCTATATGGCCACTACAAATGTTTGTCATGTGAGGGGATCGAACCCGCAACCGCCAGCGCAACAGGTACATCCATGGCTGTAACGTTGCGCCAACGCGGCGTCCACCATTCGTCTATGATCTTCAATAAGGTAAACGGTTCTTCCCCATTTAGGTTGCTCCGGATTTTAAGCAAAATATTCCCTGCTGTGAATAGAATTGTGCTATGTTCTGTGATACGGCTGCGATAGCTCATACATGCGATATTAACAGATATTACGTGAACTAGGATGTTTGTTTAAGCGAGTATCGTGTTTATTTTGCAATGACGAGAATTTAGTTAAAATTAGAGGTAATAAATTACATTTTCAAACGTTTGCACGTTTAATGTTATTAAAGTGTCTATCTGAAGTCTTACCACTTTTCATTTATAGCTTATATATACATGTAATATCATAATCACTCACACTTATACACAACACGATATTGTGAACGAGTAGATCAATGGTAGTCCTAGACCTTTTTTTTATACAACTAGGTCGGCAAACAAGCGTACAGCTCACCTGATGGTAAGCAATTACCGTAACCTATGGGCGCCTGCAATACTACAAGCATCACAAGCGCGTTGTCGACCCTACCTCAAATTTTCCCGATGAGCTCTGGTTACCTTACTCGCCACAGGAACACAACACTGCTTGAAAGCTGTATTATTTAGCTGTGATCCTCTGTAAGGTCGAGGTACTTCCCCAGTCAGGCTGCTCCAGATTTTGAGCCGGTTATGTTCTGCTGTGCCCTGCCTCAGTTAAACAGACTGAATTAATCAATCAAAAAAAAAAAAAAAAAAAAAAAACTCAAAGTGTATCAGTTCAATGTTCAGCATATAAAAAAATCATGATCTGCCTTACTAATGAATGAATCATTCATTCGTTCACAGTTCTTTACTGAATGTATTCCTGCGAACTTTCATCTTCGCTCAATATCTTTGTCACTCGAAACCAGTTTAGTCGACTCGAGTCGTAATCTCATTGCATATTAATTTATATAGAATTTAAATTAAAATCAGCTAAAAGCTAGCGTTGATTATCTCGTTCAGTTCGGACGTTGTTAATATCCGTTCGATATTAAACACTCGTTATAGATAGTGAATATGGGTTTAATAATTGATATAAAATGTTTTTAAGGTCGTTAGGAAATTGATGTAATACTTGAGATGGTCCAGTTGATAGAATCCGTTACTTGGGATCTATGGTTGAAACGGATAATCGTGTATGTATGAAAATTATATTTACTTATTTATGGTTGTGTGTTCGAGTTTGGGATGGCAGTTGGTAAGTGTTTCTTTAAAATAATCTGCGCTGTCACCCACAGAAAATTAACATTTATTTCGGTAGTATTACCTATACATATTATACATGATAACTTAATGTATTTATGTACAGTATAATATATTCAATTTTCACATAGCAGTATAATTTTAAAAAGCTGTCGTGTCTGTTGATTAATAACTGTAATTGTCACAAATATTTTTTTAAAAAAAACAAAGGAAAAATATTTGAATATTTAAGTTAAAACTGAAACTATACTAATACACAGGCCGAAGACGGGCAGCAGCGTCTTCGGTGCGACAAAGCCAGCCCTGCGGTCACCATCCCGACTGTCCAGTGTGGTGACTATGGGCAAAACACATGAGTTCACGCCATTTTTAGCGCGAACTTGTGGCGCCGACTCCAATTACACCGATATAACCGAACCTACGTCCAGTAGTGGACAGCGATAGGCCGAAGTGAGTGAGTTAAAACTCAACATGATCGCCTGATAATGAATGAGTAATTGTATTGTTTTAAAAATGTTTTATCCTGTATTTGCATGTGTGTGCGCGAAAACAGGTATAGTTTAATTTTTTTTCGAATATAAAAATCGTCTCAAATTTATCGATTTCTAATTAAATAAAATTTGAAATATGAAGTAAAAAAAAAAAAAAAAAACTGTAATATTGTGCTTATTTTTGGTTGTGCAAACTTGCGACTTAATCAAAACAGCATTTTTACAATTGTATAAGTTTAGCGTATATAATAAATATTAAATATTAAATGTAAAGAAACTAAAACATATTATTTATTCGTCAAAATGTTTACAAATAACTTACGTATTAACACAACATTCTTCCACAACTACAACATGGATTTAATTATAATTTTTTTTAGCCGTACTCACGTATTCCAGAACGAGTATCAACACTATCATTTGCGGCGTCGATAAACCAACAGAATGGTAGATTGACGGAGTTTTAACAAGACATCATGAAATATTCATAAAGTGCCCGAAGGATGTACTCGTAATCACGCGCCGCGGATTCTTAATCGACCAGGGCTGTCCCTTATTCAATTATGCAACTTTTTCCTCATAACAGATCCTATAAACTAGCGATAGTTGTCAGGAACATTTGCACGTCATGTAAAGTTTATGATTTCTCCAGAAGTTATGATCTTAGACTTATACACTAGAGGTGGGTAATGCTTAATATTGAACCTATATATTAATAATATTATTGGTGTTTTTTAATATTAATTTTAAAATTTATGCTTATTACGAAGTGTTATATAGGCCAAATAATGCAACGCGATGAATTAAAGAATTACTTTATGACTATAGCAAATTAAAAGGTAGGTTGAAATTAACTAAGTCAAGGTTAACGTTTTATCTTCGGACATAGCATAATATGATATTATGCTTTGCCCGGAGTTAAAACAATTATGAGATCAATACATAGATATTATTAATATCGTCAAAGTTAAATTTGAAGTTAAATTGTTGTCTAATCTGTATAGAGCGATGGAATTGTTATCCTTGGGTTTGTTGATTCAAGACAGTGAATGAAACTTGCAACAATTAATTAAAACTTAACAATTAAATTAAAGATGTTATCATATTTTGTTATTTATTGTAAACGAATGTGGAAATCGAAGAGGCAATAATTGCGTATATGTAATTAATTTTATAACTGATACGTATAATGTGATAGATCCAACATTCGTTACATCAAAAGTATATAATAACAACCACTCGTGTGTGGTGGTGCATGTGCCATGTACGCGCTTAAACACTTTTTAACCGACTTCAAAAAAAGGAGGAGGTTACTCAATTCAACCGTATATATATATATATATATTATGTATGTTCGGGGATAACTCCGTCGTTATGGACCGATTTTGATAATTATTTTTTTGTTGGAAAGGAGATATTCCTAGTTTGGTACCATGATAAGGAAACCTGATGATGGGATCCCAGAGAAATCGAAGGAAACTCTCGAAAATCCGCAGAACTTTTTACTAGTTGTACCGATTTTAATAATTTTTAATTTAATCGAAAGCCGATGTTTATCATGTGGTCACATTTAAATTTCATCGAGATCTGATTACAACTTTTTGAGTAATCTTTGATAATCTTATTCACTTGACTATTTTTTCGTCTACCTACGTTGTATTACTTGTCGATATAATTAAAGTCGGTTTTTCTTCGTTTGCCTGCAAACACAATTATTAGGTAGTTGATATTAAGCGGTTGATATAAATAAACACTTACGATTGACGATTAAATTTAATGGGACTACATGACAAGCACCACCTCTTGATTAAAAAAAAAAATCATCGAAATATATCTGCCCAGTAAAATGTCTTATCACCCAATAAAATGTAATTTGGTAACATTTCGATCGGAGATCTGAGTTCGTTTAGAGTTATTTCTGAGAATACGTATTTACTTGACTATTTCTTATTCTACCTACGTACGTCGTATACTGGTCGATGTAATTGAAGTCGGTTTTTTTCGTTACACAATAATTCGAAGTCAGTTAAAAACTAATGCCTCACAGACCCAATCAGATTAATATGTAACGAAACGTCTTAAAACGACATAAATAAAGACAGCTGACATATAACTAAATGAACCGTAGCAATATTTTAGTGATTATGAGGACAGGTATTTAGGCGTCGTGTGTACTCGAATACAGCAGTACTATTCAAGATATGCGAGGCATGTCGCGCGCTAAAATATACTTTAGTTATTTATAGCGTTGGCTAATCAAGCTCATGTAGAAAGCGTTTATCTTATCAGCGCTAATGATTCAGGCTGTGTTTGGTCTGAGTCATAAATCTATTGTAATAAAAATTGTTTTGCATTTAGGTTCCTAGGTCTTTATCGTCGATGTAGGTTAGTTGATGAAAGCTGTGTTAATGCATTTATATAAATATTTTAGAAGTTTATATAAATATGATTAAATCGTATTTTAATTTTTTGTAAAACAAAAGAACTAAGTCATGACGTATATTTTCGAAAATATGAAATTTGTCGAATGTTACATTGTGATGAAAACAAAATCAGATCGATTAACTTCAGATACACGACAGCGATTTACTCTTATTAAAAATTTATTGCCTTTTTGTGGTTTACTGAATTTTAAAATTCGAAAAATAAAATTCGAAATTCTAAAAAAAAAAACTAAAAAACGAATATAATAATGTAATCTAAGAGAGTTTATTTGAGTAAATACTTTTTTGTAAAAGCCTCTTTGAAATTATTATAATAATTAAAGATTCAGCCTGTAATATACAACTGCTGGGCCTCTTTCTCCATGTAGAAGAAATCTAAGTTGAAATAATTTTTAAAGCTTTATCAACGCATACATACGCATAAAAAGATTACAAAGTATTAATTCAAGTGTAATCTTCCTTTGTACTCGTACAAATACGATTGTTTTTGATATACTTTACTACTTTGGATTTTTCTACTAGTGACAGAACTTAGAGGTAATTTATGGCTATAAAAATAGCTGTTAGGTCCTTCGATGTAGGATAAAGGTAAAACTTTTAAACAGTATTTTTAACAATATATCTCGTTTACAAAATCCGCCTGGCAACCCTGAAAGTGACGATATTAAAACGCGTTTTATACTATCATACGTAATTACGGCCGAGCCGAATTAAAGGCGCAAGACAGTTTGTTTAATATGTGATAACTTGTTGAGATTAAATGGTATGTAACTATGTATCCAACGTATTTATTTTAGAAACAAACGGTTCTTCACTGTAAACAAATAGATTTACATTTAAAACTCACTTTTCTGGTCTTCGCATAGCCTTTAGTTCCAGTCATTCATTCATACATTCATTCATTTTGTTTGATGATTATTAGTTTACAAGCTTACGGTAGGGGTATCAAGGGTTATCGTAGTCTATACAGCCTGTAACATCCCACTGCTGGGCAGAGGTCTCTTTCTCAATGTAGGAGAAGGATTGGAGCTAAATTCACCAGGCTGCTCCACTGCGGGTTGGCAGATACGTTTTTTAATATGCTATCAAGTATTTATGATAACAACCTCGGTTGTTACCGACGGCTTAACGTGCTCTCCAAGGCACGGTGGGTGGTACAAATATCCACCCCGAGCGGGAATCGAACCCGCAAATTGTCACTGTTTTAGAGGATCACTCGCACTCTACACCAGAGTGGTTGTTGTTAGTCGAAGAAGACTGTGTTAATCAGGCGCCAAGCGTCTGGCGCGCTGGCTACCTTATTCAGACCCACTTCCTTACTCAATGTTATTTGGCTGCCATCTTCTGTAGTTACTTCCCCCAATGGACTGCTCCAAATTTTGAGCAGAATAATTTCTCCTGTGCCCTATCCGATTTGAATTTACTTTATTGCAATATAAGAGGCCGATTAATTTATCAGTCGGCTGTGAAATATCAGACAACAAGTAATATGTAGCAGCAACCATAAATATCAATAAACCCGAAGTCAATTCATGAAGGCCTTAAGGGACATCTTATAAATTTAGTGTAACTTCGTTTCCATTCACCTAACGTCACTATATACTACTGATAATAACACGTATGACCTTTCCATTCTAAGGCCGAATGTGATCATTAGCAAGTGTAAATGTAGTACTTGCACTTGTTTACTGGGTATAGGCACGTCGAATTTACCTTTTTTTTAAAATATAACTAGGTCGGCAAACAAGTACTAACCTGATGATGAGCGATAACCGTAGCTTATAGACGTCTGCAATACCAGAAGCATCACTAGCGCGTTGCCAACCATATCCGTAATTACCCACATGAACTCTGGTCACTTTACCTACTTACTAACATTGTTTGAGAGCAGTAATATTTAGTTGTTATCTTCTGTAAAATAGAGGTAAATACTACCCCATTCAAGCTGTTATTTTGAGCAGGAAGTTTCATAGTATGTTTGATTGTTATAATCCCATTTGCGGTGATACTAATCTGATCTGAATTTCTTTGCGGTAATAGTATATCTGAAAATAAATATACATATTCTATAAAATTTCTCGGTGATAGTTGTAATTAAAATCTCTCACATCTGTAACGAGAAAATGGCCATCAATTACTACAAAAATTAACATAAACACACAAATAAATCTGTCGTTTATAGATTCCTTAATAGCTTCGACCTAAAAATATCAAGATCGTCGCCACTATTTAGAGGACAATAGTATTTCCACGAAATAGTATCCACGCTATCGACGTCGATTGGGTTTATTTGCGGATTAAATTGTGAGATTTTTCTGCTGCCGTGTCGGTTGGACGGACGCCAGCGGGAGTTGAGGTGTTTTAATTATCGTCGTAGCAGCGTCTCCGGCTAGTCTCCACTGATCAGATGTGTACGTTTGAACAGTTGTTACAATGTAGCATTGTGATGCAGAGTTAGATTTATCAAATCACTTAACCATTGACACACAGACAAATATGTCTGTCGACAAATCTAAATGCCATATTATTTTATTATGTATTTTTGTAAGGAACCAACGAAGGAGGAAGGGATAACCATCCAACTGCTGGCTTTGAAATACACAGGCCGAAGACGGGCAGCAGCGTCTTCGGTGCGACAAAGCCAACCTTGCGGTCACCAACCCGCCTGCCCAGCGTGGTGACTATGGGCAAAACACATTAGTTCATGTTATTTTGGCCGTAAACTTGTGGAGGCCTATGTCCAGCAGTGGACTGTATAGGCTGTAATGATGATGACGATGATTGTAAGGAAATTTTAAAACTGAAGACACACACACACACACACATATATATATTATATCTTTTTGCCATTGCAATGTATTTTTTTTTTTGACAAATAATATTAAAAACTATCGACGTGAAGTGTGGTATACTTGTAACTATGCTATAACGTAAGTGAAGCAACGTGAGGCAATGTAACGCTAGTGACGGTTTAACTTACGTGGTGTGTATTAACGTGATAAATCAGAGTAGCTTCTGTGTCTAATAATTATTAGACATTAAACTAATTTATGTAGGGTACAGCAAGATATATCCTGGTCAAAATTTTGAGCAGTCCAACTAGGGGAGTCCTCAGCTTTACGGCTATATAGCACTGCTTTTAAGCAGTCTTGTGTTCCAGTGGCAAGTAATGTGGCAAGAGTTTATTTGTTCTGACAGTTCAAGATAGGTGATCTTAGTAAAACATCATAAAAAGATTTCATTTTTAAACGTATGTACCTACATTACAGAATTAAAAATACGTTACCTTGTGTGTCCGATTGCTACTAACATCAAATTTAATTGGTCAATAATGTTCATTCGTATAGCACGTGAGATAATGTATGGAAAATTCGTTTGATCAGATACGAGTAATTTCGGCTTGTTAAACGGAAATTATAATAAGCAATTATTTTTGACCTTTCCCATTTAGGGTCTTCGCACATGTTGACATTATTTATTGTGTGAAGTTTAGCAATCACGAGCGCTGTTGTGATTGCGTCTTGATTAATGTTACTTAAAACATTTTTGGGCATTTGCTGGTATATAGTCTAGACAATTTGCTTCTGTATAACAATTATGTTTTTTAAAAAAAACTTTTTAAGTGTTCTATATATCTGTTGTCAATTATTCTATTTATTTAAACCTTTATTTTTAACAGACTTCAAAAAAGGAGGAGGTTGCTCAATTCGACCGTATATATGTTTTTTTTATTTATTTTTTATGTATGTTCGGGGATAACTCCGTCATTTATGGACCGATTTCGATAATTCTTTTTTGTTGGAAAGGAGATATCCCTAGTTTGGTACCAGGATAAGAAAACCAGGATCTGATGATGGGATCTCAGAGAAATCGAAGGAAACTCTCGAAAATCCGCATAACTTTTTACTGAGTGTACCGATTTTGATTATTTTTAATTTAATCGAAAGCCGATGTTTATCATGTGATCATATTTAAATTTCATCGAGATCTGATTACAACTTTTGGAGTAATCTTTGATAATGCTTATTTACTTTTTTTGTCTACTTACGTTGTATTACTTGTCGATATAATTGAAGTCGGTTTTTCTTCGTTTGCCTGCAAACACAATATAATATCTTCTCTTTGAAATGCCATTTATTGGAGTCTGTGGTCAAGTATCTGTACAGCTCCCTCTCTATTTCCTGCTCTGTTCAAGGAATAAATCTTTTGAAACGTCTACGTAAAGTATATCAAAATTAACTGTTGATCTGCAGAGATTAGCAAGTCCGTGGATTAGCAAAATAAGAATATACAAAAGATAACGATAATAAGTCTGAAAACGGATTGGAATTTAGGATTTTCAAATGCGAAATTTCGTCACAAAATTAGTAATCGCAGTATAATGTTACATTCAGATATTGAATACCACGCAAATAGTGTAGACAATCTAGTACGATAAAAGAACTTGACTATTTGAGATGCAGTTTGGGTGCAGTAAATGTTTCTCAGAAAACAAAGCGATAACGATAACATTGAACAACTAGCTGTGCCCGCGACTTCGTCCGCGTGGAATTTAACAAAAAAAGTCATTGTTCAGTTCGAAGAGTTATAAAATAAATAAATTTCTTAAAATAAAAGTAGCCTAAGTTACTCCTTACTCCAACAGCTACCTGGCAGTGAAAGTCCTGTCAAAATCGGTCCAGCCGTTTCAGAGATTAGTCGGAACAGACAAACAGACAGACAAAAATATATTAAAAAATTTTTTTTGGTATATGTACCTACCATGTATACATCCATATGCATTTAGTGAAAAGCTGTTATTTTAATATTACAAACAGACACTCCAATTTTATTTATTTGTATAGATGTATAGATATCTATACTAATATTGTAAAGCTAATAAGTTTGGTTGTTTGTTTGAAAGCGCTAATCTCAGGAATTATTGGTCCGATTTGAAAAATTCTTTCAGTGTTAGGTAGCGTATACGATCACGCTAAGACCAATAGTAGCAGAGCACCAATGAAGTATGTTTCAAAATCGGGTTTTTTCCCTTTTGAGAGCTTCCGCTGTGTGCCCTGCGTAAACAGTTAGAACGAAGTCGCAGGTTAAAGTTAGCGTTAGCCCAAAGTAATTATTCCACGCGGACGAAGTCGCGGGCAGAAGCTAGTAGAATAGATAAATGCACAAAAATGTTCAACCAAAATGAGAGTATATTGCGTCAAATGTAATACTCTTTCAGTTACAGAATGTCATTGTCTGGTTTGACATTTGAAAGGGTCTGATCGACACGCCGTTTTGGCAATTCCCAATGTAAATTAGACTTACCGCTATATATAGTTATAATATGAATTTTGCTAAGGTTATTTTATTGTGTTTTATGATGTAAAGTTATTAAAAGGCTGTTAAATGCAACAGTGAGTCATAAGAATATTTAGAAGAAAAATCAAATATTATTAAAAAAAACCTTAAATATACATTAAGTTTTTATTTATAATGCTCTAACTACAAATTACTTACCTTCTATGAGAAGCACTGCTGCAGCATTTATTCAACAAAAATAAATAAAATGTATTGAAAGCATTGTTACCTCTCAGAAATGAAGTATCCGAACTCGAGAAAGAATGGGTTAGGCGATTTGAAATCGTACAGTTAAAGGATTAGCCTAAATCAAAGCCACTCTCATACAATATCAAGCCAGCGTTTCCACCTACACATATACTCACGTATTATTTGATTTTATCTGATACTAGATAATACCCACGGCTTTGCTCGTGTGGGAGTTATTCATGTATTCATTTAAGTACGTTTAGCCTTTTAATTTCATGGTTTTGACTCCTATACACACGACCATAGTTTGGGAGTTAAACAATTTATTTATTAACAGTTTAGCACTCGAACAATATAGATATCCGATATCCACAATTTTATTTATTACAAAATCAAATTACGTTTTTCTCGCTAGCCCTTGTCAAAATTCTCGATCATGCGCTCTGTACTCTTTCTAGAGCGTTCTTTAAGAAATGACAAATTAATTTGAATTTAAAAATTGCTAGTGAAATAACTAATGTCAAATACGCCGTATACTACGGGTATCGTGCGGATATGCTTGTTTATTAAATATATATAAAAATAATATTTTGTAAATCAAATAATAAAAGTTAATATATGTGTAATACAAATAAATATAATATATATAAACAAATAATAAATGACAGGTAGCCTACACCACCCTCCTCCAGAGATCTTCAAGGGCGATAAAAATCTGGAAAATGAACTCGACGTCCAGAACGAGTTGTATGCTGTTTCTGAACATCTGGTAAAGGTTCTGGTTCAGAATTTGTAGGATCAGACAGTATAAAGGCCGGCTTAATGCGGTCTATTGATACCGTGACTTCTTTACCTTTTAAAAGTATTTTGAAAACTTTGTCATCCCTTGACAAAACCTTATGGGGGCCTGAATATGCAGGATGAAGAGAACCACGCGATGCGTCTTCGCGGAGGAAAATGTGATCGGTGGTTGCTAGTTCCTTATAAACAAAGACTTTCGGGCTACCGTGCCGAGAAGCGGGCGAAGGTTTCAATCGTAATGCGATCTGTTTAAGGCGAGCGGAGAAGTCAGAGATATCCGTTGTACCACCGTCAGCAGGCTGGAAGAATTCGCCCGGTAATCTTAACGGCTCTCCGTAAACAAGCTCAGCAGATGAGGACTGAAGATCCTCTTTGAAGGCACTACGAATGCCTAGGAGAACCCATGGCAGAGATTCCGTCCACCTGTCATTAGCATGACAAACGATGGCAGCTTTGAGTTGACGGTGGAATCTTTCCACCATGCCATTGCACGCTGGATGATACGCAGTCGTGCGCTTATGCTCGAAACCAGCGGTCTCTGAGAGGCACTGAAATAACGCCGACTCAAATTGACGACCACGGTCGGTTGTAATTGTAGATGGACAACCGAATCGAGCGATCCACGTTGACAGGAGTGCTTGGGCCACTGTTTCCGCAGTAATATCCGCGATCGGTACTGCTTCCGGCCACCGAGTAAATCGGTCTACCGCCGTTAGACAATACCGATAGCCTTGCGTAAGTGGTAAAGGGCCAATAATGTCAATGTGGATTTGGCTGAAACGAACTTTAGGCAAGGTGTACGTACCGAGAGGTGTCGATTGACCTTGGCTTTCTGACATGCTAGACATGCGCGAGCCCATTCACGGCAGTCTTTGCGTATCCCAGGCCAAACGAATCGTTCTGCAACGAGTTTTATAGTCGCACTAGCACCAGGATGACTCAGCGAGTGAAGGCTCTCAAAGACTTGCTTGCGAAAAATCTTAGGTACATAGGGTCTAGAGGTCGGTGTACTGACGTCGCAATACAACGGAACTCGACTTCCAGGTACCGTCAGCTTCTCTAAACGCAGAGACGAACCTGCTGTTAGAAGAGTTTGGAGCTCTGAGTCGCACGATTGGGCTTGGGCTATGTTCTCGATACTCACCGGTTTACCTATTTCTTCAATCCTCGACAAGGTATCGGCAACTACGTTACTCTTGCCAGATATGTGTCGGATATCGGATGTGAATTGAGCTATGAAATCGAGGTGTCTATACTGTCTAGGTGAACAGTTTTTCTTCCTTTCATGGAATGCAAAACTGATCGGCTTATGGTCAGTATATATAACGAAATGCCGGGCCTCGAGCATAAATCTGAAATATTTTATGCCTTCATATATGGCGAGCAATTCCCTGTCGTATGGTGAATATTTCACCTGTGATGGGCTCAGCTTCCGCGAGAAGAAAGCTAGTGGCTGCCATGCCCCGTTTTTGTACTGTTGCAGGGCTGCACCAATTGCCTTATCGGAGGCATCTGTCACCAAGGCAAGTTTAGCAGTACAGTCGGGGTGTGCTAATAAAGCTGCCTCTGCGAGGCTGTTCTTACATGCGATGAAGGCTTCAAGGGCCTCCCCAGTAAGATTTATAGGTTGTGACCCTTTGACAGAACCCGTCAGCAACGCATGTAGTCGCCTGGACTGCAGCTGCTTTAGGAAGAAATCTCCTGTAAAAATTGAGCATGCCCAAAAATGCCCTGAGCTGACGTACCGTAGTTGGAGTTGGGAACTCTTTAATCACCTGCACCTTGGATTCCAATGGTTTGGAGCCGTTCTCGGAGATTGAGTAACCTAAAAATTTTACCTCTGGCACACCGAAAACGCATTTTGCCGTATTCACTAGCAAGCCATATTCTCTGAGCTTGGTGAAAACTTGGCGGAGATGGTGTTCGTGCTGCTGCTCATCCTTGGAAAAGACTAAGATGTCATCCAGATAAACAAAGATAAAGTCTAGACCTCTAGTGACTTCGTCTAGAAACCTCTGGAAGGTCTGACCCGCATTCCGGAGTCCGAAGGTCATAAAAGGGAATTCGTATAGACCGAATGGAGTAGTAATCGCGGTCTTCGGAATGTCTGCTGGATCGACAGGTATCTGATTGTATGCCTTCAGTAAGTCGATGGTGCTAAAAATTTTGCAGCCCACGAGATTGTGTGCAAAGTCGTGGATGTGTTTAATCGGATACCTGTCAGGTACAGTTCGGGCATTTAGCATACGGTAGTCACCACAGGGACGCCAACTGTTGTCCTTTTTAGGCGCTAGGTGAAGAGGAGATGCCCAAGGACTCTCTGAAGGCCGAGCCGTCCCATTAGCAAGCATAGCCTCGAACTCCTGTTGAGCAATTTTGAGTTTATCGGGTGCTAATCTACGTGGAGTACAAGATACTGGAGGGCCTGGAGTGGTGCGAATATGGTGTACAGTATTGTGTTTAATGTCGCGATGTGTACCAGTTGGACGGGTGATTTCGGGAAATTCCTCAAGAATTTTGTGATACCGAGTCTCACCGGTCAAGATTTTGACAAAGGCTATATTAATACAACTAACGACTTTGGCTGTGGATGAAAGTGAAGTTATACTATCTAACAAGCGTTTGTTACGACAATCAACAATGAGACCATAAAAGTTCAAAAAATCTACGCCTATTATAGGTTTAGTTACATCGGCTACAACAAATCGCCAATTAAACAATCTTCGCAAGCCAAAGTCTAGATTAAAATGTACAAAACCATATGTAGCTATAATAGAACCATTTGCAGCACACAGATTGTAGTTCGTTTTGGCACGACGATATCGAAGAAGGGACCGAGGGTAGACACTTAGATCGCTTCCTGTGTCGATCAAAAACTGCACCTTCGAAGCTCGATCCGTAAGAAATAGGCGACCAGTAGCAGAGGATGGGCAGTCACCAGTCGCCATTATTGACCGCCCCTTGCGTTTCCCTCCTTGAAGTCGCATGGTTTTATGCATTTGCTGGCTTTCACGCCAAACTTCCAGTGGTACCAGCAGAGTGGGTACTTCCTGAAGTTCGACTGCGATCGTTTAGACCTGGATGCCGATCTGCACTGAGATGATCTTGCGGATCTGGTATTGGATCTACTTCTTCTTTCTGAAGCTAGTTGCTGGAACTGTCTCCGAAGTTCGGCGATTTCTCTTGTTAGTGCTTCAACGGCTGAGCTGGAACTGGCTTGGGGTTGGCTGGCAGACGCCACCACGGGTGACGGAGTAGCCAACTCGTGGACACGATCAGCTAAATCTGCCAAATCGTCGATGCAGGTTGAAGATGGTTGGCCTGCGAGCACTGTCTGGATTCCGTGCGGGAGACGACTAACCCAAATGGTCCGTAGGAAGTCATCAGGAACATTGACACCAGCAAGGCTCTTCAAGTGGCGCAAAAATTGAGAGGGCTTACGGTCTCCAAGCTCCTCGTGCATCAAAAGCTGCTTAATTTTCTTTTCCTTAGATGACGCTAGCCGCTTAATCAGCTCGGTCTTCAACTTTAAAAATTTGTTAGTAGGTGGTGGACTAATAATAATATCCTTTACCTCTCTGGAAATTTCGATATCAAGCTGGCCCACTACATAATAAAATTTTGTAGCATCTCTTGTTATACCAGATATTGTGAACTGCCCTTCTACTAGCGCAAACCAAAGTTCAGGTTCCTCCGGGCAGAACGGGGGGAGTCTAGCGCTGACTTTAAAAATTTCAATATCACTATCGAGAGATTTTTCTGTCGGCGTGGTACCGCTACATGCATCTTGATATTCTTTATCCATCGTTCAAAAGCGGGGTCACCAGTTTAGGAGTTAAACAATATATTTATTTACAGTTTAGCACTCGAACAATATAGATATCCGATATCCACAATTTTATTTATTACAAAATCAAATTACGTTTTTCTCGCTAGCCCTTGTCAAAATTCTCGATCATGCGCTCTGTACTCTTTCTAGAGCGTTCTTTAAGAAATGACAAATTAATTTGAATTTAAAAATTGCTAGTGAAATAACTAATGTCAAATACGCCGTATACTACGGGTATCGTGCGGATATGCTTGTTTATTAAATATATATAAAAATAATATTTTGTAAATCAAATAATAAAAGTTAATATATGTGTAATACAAATAAATATAATATATATAAACAAATAATAAATGACAGGTAGCCTACAATAGTATTTAATAACAGTTAACACATTAATAATTGATATGATTATTATACGTTAATGCTTAAATTATAAGTTATTTTGTAATATATCTTTCTGTCTTGATTTTTATACTTTTACAATGTCAATATAACTACTACAAATAATTGTAATATTTTGCTTAAAAAAAGTTTTTATGGTTCGAACTCAATGCTTTAAAAAAAATTACGTCTCATGTTAAACTGACTTGAAACTGAGTAAAATATTGTGTAGTGCTGTAGCTTTTGCTGTGTACTTTATTTACTATCTACGCTTATGTTTATTACTTCGCTTATTTTCTTTTATATGACATTATTAGTATTTGTAATTTTTTATAAAACTGAATATCTATCGAGGTGTTCCGTAGCAGGAAACTTATAAAATCTCTCATGTAGTTTTGTGCTCAAGGAGACTCGGCAGTACGCTTGCAATTTTTCTGGTGTTTGTGGGCTACGGTAACTGCTTACCGTCAAGTGGACAAGCTTGTTTGCTACATCAGTGGAGTGTATACAAAAATAATATGAATATTATGGTATTTAATACAAAACATTAACTAAAACGAACGTTAAAAAAATTATATCATGGTCTAAAGACAATTTACTTATATTTAACTTTTTGAATAGTGATGAACAAACACAACTGACTCCCACAGAACTGTACAGTTTTAATTTTAATGTATTTATGGTTAAGTCTAAATTTTAAGAGGTTATTATTTAAATTTTAGACCAATACGTCCTACTTTATGAAATAAAGTAACAAATTTATTGAAAATCTTATTTATGCCAAAGATTAAGTAGTTCACAAGCGTCTGTTAGCGAAAATATATGAGTGTTATAGTAATTTGAATAAGATGTTACAAAACTTTGGAAGATTTTCTATGACGTTCAGAAATGCAGAAATTCGTCATTCAGTGTGAATTTTGTATAAGAATATATTTGTCATGTTGCTTACTACTTACTTCTACCACGACTAGCTAATTAGTGTATATGTTAAAGATATATTAATCTAATTTTTAGGTATATCTTCTTTACGCACCCTTGGCTTGAGGAGTAAGGTGATAACGTGACGCTCACGTTCTAAAATTAAGGCAAATGAAACCGCGGGCACTGCTAGTTATGTCTAAAAATGTTATCGAAATATTCTTATGGTAGGTTCAACTGTTGACCCATCTGATATGTCATTGCGTGTGAAGACAACATCAAATATGATTTAAATACCAAATCTGTAAGCAAATAATCTTATAATCGCGTAGCATAAGTACATATATACACGAATGCCGATTTCATTTTAATCATATGTTAAACTCGGTCATTATTTATGTGATAGAATTAAAAAATAATTTACTTGACTGTTTTGGTAGTAAATTTTATTCAATGTCTAATAATGTTTAGTTTATAAAAATTAAAATAATATGGAATGTTTAATAATATAGTATCGGATAAATTAACCATGTTTTCATTTTATGTAGTTTCAAGGGTCAAGAGGTAGTTACGGTCAAGACGGATGACAGAACAGTTTTAGAATGACTTTAGATATTTCACATTTTTATAGTTTTCAAATATTTTATGTAAAAAAATTGTGTGTGTGTGTCAGCTCCGACGCACGACTGGAGTTTACTCCTTCAGATTGACTGTCTAAATAAGCACAAAAGAGACTTACTAGTCTAAGAACAAGATAAATACCATATCAAACGGTAAATAAACTAATCAAATAACGCCATCTATCGAAATCCTACCGGGTTCCGATAGATGGCGTTACGAGAAACGTAACGAGGTCATTCGTTTAGTAGATTTTCCTCCTCATATTTTTTTTCATACCGGGGCCTTATATGAAAATTGATTTTTAAAGAGTTAACTCCTCAAAAATGTCTGTCGGTCTACGTTTATATTAAATCAATGTAACAGGTTCCACTAAAAACACTGAAAAAGTCAAACTAAACTAAAATATATTGTTACACAAAGTTTTTTAAATAAAGTAAGATATGATTGAAATCTACAGAAGATACTTTTTCTTCCTTAAAAGTGTACGTAATTTGAAACTCGGAATCTACTGAAATCTTTGAATGTATGGCTCATTTTAATTTGGCCTCTACTACAGGACTGTGAAAAGCATGGCATTCGTGAATGTGGTAGAGGAAGTAATATGTGATAACATAACAGTAGAAAAGTCGTGATATTTTTAAAATTAAAAGATAAGATAAGGCAAGATTCTTTACTAAATTTATTCCTACGTAAAACTCAAATAGCCAAAGATTGGTAATTGAGATAAGACCGAAGTGTTGAAATGATTTATTGAACGATCGGTATCAGATTATCTACGCACAGGAATGATCACTTACCATCAAGGTAGCTTGAGTATTTGTTTCGCTACAAAATAATTATATATAACTAGTTACCGCCCGTGTCTCCGCCCACGTTGGTTTGTAAAGTATGGCTTTATTAGTTTTAAGCTCTCACGATTGAATAGTAATGGAACTTATTTGTACTTGAGACAATTTACTTCGATTTTTAATTTTTTTTTGAAGTTGTACTTCTTTTGGCGTGTTAGGGAAGAATGATGAGAAATGATTTTTACGACGCTCGTACACCGTCACAAAACGTCGACACCCTTAAGTTAGCTACTCAACGAAGAAGAAGTTAGCAACGTGAAGTTAGCTAGCCAATAAAGTATAACTTCTTACGTGCGTACATAAGTACAGACACACTTTTTTTGTTCGTGTTTCTAATATAAATAAATTTCTAAAATAAAAGTAGCCTAAGTTACTCCTTATTATATTAGCTATCTACCAGTGAAAATCCCGTTAAAATCGGTCCAGCCGTTTTAGAGAGTAGCCGAAATAAACAGACAGACAGACAGACAAAAATTGTAAAAAATGTTATTTTGGTATATGTACCGTGTATATATCCATATGCGTTTACTAAAAAGCGGTTCTTTTAATATAACAAACAGACACTCCAATTTTATTTATTTGTATAGATAATGCAGATGAAATAGTCGTAGATGTAAGACCTAGACATTCATGGAGTGATGGTAGCATTCGTCATATCCCTAATCGGTGATTAGGTTGTTTACCTCTAAATCTCTAGGAGCATTTAGATTAGCACATTTGAACGAACTAACAGACAAGTTTATATCTTAAATAACAGTGTTTATATACTTTAGGATTGGTTAAGAGGTTTATTTGTTAACAAAGAAGATGTATTAACAGGCACTATCGGGCCGTTACACAAATTGTAAATTCATACTTTTACGTATACGGGACTTGCCGATATTGTCTCCATGAGTTGACGGCGACCATGTATGACCACCTCTGAAGTGGAAAATGGGTATTTGTCATCCAAACCAACGAGCAAGTTAAAATAAAGTAAAACACATATTTTATCATATATATCAATATGCTAAGGTTAAATGTTTGCGTCCCTTGCCTTCCTCCCTTTCCTTGCCACAACTAAAAAATTATTATTGCTTTTGTTTTTGTAAAATAATAAATTATTAAAATCATATATATGACGGCTTCGATTTTGAACAACGTCAACATGATTGACGATTATTATACTTATTTAGTGCGAATTATTCGCTCGGGTATTGCTAGTATTTTTAACCGACTTCCAAAAAAGGAGGAGGTTCTCAATTCGACTGTATTTTTTTTTTTTTTTTTTTTTTATGTATGTTACATCAGAACTTTTGCCCGTGTGGACCGATTTCGACAAATTTTGTTTTAATCGAAAGGTGGTGTGTGCCAATTGGTCCCATTTAAATTTATTTGAGATCTAACAACTACTTTTCGAGTTATATTTAATAATGTGTTTTTACTTGACGCTTTTTTCGTCGACCTACGTTGTATTACTGGTCGATGTAATTGAAATCGGATTTTTTTCGTTTGCGAGCAAACACAATTATTTATTCTTCTTTTAAAATTATTAATGAATTTTCTATTAGTATTAGAATGAAGAAATTTGTATCTAAGGTTTAAACAACTACGCCACTTACCCAATCTCGATGTTAAGTTGACCTCTTTATGTTTGGGGATTTTGTAAAAAATGGCTAATTGGATAACTCCGCCCATTGTACTTCATAATAAATAGCTAACTACGTAAACGTAACTACGTAAGAGGCGACTAAGGGATAACACAGTTCCACTACCACCTTGAAACTTAATAAGCCGACCGATAGCGGGATAATCATCCATCTGCTGGCTTTGAAATACACAGGCTGAAGACGGGCAGCAGCGTCTTCGGTGCGACAAAGCCAGCCCTGCGGTCACTAACCCATCGTGGTGACCTATGGGCAAAACAGATGAGTTCACGCAATTTTTGGCGCGAACTTGTGGAAGCCTATGTCCAGCACACTGTATTAGGCTGAAATGATGATTAACTTTTACAGAACGAAGTCTGTCCGGGCAGCTAGTAATAATATAAATAAAAATACATCGGATATTTTAAAATGAAGTTATCATGAAAACTTTTAAAAATATCTCCTTACGTATCTGTGTGCTCTCGTCAGGTAACGATAAAGTACACATTTTATTGGTTTCGGTAGACGTAATTAGGAACGGTGAAAGTTTGATAATTTCTATTTGTCCATTGATATATGTTATTGGCTGGAGATAGGTGCTTATGACTGTATTTGATAGTACGATGTTCGGTCAATGAACTTAAATTTTGTTATATTTTTTAAATTTATAATTAAAATCGACCGTCTCTAAATTGCCCATGTAATTTATTGTTATAGATTTATTTTTTAGTAATATTTGAACGGAGTGATTATTCTTAGCACAAGTTGTTGTAATAGTATAAGATAGGATTTATTAATTAAGATTCTTTGTACAAGTGTACATTTGCCTTGTAACAAAAAAAAAAAAAAAAAAAAAACAAAAAACAAAAATTAATGTTAATAAATTTATTTTATATTTTTCAATGTTTTAAATTTAACTTTGGAAAATAATTTGAATAATTTCAAGCCTGTTTGTATATTTTTTCTACATTATCGTAAATGATAAATTTGAGACATAAAAAAAAATCATGCATGTTCCCAATTATTATATTAATATATCTCGGAGTTTCATTTTTATTTACCTATATATATTTATTTATGCAAATAATTTATTAAGTATTGGTTTGTAAAGGATTGAAAGCTCATTGTAATCTGGTACGTAAATACTCAAGTGATAACGTTATGAAACATTGTGTTTGACAAATTCTGAATGCGAATGTTTTGAAACTCGACACATTTTGCGAATTGAATCGAATCGATTGTCTTAATTGTTGATTAAACAGAGTACGGCTTAATGTTGACGTTGAATGAAAATATTTCGCTGTCAGGAAGTTGATATTGATTACAACTTTGTATGAATAATTAACATATTTTAAACCGACTTTAAAAATAAGGTACAGATTCTTTTTTTTTTTACTTACCCCAGAAGTCCGTTATTTGGTTAACCGATTAGGAAAATAAATAGTTTTTTTTTTTTTTTATTTAGCCCCATATAAATTGTACGAAAAACACTCCTCCAAAGGTAAAAGAGTGGGAGTAATAATTTATATTATCTGTTTTTTCATTATATTCTAATAAAATAATGTTTTGATTCTGGAGTCAATGCTTCTTTTACGTTTTGGTAACAGATAAAATAGTGACTTATCGTAAATATTTGGCACAAAAAGTAATATAAGGATCCGGAAAATAATTTAAGCAAAACGTTATTTTTGAAAAACAAAAAGATATGTTATCTTTTCGAGTAACAAAAATATGTCATATTAAAGAAATGTGAGTGTAGAGTTAAATATACTAAAAAAACAATATTTTTTTTTGTAATTAATATTTTAAAATAAATTACTCGCTTAATTAATGTATATCCGATCGTTTTGTTATGCTGTAACCTATGATAAAGAATATAGCCACCCCCTCTCTTCCCGTGGGTGTCGTAAGAGGCGACTGAGGGATAGCACAGTTCCACTATCACCTTGGAGCTTAAAAAGCCGGGATAACCATCCAACAGCTGGCTTTGAAATACACTGGCCGAAGACGGGCAGCAGCGTCTTCGGTGCGACAAAGCCAGCCCTGCAATCACCAAACCGCCTACCCAGCGTGGTGACTATGGGCAAAACACATGAGTTCACGTCATTCTTAGCGCGAACTTATGGAGGCCTATGTCCAGCTGTGGACTGTATTAGGCTGAAATGATGATGACGATGATGATGAAATGATGACCTATGACTAAATGTGGTCTGGGAGATTGCTCTTTTAACGACAAGACCGCCTTTGTAACGTCTACCTTTATCTGTTACAAATATTTTGTTGTTAGCTTTATTCAATAAAAGTATTAAGTAACTATTATTGATCTTTGCTATACCTTTAAAATAAAAACACCTCCAACAACGCACTTTCTTAAACACGCCTCTGATATTAAACCTTAAATCACGAAGTAACGTCGAAGATAATATCTCTACCGGACGATTTCGTTATCTAATTATCTATACAGTTCCAATACTGCCAACCAGATCTCTGTTTTGTAATCGTGTCCGCCACTCGACAATAGCTATAATTGGAATCATTAGTATTATAACAACTATAACGTTCTACCTTTTTGGGATTGGGTATGGCAGGGAATATTATGCTCAAAATTTGGTACAGCCCGATTGGGAAAGTATCTAGTAGCCAGAAATCCTAGTGAAGGTCGAAGCTAGGGTCGGTACCGCGTACGGCGATTATAGGCTACGGAACCTTCTTACCATCAGACGGATCAACTTATTTGCCGTCTTTGTAGTTTAAAAAATATAACTGTATTCTTTACTTATTAATTTTTTACTTTTACATACAAATGCAAAATTGTAAGAGTAATGGGCAGTCTTATCGCTACTTCAGCGATCACTTCCAGACAACCTCTGAGTAGAGAACTTTCTGTTGCAATTGCTGTTGCGACTCCATTATGAAACAATCGCTTATAATATGCGGATACACAAGTTCCCTATCAAACATCGGTGTACGTTTGCTGAAACAATACAATTCGAAAAGATGTATAAATATAAAATCTAAGATATTAAAACGTTTCAATATCGTCCGCTGAATATAAATCCGCGCTGTCGTATTCAGATAACGCCGAACACTTACCGATAGTAGTTGTTAAGTTTCAACTAATCTGATTATATATCTCCTGATTGTGATCTCGAGTCAATTGCCGCGGCGGACACGTGACTATACTTTATTAATGAAAAATAATTTTATATTTTAATGATTGCGACTGATTACGAGTAAAATGTATCTTCTTGTGCGGTTTAATTTTAAGAATAATTAAAATAATTAAAGATGACTTGTAAAAACAATAAAATTAGACGGTCGTCTGTTGCTAAGCTAAATTACCTAATACAGTTTTAAGTTACATTCAGCTGATGTAACAACATTTTTGCTGTAACAAAATGTACAGACAAATATTACGTATTTAAATGAATGGACATTACACACAGAACCAGGACGGGAATCGATACCGTGACCTCTTTAGTAGAAAATAGAAAGCAGGTTCACTATAAACTGCGCGAAAGGGCTAGAGGTTGATGTCAGTTCTTTGGATATTATTGTTGAAGACTAGGTAGGTTTACTTGAAAAAGTTAATTATATAGACAAAAAATATTTTATTTTATAAATATAAATATATAACGCCTCATATTCAACAGCATCCATTAGAGTAATAGTGAAACTTTGTCTGGGGCCCAGAAATGCACAACATAAACACAAATATCCAGAAATTAGCGCATGAAAATAAGAAATTAGTTATTTTTTTGACTGGTGAAGTAACAGATATCTCGACCATATATATTTATACTGCAATCAGCAAATCTTATAATTAAACATCTAAACTCATGTAAGAGCCATTCATAATATATTAAAAGCACAATACTAGGCTGAACATGTAATTCCTAAACTGAAATGACCATTACCGTCATAACTAAACCTCGAACTAATAATATACGTAATTTATTAATTAATGCTAATTCCATCTAAGAATTTAAATTGAATTTCTTGTTTCGTAAAACATGTAATTGAAATATTCTTCCAGCAAATAAAAATTGATTTAAAACTATTTTAAGTTTAGTTAAGGAGTTTGAATGGCTTGAAAAAATATTAAAATAAATTAAAAAGGTTTTATGAATTATTGTATTTCACGTGGAAAACTTAATAAGTTGGTGGTTATTCTTTTTGTAGCTCTTAACACACTTTTTGATCAAGCCATAAGTGTCGCTGTCACTAATTTATACTAATACTAGCTGACCCCGCAAACGTTGCTTTACCATATATGTTATAAACCCCCCTTAATACTTATAACTTAGGGGTATGAAAAATAGATGTTGGCCGATCTCAGACCTACCTGATAGATGCATTCACACAAAATTTCATAAAAATCTGTTCATCCGTTTTGGAGGAGAATGGTAATTAGCATTGTGACACGGGTATTTTATATATAAGACTAGCTGACCCCACAAACGTTGTTTTGCCATACATGTTATAAACCCCCTAAACTCTCCCCCCCCCCTCCGTATAACTTAGGGGGATGAAAAATAGATGTTGTTCGATTCTCAGACCTACCCAATATGCACACAAAATTTCGTGAGAATCGGTCAAGCCGTTTCGGAGGAGTTTAACTACAAACACCGCGATACGAGAATTTTATATACCTATTAGATTATAAAACGAATAAGTTTATTTGTTGAACGATTAAACGCCCTACTTTCGGTTCGAATTGAAAAATTATTATTGTGTTGGATAGCCTATTTACCGAGGAAGGTATATAGGCTATAGACTATTTTATTCTTCAAATTAGCGCGCGTAAAACCGCATGACACAACTAGTCCTATAGTCAGAAAATTTTAAATACTTATTTGAATACATCTTTCAGTGACTGCTTTCTCAATACCAAGTCATTGACTGTGTATTTCATATTTTATCGCAATAAATGATGCCAGCAATGAAGGCGCCGTTAACGCGTAATTCAAAGCTATTAATCTAGTAATCTGCTCGACACGAGAAGATAACTGCAAGTTTGTAATAGTATTTAGTTAAATTTAGTTATTGCGTGAATTAATATCGTAATTACTTAATATTTATTATTTAAATTAGGTGTCGCCCGCGACTTCGTTCATCTTGTTTTCTAAGCGGCGTAATAGGATAAAACATGCACTTTTTTGAGTTAGACCAGCAATATAACAGTATTTTTGCGTGATTTGTATATAAAATATACACACAGACAAAAATTATAAAAACAATGTTTTTGTTTTCTATTTGCCCTGGAATATCCCCTTTTAACCAACTTCAAAAAAATGAGGAGGATCTCAATTCGACTGTATTTTTTTTATGTATGTATGTTGCCTCAGAATTTTTGACTGGGTGGACGATTTAGATGATTTTTTTTTTAATCGAAAGATAGTGCGTGTCATTTAGTCACACTGAAATTTATTAGATAGCTGACTAGTACTTTTTAAGCTATCGCTAATTATGCGTATTTACTTGACTATTTTCTCGTCCATCTAAATTGTATTAAAGTCTATTTTTTTTTTGTTTGCGCTCAAACACAATTATGTTATTATATCAGAAGTTTTTATGACACTAGCTGACTCGGCAAACGTTGTCTTGCCGCTAAACGCTATTTAAAAATAGGGGTTGGTGGTAGAAGGGTGAAAATTTAGGGTTGTATGTATTTTTCAACGCCAAATCATAATAAAATAAAGAATAAATAATTTATCTAAAATAATTTTAAAAAAATTTGGGGTGGACTACCGTTAATATTTAGGGGGATGAAAAATAGATGTTGTTCGATTCTCAGACCTACCCAATATGCACACAAAATTTCATGAGAATCGGTCGAGCCGTTACGGAGGAGTTTAACTACAAACACCGCGAACGAGAATTTTATATATTAGATTATTTTTCAACATTACGTTGTAGATTAAAAATATAAGGTATTTTTTTGATAAATTTTGTTAATAGAAAACTGCTCTTAACCGTATCAACTGATTGCTCAACTATTAGACGTTCGAAACCTTCAACTAAATTATAACGAGCCGATTAGTGTTTTTTATTTCGTTCTAACGTTATATTATACACTTCCGAGCAGTAAATATTGTCAATTAAAATTTATGAAATGTCGAGAAAAAGTACGACGTCTAAAGAAAACATGGCTACCGGCGATCTGTAAAATGCATGGCATCCGCGCCATTAGCTATGGGCACAGTTAGGGTCTGGTTACACTTGTTTTGAATATTTATAATCACTTCTCAATAATTGTAACATTGTACTGCTTTAATTCGTTATGAATCACGAACAAATACTAATATTACAAATTCGAAAGTTTTGAAAGATTTTTGTTATTATTTAACGTAAATTCTGAATCGATTGAAATGAAACGTGGCAAGTAGATAGCAGAACATCCAGAATAACATATAGACCGCTTTTTTGATCCCCGATACAAAAAGAGGGGTGGTGTGTTTCAATGTGACTATAAGAACGCCAATGTCTGTCTGTGGCGTCGAAGCTCTTGAGGATGCAATTTTTTACATGAAAGGGAGTTTCCTTGGGGTGGCTTTTAGTTATGGTAAAACTCTATCCAGAAGTTTCAAAGGTATCAGTTTTTTCAAAAGGTATAGAGCGTTTTTGGGTAAAAAATGGGATTAATGTCCCTGGGATTCGGAATGTATTTCAGCATAAGTATTACCCAATGCACATGTACCCAATGTCTCGCTATATTAACTCAAATCGTTCCAATTTTCATTGAAATCCATTTTGCAGTTTTATAACGATTCGCGACTAAGATATAGAACTAAATACAAAGACGAAAATGAAAAAAAAAATTGCAGATTTGTCTTCTATGTACATTATTGACTGTTCTCCAAAACGAAGTTCTAAATACCTCGTGTACACTGAATTTTTGTTTAGTTAATGATTATCTCCTCTTTTATTTTTTTACTCGATATTATTAACTACCCCAAAATTTTATAAATAATATATTTGAATTATATTTAAAAACTTCCGATAATAAAGTCACACATAAATCCAGCTAAACCAGACATTGATATATATTAGATTTTTATAACGCAGTCCATGTTTTTATTTCCATGATTTTATCTGGTATCCAATAATTGCTCATTTAGTTGTGAAAAAAATTACTAACTCGTATAACAGTGTCACAATCAGGATGTGGAAATAAGCCGTTGCTGGACTTGTTTTTAGCAGCCAATGGTATACGGTTCTGTGTGTGCGCCTTGCTTATAACTAATTGATTGGTCTGATATTTGCCTAATCAGATTGGCAAGAATCTTTATTGAAAGATGTGTTTGATAAAAAGTCTTCGATGAAATTAAATGAAAAAGAAAATGGGCAGTTTTTTTGTCGTTCAGGACTTGGTTACTAATTAGATTTTGAATCAGTAATCACTCACATACTATTTATATATAACTAATATAATTATATCGTACTTATTTTTAATAATAATAATTTTTATTAAAAATAAGTACAATATTGTGATTACTTTTATCGATTAAAATATCGAAATATTCATAAATTTTTTTTAATGAATGAATTTCCTGTTTGTATCAATGCGGTCCTATTTCCAACTAAAGTGACCGAAGGCTCCCTCAGGTGTTTAATCGGTATTGCAACCCAAGTGCTGAGGCCGACATACGGTCCAAGAGTGCCTACCCGGGCGTCCTGGATATTACCCGTGAATGGGATCCCTTGCGATACATAAAAACATGTAATTCTATATATGTTTTTATTAGAGGTAAACATCTTAGCAAATACCTCAACATACACAGCTAAACTCTTTGCCACTAATATTACTGCTGTCATAACATGATTAAATATTTTTTTCTTTCTAGCTTCTTTGAAAGGGTTAAATCGTTATTTGTTACGTATAAAACCGTCGTTTGCTAATCGGCAGATGATCACTAGAAGAAATCTAATTCAATTAATGTTAGTATTACAGTTAGTTCTCTTTAACCTGTATTTATTCATTTTGTTTACTCTATGCATGTACTTTGATGTTGTATTTTTATCGATATAAACGTAGCTTTAATGAAGCAGTGGTTAGACTTGTTTGTTAGGAGCCAATAGTACACGGCTCGGTGGTAGCGCATGGCTCGCAACTGATTGGTCGGTCACAGCTGTTTACTTAATCGGATTGACAGCTGGGAATGTACGTGCGAAGCAATTATATAGCTTGAAGTTGTTTTTTTTATTTTGTGTATTTCAGGCCTTATGTAAGACTTAATTTTTTAAGATATTTTTTTCTGATACAGTGTAAAGAGTTCTTTTCAGTCAGAGCCATTTTTTTTAAATCATGCAATATTTTTTTAAATTAAATTATATTTCATATTAATATTTTCTTAGAATACCTATTACACGAAGCCTCCATTAAAAATATACTAAATATTATACTATAATTCTTGGAGTATGGTTTATCTTATCACACACACAGACGACTTAAAAATCCTGTACTATGGTGTACTAAAAAAAAAATGCTTAAAATTGTAAAGTTCATGACTCTACGACACATCAATCATGAAATAATATTAGTAACACATAATTGTCTATTTTTTTACTATTTACTTAAACATATCGCTAGTTCTGTAGGACCTCGATACGTAACTTTAGGTTGCTGTATTGCCATTGCGTGAACACTTGATTTATCAATGTATTTCAGGAACCAGTAGATTTATTGTGAGCTTTATTGAATTAATGTTGTAGGTCGAGAATATATTTGCATAAATAAATAAACATTTGTAGGAGAAAGTTGATGTATAGAAGATTTAAGGCTCACTGATAAAGCCTTATTGAACTTTGTCACGGAACAAAATAGCATTGTATTGATTACTAGCCGTATGTTGTGAAAGTGAGTAATGTTTAAATACATATATATCTGCTTCTTGTGGACTTATCTTGGTTGCTTCTTCTATGTGGACAAAAATGCCTATGCCCAGCAGTGGGAAGTTACAGAAGATCACAGCCAAATAATACTGTTTTCAAGCAGTATTGTGTTCATGTTGGTGAGTAAGGTGACCAGAGCTCCTGGGTATTATCTAGCAATTGGGGATTAAGTCGGCAATGCGCTTGCGATGCTTCTGGTGTTGCAGGCGTCTATAAGCTACGGTAATCTCTTACCATCAGGTGAGCCGTAGGTTTGTTTGCTGATCTAGTATTATTAAAAAAACAAATTGGGGAGTTACAGGTTTAATCAATGAATCTGTCAATAATATAACTGCAGGGATTATACAATGCTACTTTGGATTTCCTTGGCCACGTACGTATTTATTGGATGACACCAACTGAAATATGTTCCGTAGTAGCAAAGGTAGGAAGTAGGGCACAGCAAGAAATTTCCTGCTCAAAATATGGAGCAGCCCGACTGGGGTAGTACCTCGACTTTATAGAACACAAATCACAGCTAAATAATACTGTTTTCAAACAGTGTTGTGTCCCGGTTCACCAACAGGATCACAGTTAGCTGTGATCTTCTGTAACACTGCTTTCATGCAGTGTTGAATTCCTGTGTAAAGTTACCAGAGGTCCTGGGGAAATTGGGTATAGCGTCGGCAACGGGTTTGCGATGCTTCTGGTGTTGCAGGTGTCTATAAGCTACGGTAATCTCATACCATCAGGTGAGCCGTACGCTTGTTTGCCGACCTATATAAAAAAGGTACGTGAACTTAATGATGATGAAATTTATTTAGATTATTATTATCCTATATCCTTTTTCCGACTGTACTGATGGCGGTGACTTCGAATATTTGTGAGTTAAGACGATATTATCTGATGTCTTGACAGAGTAGAAGTATTTGTACGGTACGTGGCAAAGTTTATGAAACTTATAAGGTACCATAACAATTGTTTCACTGATGTTACCTTCTAAATAAAAAATATATATATAAATGAAAAAAGTAGAGAGCACGGCCTCTGTTTGTGTGTGGGTCTTCCTGACAGGCCCGAGGGTCTGTCCGGGTACGGGCCTCGAGGTTACCCTCTTTACCCGGGCTTTCTTCACCGGGGCTTTCGCCTCCACATTCTTTCGGCCCTATCGGGCCGGGGTCACAATGCCCTTGGGGTCTTCACCTTTCTTGGGGTCTTCGCCTTTTAACCTTGGGGTCTTCGCCTTTGCTATGTCGTGATGTCCTCCCCCGCTTCGTCCGGATCGTCGCCACCACTGTCCGCGCTGGGTCGGCTCGGCGGTGGTCGATAATCCAATTGCACGGTCTCAATTATGAAATCTAATATTCCCAATCTTCTGATGACTGATCTACAATAGACACTCAAACCCGGTCCTGCTAGACATGGCGTCATCGGGATTGTTCAGAGGTGAGCCAGACAGTCGCCATGGAGGAGAAGTCTGGTCTTTTCGCCGAGACCAGCCTGTCGCCTGGATATCACCCGTAAATGGGTTCCCCTGCGATACCAAAAAAAAGAATAGACACTCAGACATATTATCTTTTCCTGCACAACTTTCACAATCCATCACTACCATGGTTTGACTGGTAGAGATCTCTTTTAGAGATAACTTTACCTTTGCCAACTTTCTATGTATTAATTAATGTTATATAGAGCATTTTCCGAAACAAATAGTTGTGAGAACTTTATTGTACCAACATCTATCCTCGCCACATACGAACAAAAAACCGATGTATCCGAAATCCCGATATTAAAATTATTCGAGCGATTGAACATATATACAAGAACCCGACAACAACCGTAGGAGGGATAGTAGCCCACCAGACACGACACCCGTCTGGTCGGAGGATCGTCACTTTACAATGGTAGATGAAGAACTTTACACTCTACTCCTCACCCCCCCCCAACTAGTAACATATTTTTACGTAACTTTCGTATCTCCAGAAATTCACTATCTTTATGTCTATGCACCATTAACTTGTTAAGTTTTCATTAATTACTTTTTCTTAAAAACCTTATCATTGGTATAAATTTAATTTGTTATAATGTAATACCATTAGCGGCACCAATTACCGAGTGTTTAGTTAAAATTTATTATTTCTATCGGAACTCTCAAGAAAAATCCATAGATAGCTTAATTTATTACAACTTGTGTAAATAAAGTAAATAAGATTTACTTTATCGATACATTTAAACGTAAATGGATATCGTGTTTGTTAATTTAAATGCGGTGGTAAATATTGGATTTTGGAAGTAATATGTTTCTAAAGATTATTAGTATTGATAAGTCTTCGATTTGAAGATGAGTTTAAACTAGTAACTTAATGAACTTGTTGGATAGTTTATTCAGTATACTGTTTTGTGAATTTCACAGATAATTTATTTATTTATTTGATTTATTATTGTGCACCAAAGTACAGACATGTGTAGAAAAGATACAAAGATGTACATTGTTCTTCCACATGACCTTTGGGCGTAGGACACGATACAGTAGCAGCGGTTCTTTTTACTTGATCTATGAGCAGCGGTTAGAAGAGCGCACATATCAAGAAGGGAAACAATTTAATAATATTATTGTGTTTGCAGGCAAACGAAAAAAAAAACTGACTTCAGTTATATTCACAACGTAGGTAGACGAAAAATAGTCAAGCAAATACGCATCAAAGATTGCTCCAAAAGTTGTAATCAGACCCCGATAAAATTTAAATGTGACCACATGATAAACATCGGCTTTCGATTAAATAAAAATTATCAAAATTGGTACACCCAGTAAAAAATTGTGCGAATTTTCGAGTTTCCCTCGATTTCTCTGGGATCCCAACATGAAATTCTGGTTTCATTATCGTGGTACAACATAGGGGATATCTCCTTTCCAACAAAAAAAGAATTATCAAAATCGGTTCGGAGTTATCCCCGAATATATACATAAAAAAAATACGGTCGAATTGAGTAACCTCCTCCTTTTTTTAAGTCAGTTAAAAAGCGTAGCAACGCGCGCAGAGTACAGCTAGTGACTTATAAAAGTGAAATATTAATTATAAGCGTTCATAGTAGCGCTGGTCGTCTAGTATTAAGTTGAAGTAATACTTTTGAATTATTTCAACAGAATCTCAAAATAAATTCCTTACAAATGAATTTCTTGTAAACATTTATTTTTACCAACTTTGTATACCTTAATTAGCTTACGTTTGGCGTTCAGGTCGGTTTCTTTAAAACAATAGGGCATGTATATAAACCTATTACGTAAGTTTTTGACTTTTATATATGTATAAATAAAGTTCAAACTGCAATATCAGTGTAAGTTGAACCGTGCTTCGATCAACACAATGAGTAGTAGCACCGCAATAAAACGGGTGAAATCTGATTTATTATTTACATTTACCAATTTGCAGTTGAGTATTACTTTTTTTTAATTAGTCATTGATATTGTAGAGTGATGTCGAAAAATTTTTTTTTATCGATTATACTTTTTATTTTTTATAAAGGTACTGTGCTAATGAACCTCACTACTCGACACCTCCTAGAAATATTACGACAACTAATGGTTAATTTTATTAAGGAAAAAAAAACTACTAATTAATATAAGTTCTTAATTATCAAAATGTTTGTAGACGTACATAGCGTAGGTATCCGTATAAAACTTTTAGTTTTCCTATCTATTAAGAATGTACATCTAAAACATTTTTGTTATACAACTAGGCGTAACTTACGCGTACGGCTCACCTGATGGTAATGGATTACCGTAGCTTATAGACGCCTGGAACACTAGAAGCATCGCCAACTCATTGATGATTTTACCCCCAATGCCCCAGGAGCTCTGTTTACCTTACTCGCCACAGGAACACAACACTCCTTGAAAGAAGTATAATTTAGCTGTAATGTTCTGTAAGGTCGAGGTACTTCCCCGGTTGGGTTGCTCCAGGCTTTAGACACAATAAGACTATACAGTACAATATTTGGGTTAAATTTGTATTACTACCACATTATAGGAGTTATATTAGCTTTTTTTACTAAGATGACGTTTAAATTTAAAGTGTATTTAATATAAGTGACATATTTAGGTACACCCATTAAGTCTGCTCATAAAATTAAACACGAGGAATAGAAAGATAAAAATTCTACGGAATATCGACCGCACTGAATTGTTTTTCTTTGAGCAAAAGGACGATGTCACTTCAAATGAACACATATAATAAATATATAAATTCACAATTAGGCTAGGAATAGTTAAAATATATATATCTGATGGTCAAGTTTTTAAATTTATTTGTTTATATCATTAAAAACAAACTAATATATCTACACGTGTAGGAAACATCGATTTTTAAAAATATATGTACAACACTAATATCTCTCTACTTTTCTTTTTATGATAAAAAGAAAAAAAAAATGTTTAAGTTCACGTACACGATCTAATGAGAAAGTTTAAGGTTAGTCAGTTGGACCAAAATTATATTGTAAAGAATATAATCGCTAACATGCAGTTACGAGAGACTAAATAGTGTTTAGAAATTTAAATTACAAAATAATTGTTACAAATAAATAATTATGGATGTTATTTTGTTTTCTCATGTTTACGCGAAAATCACTCATTATAATGAAACAACTTTTTCGAATTTTATCGTGGTTTGTAAACTTTGTAACGTTGGGACGTCTGACACCTCAATCCTCCCGTGCCCGTGGTTGCTGTAAAGTATCCGAAACGTCGGGCTTTTAAATAACTTAAAAAACCGCGATAAAATCTGAAAAAGTTGTTTCATTATGATGGATGTTTGCTGCTGTGTGGCTACTACTTGAGTTTTTAAAAAGTTCATATAAATAAAAAAACTAAAAATCTACAATCAAAGTTTTGACCAACACGCCTACCTTAACTAATCATAATTTTACCACAATTTACAAACACATGTTGTTAACGCTAGTTAAACATATCGTATTCACTGTAACAGCCTGCCAACCCTAATGACTTGATATCGTGTCGCGCGAAGTCGTGCGATGACGCGTACGTAGACTAAATAATGATGTAATAAAGTGTCGCGAGTCGCCTCGGACCACACGGGATCTGCATGTCACCTGGACGACTGTTTTATTTTAATCCCGTGCATGTGTTTACCGCTTAGATCGAATTTAAAAGAATTCAGACACTATTTACACTCGACTCTCTTGTTTGTGATTCTCTTGTAGTGAATGTTTAATATGTCGCTTTGTTAAAAGCTTGTTTGTGACAATGAATTTGGGTACTTTGTATTTAATTAATTAGACGAAATGTCTCTTAAGATTTTATACTGGAGAGTGCAGGAAATTTATACAGGAAATTTGAATATCTTGGAAGATATTCTGAAACATACATCTACTAACCGACAGTAGAAAATCGATATGGCAGAAAAGCCTTTACCTGTCATTGATATATTATATATAGGATTGTTCATACATACATATATATTAGAAAGATATGTGCTTTAAAGTAAGCAACTTAATGCTTGTATCATAGGTAACAGCTGACTGGTATAGCTACATATTTTTCTTCTTCTATAAACATACTTATAAATAGTTCGTATATAAATAAATATTTATATTACACCCAGACTCGGGGTGGGAATCGAACCCACAACCCTCAGAGCAGAAAGTAGGGTCACTAAAAACTGCGCCAACGCGCAACGGGCTAGTCAAATAGAAGTACACATCCAATGTTATCTATATATTAATACGTGAAGCAATAACTTTGTACCCCTTTTATGAAAATTGCGCGGACGGAGGAGTATGAAATTTCGTACACTTATAGTTTAAATAGAGAAGGAGTGCAGAATGCTAATATTTTTTTTGAAATTATGTATAACATATATTAAATTAATAAAAAAATATATTACACACACTCTCATCTATTTGACACACACACACACGCATATTATATGCGTTCTTTTGTTGGTTGTCAAAGTCTGTAGTCAAATTGAAAAGTTTAAAAACAGGTTCATTGTTTTTATTATTTTTTGGTTTTCTTAAATTTAAATTTTTAATTATGGTCGAATTTCGACCTCTGGGCGAACACTAGTTTCTGCTAACGTCTGAACAAATTCCTCATCAATTTTAGAAAAGTTTAATTCAAAAATACTTATACATCTCTCAGTGACCGAGAAATAACTATTATTACGAATAAATATAATAAGAGAACGGCTATTTCCTACGCGATATTCAAAGATCAAAGTTCGCAAAATAAACTCGCAGACACTTTGGTACAATTACGATAATATAGAAGAAGAAAAAAAACCTACTCTTATCACGTAAAGATCTGGCTGTGACCCAGAATTTTTTATATCATGTTTTAAGTTTATTGTGCGGTAAATTCGTATGGTAGCAAATATAAAACTGTCAACGGGTCACTGAGGAAACTGCCGTAGTATTTCAATCACACGCCTCTGCAGTCTAGACTAGAACGCTCAGAGGACTTTCCGAAGATAAATTCTATATTTTATTGTCTTTATATTGTTTTCGTGATGACTCCATCAAATATAACGACCTTTGTATTGATAATAACTTATTTATGCAATAAAAATTTGAAAGTAGACGGTGAAAATCCTCAAATGTTTCATTGAATTCGGTGGTACTAAATAATTATATGCTTAGACACGTGTTCTTCATTGTGTTCAATTTGATGTAGTGCGCTTTTTATATATTTTCACGTGTGTTATTCAAGTCAAGTCAAGTGACAACATTTATTAGATTTATTTACCGTAACTCCGTTTATAAGCACGTGATCTTATTCTTAAAATCCATTCAGAAATATGTCTTAAGTTGGCCAAAATTTTAATATCTATCACTCATTATCTACGTACTAAAATAAGAGAATAAAAATAAATAATTGTGTTTGTTGGCAAACGAAAAATAAAACGACGTTTTTTTTTCTTTATTTATATAGTCAAACACCTATATAAGGTTAATTCGGCTTAAAACGACTTCAATTACATCAACAAGTAATACAACGTAGGTAGACTAAAAAATAATCAAGTAAATACGCATTATCAAAGATTACTCCAAAAGTTGATATTAAATCTCGAATATATTTAAATTTGACCACATGACAAACATCGGCTTTGGATTAAATTAAAAATCATCAAAATCGGTACTCCCAGTAAGAAGTTATGCGGATTTACCTCGATTTCTCTAGGATCCCATCATCAGATCCTGGTTTCCTTATCATCTTAGAATATCTTCTTTTCAACAAAAAAAGAATTATCAAAATCGGTTCATAAACGATAAAGTTATCCCCGAACAAACATTAATATATAAACGGTCGAATTGAGTAACCTCTTCCTTTTTTGAAGTCGGTTAGGTTAAGAGAACGATTGGTTAGATAATTGTTTAGTCTGGCTTATCATCTGTATATAGTGATTCAAATTCCTTCGTAAATATCTTTAAGAAATCTCAAATGCCCTGGCTTAAAAGAATAAAAGCGACGATGGAAATTAATCATCAACCCACAAAATCATATGAGTTTTTAAAGTCAATATTTGTTTGTTATGCTGTGTGTGTGTGTTTGCGGTAGTAAAGAATACAGCCACCCCGTCTCTTCCCGTGGGTGTCGTAAGAGGCGACTAAAGGATAACACAGTTCCGCTACCACCTTGGAAATTAAAAAGCCAACTGATGGCGAAATAATCATCCAACTGCTGCCTTTGAAATACACATAATTATCTTCGGAGCGACAAAGGCGGTCACCAACCCGTCTGCCCAGCGTGCTGACTGTGGCCAAAATACGTGAATTCGCGCCATTTTTGGCGCGAACTTAGAGAGGCCTATGTCCAGCCACAATACATTGACATTCACTTAATTAACTTATTTTTTATGTAAATGTGAAGGTACACAATCAAATAATAAAGTGTGGGAGTCTGGTGTTAAGCTAGGCTCGAAGCCTGTGTTTCAGGAGTGTGTATAAGTGTATAATTAACTAAGTGTAAAAAAAAAATCTGTTATACTTAGAAATATGACTTACATTTTGTCTTTCATGTATTTGTCAATTTGCGAATCATTTCAATTGGCAACAGAAAATCTCAAAGCGATTTCATAATTTGCTCATATGTTACAACGGGACATTGTACCAGCGACCTGCAGAAATATATATTACAAAATTTACTAGTCTGTAAGAAGTCTGGGCGTGAAAAACTTAAAATAAATAAACATATGTCGCTTCACGACAGACAGTTTATTTACGAATTTTTCAGCGCGTTGGCGCTTGAAAAGAAATATAACGCCATAAATCGTTTTAGCTTCTTTGACGTTGATTTCGCTGGATAATTATTATAAAAAGCACTTTGATATCGTTCGATGTCAGAAATAAATCACGACGGTGGTCATATACTCGCTTTTTACATTACATGTGCATGGAATGTTTGTCTTTTATATTATGTTTGTTTTATCTGGATGTATGTCTGTCTTTCTGAGAAGATGCTTTTGGTTTATCTGATTTTGATACTAGTGGAAGCAACCGAACTTAACTGAGACACCGTCTTTCTAAGCAGCTGTAGGAGTGCGAATCAGAAATAAAAATTTGCATCATTACATAGTATAAAACAAAGTCGCTCCCCCTGTCTGTATGCTTAGATCTTTGAAACTACACAACGGATTTTGATGCGGTTTTCTTTAGTAAATAGAGTCATTCCAGAGGAAGGTTTATATGTATAATACATGGATAATACAGTAGAGGAACACTGATAGTTATTGTAACCGAGCGAAGCCCGGGCAGGTCGCTAGTGATGTATAAAATAAATAATCTCAACTAACTTACTGGTTTGACAGATAGGTAAAGTTTGACAGTGAATAAGGAAAATGTACCGTGATTTTTATCAATTAGAAAGAGAGAGAGAGAAATTTTCGTAGCTTTGTTGCGTTTTCTCGCATAGGTAATGCAACAGGAAATTTCAAAGTCTAAATATTCCTAGAATTTCTGGTTAAACGATTATATTATTCAGCTTATATTAGTAAATATGTATTGAATATTTTTTATGACTACGATGATAAATTACGTTATAAAATATTGACAGTTAATGATATTATTTTATTACTTAAGACATTTATAACGACAAACTGATTATAAGTGAAAGGCTGAGGTTTTTGATGAATAAAACATTGATTTAAAATTTAAGATAACTTCGATCTAATGGATTTTTCAAATTTCTTAAACGTAATAATCGGAAAGATTACTTTCTAATTACGCCTAGAAACTGATTGTTCCTTTTTTGTGACTTGTTCCTTGAATATGTTGTGTAAATATGGAAATAAATAAATAAATAAAATATTTTGGTAATAATACTTATAAAAATTGATATATTTGATTGTAGTAAGTTATTGAATATTTTAAAAATAAATATAATATCACAAAATATAATTTAATTGTAAACATATTTAAAAATAAATAACCAACAAAGCGACAGATAAAACATAAGATAAAAAAGATGTAGACAATTATTTTTAAAATATATTTTATTCTCACTGAATATTACACTGTTCTGACGTGAAACCGTGAAAATATCTCTAGTGTGTTATAACATGACCTAATAGGATTGGAAAAAGTTTTTTAATATCCATATAATAAGAATAATATACACGATTATAAACCCACGCTTTTTACATTGACGTCATTTTAAATTTCCCATAATATGTCGCACGATTACGACAAATTTAATGACACTATAAACGTTATAATCCTTTCAACTGGTTATTTAATACGCATTGTAATTATTATTTAATATATACACATCTAATATATTTTATGTGTTTAGATAAAACTGTACATCTAAATCATCTACATAATTTACATTTCCTCTGCCCAAAGTTGCCTGGAAGAGATCGATCATTAGCGATAAGGCCGCCTTTTGTACTTATCTCCTGGTTTCATTTCATTCACTCCTAACAGCCCTTGGTTTTTTTATGTCTATTTCCAAGTCCAGAAACTTGGAATACAATATTATAAACGGGTATAATTGTCAGGATGAATGCTTGTTACACTTCGCAAGTACTAATGAGTCAACCGTGATGAAAATTATTAAGTTAGCTGTTTTAGAAACTATTTTCTATTCCGAAAGTCTTTAAGATTCAAAAATTTCGCTAATATGCCCGTATTATACATAATTTAAATTTAGTTCAAGAACTAAACCAATATTCAACAACCATACAAAATTTAAGAACGCGCAATGTTTAGTCATTAACATGGAAATGAATAAATAACGCATTATTTCCTTAAAATGTAAGTAATTTTTTTTATTTAATTTTTGTGTAAAACATATACGGTATATTTAATTGTATCTATGTAACGTCAGTACTAGGAAATAATAACAATTTATAGAAAATGTCTAGTGTAACTGAATTCGGTAGAACAGTAGCATCGTACCTTTCATGCTTTCTTCGAACTTACATAACATAGAATAAAATTATAGTCTAAACAGATACTGCTTTGTACAACTTGTAACGTTCGAATAGGATTTTTTTTTCTAAACGCTGAATACGAGTTTAAAAATATGTAAAAATATGCTAATATCACAAAAAAAGGATAAACACTTGTGACTGTGTTGTAACTTCCGCTATATGTGTATTTGTTATATTATAGGTACATGTTTTGTATTATTTCTGTGTCTCCAATATTTCAACTATTTCCATGTTGTTTGTAAAACTTTTGGCTTTTAACGAATTGGTATTCGTTAAAAGCCAAAAGATGATACGATATACAAAGATTTTTATTTTTATAAAATTAGCATAGATTTAGTGACGTGTAAAGATAAATATGAAAAATCTCAGTTGATATTCTGAAACAAATTTATCCGTTGTACATTCAAAAGAAAAGGCTTTCAAAGGAAAGCTAGGAAATTGAGATACATTTTTATTTACAGAGACGATTCTAAATATTTATTTATTTTATTTATTTACTTAAAACATATAAGATAATTTCTACATTAATAATATTAATGTAGAAATATAATATAATTATATTATAGAAGTCATAAATTGAATTTACAAAATAACAATAATGATAAATAATAAAATAACAAATATGAATAATTATCGATTCTATTTCGATGATACGAAAAGTAACATAATTATTAAACAAATAAATAAGTTCAAGTATAAACAGTCTGTACCGTCTGCGCTCTTATAATCTATGATCAAATAGCCGCAGACATGGCGGATCCATCCATATATCAATCACAAGCGATCTACCGACATTTATTTACACGTTCACGTATTTTAACCCAAGTCTATTTTCGATAGAGTAAATCCGTGAACGTATTTGGGCTGTTTTTGTTGATGGTTAATGTTTGCTACCGGTTGGTAATATGTTTTTATACGGTTTAGCAGTTCTCGACTATCAGCTAGTGATTTCGAATATGTTATTTCATATGTACCTTATGTTGTAATTACCTTAGGTTCAATTTAGATTGCATTATCATTTTCTATTTATCAATTTTCCGTATTGTCATTGCTATTTGTAACATGCGAGGGGATATCGAGGATATGGAGAGGATCTGATGTAAGATCTTTAAAAAAATACCTAACCTTATAATAATATTTATGTATCTATAGAAATGATAATAGCTATTTTGCCCCGAAAAATTAAGAAATAAATATTTATCTTTAGTAATAACGCTGTCGGATTGTAATAATTTTATTATGTGAAAATTTAATAGAATTAATAAATTGACCATATATATAGATGTTTGTCGTGGTGGCGTTTGTGTTTGTGTATTGTGTGTTTCCGGACCCCCGACACAGGAGAAAATCCTACTACATCCGGCGTTGTGTGTGAATCGTTTATTTATTTATTATCTAATATATAAAATTCTTGTGTCGCGGTGTTTGTAGTTAAACTCCTCCGAAACGGCTTGACCGATTCTCATGAAATTTTGTGTGCATATCGTGTAGATCTGAGAATCGAACAATATCTATTTTTAATACCCCTAAGTTTTAGGGGGGGGGGGGTTAAGAGGGTAAATAAAATATTATGAAAATTTGTGTGCATATCGGATAAGTCTGAGAATCGGCCAACATCTATTTTTCATTCCACTAAGTTGTAAGGGGAGGGAGGGGATTTGCGAGGTCAGCTAGTATCTTATATAGTAATCAAAGCGTGTTTTTTATTGAAAATTAAATGTGACATGTTTCATTACGATCCATCACAGTTCAGTATAATCTCCATTATATGTGTAATAGTTATTTATTTTTTCTAAATAATATTTTTTTTTCCACAGGCTTTGAAATCCCCATGCCTTTTATTAAATATCATGCATTATAATTATGCTTATCCTAGAGGGGAGTTATAACTTTAGATTACAGATCGATAGTCCTGTGACTGCCTACTACAGCTAGGACGTAGTCCAACGCTATCCGAATCATTCTATTACAATATACAAATCAATGTTTATTCATATTATTCGTTTTTATACTTATGCATTTTTGTATTCAAAAACTTATGTATTCGGTGTCTTTTCAATTTGACATTTTTAAATTTCTCATACAGATGAAAAAATATATATATACATCTATCTTTTTAAAACGGAAATCGTTATAGAGCCAGTAGCAAAAGTGGTTCATTCAAATAAGTAGGTACCTACCACGAAATGGTTGTTATCTATTTTACTTCAACCTCATACAGTCCACTGCTGGACATAGGCCTCCGCAAGATAGCGCCAAACATGGCGTGAATTCATGTGTGCGTTACCTATTTCATACAGATACTATAAACCAGAAAAGTTCTAAGAACATGAAAGAGCATCTCTTTTTCATTAGTATCTTAGGAGTTTAAATTAGGTGTGATAAATTAAGTTGCATCACGGGTAACAAGAATCCCCTTTTCGGTTCGCTCTAATGTTTATTTGTTTCAAATATTTATATTTGCAATTTCGAAACTTCCTGAAGCACTAAACGTCAAAATCTAAGCGTATCCCGGGGTATTTACTTTCCCCCTTGCGCAAGCGCTGCGAAAATTCAACACTTCGTAACTTTTGTGTACATTTGTGTCAGAAACGTCTGCAGATCAAAAGACGTATGCATATATAGAAGATAGTTCAATGTGTCTGTTTGTGTTCGCAACTGGCGCTTTGTTTGTGAACTTTCGCAAGTTATCCGTCGCTGCTCGTTCAGAGAATTATTAAAATTTTGGTTAAGATGAATTTTTTGTGATTTTTTGTTCGTGTTTTTAGATCAGTGACTTCAAATTGGGTCACAGTAATGCATCGTTATTAACACGAGTTTTTTATAACGAATTCTTTCTTTATTTTGTATTTTATAACGTAACAGATTAGCAAGTAGAATATCAAACAAAATAATAAACTACAGATGATAAAAATCTCTCAAATAGTTTCGTATTTGCAATATACTTCTGTAATGGTATTGTATTAAGTAAGGACCACCCGCTAACTTCAGTCTCTCGGTCGTTTATAAGCAATGCAAGCAAACAACATTATACGTCAAATGTTTTATCACTACTGCTAACCAATTTACTTTCATATTCCACGTGTCAAATATATTACACAATTGTATGACTGCAAAATGAATATTTTTCTCTGAATTATATGAATTTAACAAAATGTGGACTTTTGACACATAACGTAATGATAAATTGCTTTTAAAATACTTTTGATACTTTTAAATAGTAAAAGTTAGAAAATATCGTAATTATATTTCAATTCCTAGTGTTGATATTTGATAAAATTTTGTTTTTAGCGTTTATTATGACGCTGAGAAAACATAAATAGAATCCTCAAATAAAGCATGCGAGATTTGAGTTTGAATTGATTAAAAATTTAAAGCCAATATCCATAAAGTTCTAATGTTTTTACGTTGTCATTTTTGAAGTTATTTTTGAACCTTATTGCCTTGTAAAAGAGATGTTTACAATAGAAATAAAAGCTATGGATGAAGTTGAATCATAACCTTAGACCAACGTAATAAGTGTTAAGCTAACAGATGAAATTGTTGGTGATGTGGCTGTAAAGGATGAAGTGCCAATAGACAACCATAATGTTTGCGTTGACCAACATGAGTAGTGGAGCTTGGTAGTACATAAATTAGTTAGTGGCTTACAAACAGTAATTATAGCTAAAGTGGTTAATTGTAGGAGTTAAGAATTTCTTGAAGCTAATGTTAAAAGAACTTAGAAGAGATTAGTATTTTGTACAATACTATATTTTCTAATTTGTGCTTTTATTGTTTTTGGACAAATATACTCGAAAATTTTTTTAGATAATATTTCAATATCTACTGGTTATATCTAATTTCGATAGCGAAACATGATTGATGATATGATTATTATGGCCGATTAGAAAGATTTGTTCTACGTACCAAATATAAAAAAGTTTATGTACATAATATGTTATTGTTTTTTTTTTAAAATATAATATTAATTTTAATTACATTCTCGTAAAATAGTCATTGTATCATCTGTATCAAGACGAAATTTCTACAAAAATCGCTGATTGATGATCCACTAAAATAATATGCGTGACAACAATTTTAGGCTATTATTAATGTAATTGATTATTTCACTTTACTTTTCAATAACGTCGAAAATCGTGTCTATACTCTATGGCAAGACAGCATTTTAATTCAATTTTGATTTTGTGTGTTCTGTGCTGGTTATTTACGAGACAAAAAGCTCAGTAAATATTAACGATCCATATAGATTTGCTGTATTAGCTACTGGCTGTCCATAAATAAATAAATAAATAAATATCATTTAATTGCATTTGTAATTAAATAGATTTCAATAATAGAGAGAATATTAGAAGTGAGAAATTTATAATCCTATTATTGCAAGATATGATTTACTTAAACGAAGTCGCGTTGGTCAATATATCAGGTAGCGATATGGGATATGGATGCAATCTTTGCTGTGACAAATGTTCCTTTAATGTCTATCAGTTATTTTGTGGCACTAGTATTCATATTTAATATGTTTATAATTAATTATTAAAATATTTATATTTAAAACATATTTTTTTTGTTGTCTGCAAATTTAAATTTTTGATTCAGTTTTGTCAGACCTCTTTCTACGTGTAGGAGAAATATCGGAGCTTAATCCACCTCGCTGCTCTACTGCGGTTGGCCTACTATGAGTAACGATAGTTATCAGATGTATATAATAACAACAGGGCCAACCGATTGACCGATAAATTATATTTTTTTATTTTTTATTGTGTGTCTTTCTTGCACATACCAAGGTTAGCTGGTTGAAAATGCATTAGCGTTAAGCCCGCCTTTTGCAAACACTTGTATTAGTGTATTTATTGTACAATAAAGAATTTAAATTAATAAATAAATAAATAAACTAAAGATATTTTGAATAAACTTTGAAAGTCTATAATCGATACTGAAGTAAAAACCATATTTTTTCATTTTTGTCTGTCTGTAACTTAGTCGCACTTCACACTGAAATTTGACATGCTTTAAGTTCATATTATAAGCTAGGACATCAGCACGATTCTCTTAAGGTAGAGGTTGAAAGAATGTTCAATTGAAGTCTGAGAAACAGTTGGTTTACATGTAGGTATAAAGCGTTTCCACGTGGATTTAAAGATTTACGATAATTGTTTATATTTGACAGACAAATTTACTAATAATGAAAAGCAATACTTCAAACATTGAATATGCGTTATTTTAAGTATTTAGACTATTCAAGTGTTATATTAATATATAATACAAAACATTGTTCGGAACTTAGTATCGTGATATATTGTGCTGTATATTAAATTTACGAGGACATTTAATTGCTATCGTAAATTCGAACTTGTCATTGCTACCAAATTAAATATTCTTTTGTAAATATTATATCGTTTTATATAGTTAAGAAATAAATTAAATTGGCTCTTATTTTTATATGTTATTTAATTTATAGCTAAATTTCTTTTTCAGCCAACATTTGTTTTTATTTTAGTAGTTTTTCTTTTTTTTTTTCTATGATATATTAGACAGTAGGATTTATTGTGTTGTTGTGTGTTTAAATTAGGATTATCTACGTAATAAAACTATTAAAAACTTTGTTATACCAATATGTTACAAATCTTGAATTGTAGACTTCGAGATATTTTTTTCGAGGGTATACACACACACACACACAAACACATACACACACACACACAAACACATACACACACACACACACAACAATTTCGCGCCAAAAATAGCGCAAACTCATGTGTTTAACTCATGGGTATATACAGAGTAGTAACAGTAAAATAGTGAGAAGTTCCTTAAGTTTGAATAGAGTAATATTCTAAAGAAATTAAAAAAAAATAGGATCCTACAATGTGTTCCTTGTCTGAAGCTATTTTTCTATGTGTCTTGTACCTATAAACGCTTAGCACGCTTTATGGAATATATATTATGTATGGTTGAAATATCCTCTTTAACTTCAAAATTATACGTCTTTAAAAATATAAATTATTTTAGAAGGGACAACCTACTTTGAACTAGTTTGAACTTTGTATTTTTTTAACATTGTTTTATAAAAATACATTTCTTTCTTCATCCTTTATGAAATCCCGACTGGTGAATACTTAAGACATAGACAGACAGACGTAGAGAGACAGTCAGAGAAGTTTTAGTACAAAATAAAACACAGACGAAACAACGTCAAGGATTCGTCTAGTTATTCCCATACACTAAAAGTATAAACGTGTCACTAGGCGGTAAAATTTAATGAGAAATTTGATTAAGACACTTATATAATATATGCAATTTTTATATCAACATTTTTAACTATTCGATTTAATAAGAGTCAAAAGGCGACAAATATTTTCTGTTTTTAATCCATAGAGTTCACGGAACGTGAGGGAATCATAGATTTAAATAAACTGCCATTTTTATTTGACATACCGTTGACAAACGTCAAAATTTAAAAAAAGAAGAATTTTACATTTGACAACACTTTGTCAATACAAAGTTAGTATTGTAAAATGTAAAAGTTAATAAAAATATTCTTATGTCTTATTCTATAGTATTAAGAGTTATTTTTGAATTTAAACAAAATATATATGTGTTTACTATAACGTTGTGGTTGAAAGATAATCCCTCAAATTATTGATGATAAAATTACGTATTTAGTTCTTGGTGTAGATTAAATAATAAATTACTGTAAGCTATGAATTGAAATGCGCTAATATTAACCAATGGTAGAATTATTTATATTATGTTAACCCTGAGACAAAAAAAAAAAACAGTTGCGAAAGCTTTCCTCAAATTTATTACAAAATATCTTTTGGTTGCAAATTCAAAACTGACCTTAATTTCTATTTTACCCATAGTTTTCGTAAGAAGATCTGAATTGTGTTGATGTTTCTGAATTTTTTAAGGCTGTTTTTATAGTTAGACAACGTGACTGACTAATTCCCAACTATTTTGTTTTATAAAAGGTCTACGCCCTTCAGGACATTTGTAGGCTCTGACTTTGAAGAGAACAGTCGACTATACAGTAGAAAATAATGACCATAAATCGGTCTACGCAGCATTTGATTTGCATCGCGAACGAGCCCAATCGATCTCGCACGCTTACCGATACCTATTGATTACAAAATCGACATTTGCCTAACAGGGCACGTATAAACGATTTGCAAGAGACACTTAATTCGCCCCATCCCGTTGTTATAGAGGACGGAATGACAAATGGAAAAAGGAAAGGCACCGTTCATACAATTTAATGTGCAATTTGTATGAATACCGCCGTTGAAATGAGCCTATATAGTGACAAGTTAAAGACACAGTCCGCTCGCGTATGCCAAAACCAATTTTAACAAAACGCCCGTCGAATTATGCCGAATCGATTTTGAATCTTATTGCAAATGCAAAAGATATTCAAAACCCGAAATGTGTATTTTCGTGTGCACTGGTGTGTTTGTAAAAGTTAAGGTGGCGCCACTGTCCAGTATGACATTGCGTGACAAGTACAGGCATTCCATAGTCTTTCGATATGTTGAACAAAAGTAATGCTTGTTGCACATGTCTTAAAGCACACATGTACGATTCAGGATCAAGTTACATTTGTTTTTTTCCGGATGTATGTACGAAATTTATTATCTTATTAATGTGGCCTAATTATTGATGTCAATTATTTCATCACTTATAAATCGCTCATCTAACTTTATTTGTAAATAAAATATATGTAAAACCTTCAATGTTTTAATAAAATGTGATTTGATCAACACTAAATCTATCCAAATGTTGTTATCATATACACCTGATAGCGATCGTTACTCATAGTAGGGAATATATCCGCCAACCCGCATTGGAGCAGCGTGGTGGATTAAGCTCTGATCCTTCTCCTGCATGGGGAAAGAGGCCAATGCCCAGTAGTGGGATATTACAGGCTGAAGCGTAAATCCATCCAACTATATGTGTTACTACATATATGTGTATTACTTACCTTTTTGTATAAAGATAAACCGACAAAAAGAATGAGTAAAAATCAGAAATTTATATAATTGTAAAAATCACTTCTTTTAAGTGCCAGTGTTGCTTTTATGAAACGGCTAGAGTCTAAAATTCGATTACATCCTTAAAGTATATTAAATAAAGTATAAAAAATTCAAATATCGAACAATTAATCAGTTATGCAAGCGCCATTGTAAAAGTGAAGCACGGTGGCCCGCCAGTAGCACACACGCGACTACAGGCGACGCCCGTCTAGACGCACGACGCCAATTTATATTATATTTATGCCAAACGCACAACGAATTCCTTACTAACGAATATGTTATTCGATTTTTATATTTATAACTCGAGTGATCTGAATATCGATTATTGCATTAAACTTTGCAAATACATTGTTTAATATACATAATATATATATAAGAAAGTCGGTAATCAGCAGTATAAAATATACTAAAAACTTTTAGAGAGAAAATGTAATGTGAAATAAATACAATATTTTTATGAAAGAAAAAAATGCTAGCCAGCGGACCCTTTTCAGATTTAAACTCAAATAACTTTTTAGGAAAATACTAATTTTTGCTAATAACAATCAACTGACAATCTATAAAATGAGTACTCCAATAGCAATGTAAAATTTCGTTTGTGATAATTAAAAGAATTTTTTTTTACAGATCAATGCGAGCTGAAATGAGGAAGAGGATATTCTGTAAGTTCAATAATATGCTACAAATTAAAATACCATTTCGTATAAAGAAAGCTTTAGATTGACCCTTCAAATTGGCTACGACTAGCTCACAGTCATAGAATATTATCAATGGACTAATGTTTGGAAGTTCCTTGAACTGCAGCACGAGTTATTAAAATCGTTTATCAAATTTCGATAATATTATCAATAAACAATGTTTCAAAATATTTCCAAGTCTTTGATGTAGTAGCAATTATTTGTCGCATATTGTACGTTAATACGTCACAAAGCTTCGAAATATAAATAAAAATCACATTATTTTAACTAATCATAACAAATGATTTTCTTTGATCATTCACACAAAGTCTCAACACTTATTGTCTTTGAAATAAACTCTATTTTTGCCTGTCAGTGTTCCTTTTAAAAGCAGTAAATTGATAGGCCTAGCTAATGAGATTGCCTCAGTTAGCAAATTGACGATAAATTATACATTTTGTCAAAAATAACACAGTTTCGAGTGTGATGATCAAATTTATGCCCATAATTAAATTATATATGTGTATGTTACGAGGTCAATTCTGTATGTTGATTATATATTTAAAATAATAATTCACAGTGTTCTACTTACGTTGTTGTGATTTGAACAATAGTTTTGAGAGTATTTATTTTTCGGTTGTTTATATAAACGCAAAAAGTTTTTAATCGTGATGGATTTTCATGGAATTTCGCAACATGAAAATTTTATATACCTGAAAAATTAGTCTATGAAACATCATACTGTAAGGTCCCGGACCCATGTCCACGGCACGGCGCCGTCGCCATAAAACGGCATTACAATCGGTGTACAAAACAAAATAACAAGAACCGTGTGCTGTGAATACTTAACACAATAATTTTCAGCCCTTTACATAGGTACCTAAATTCAAATTCCATCAAGTCGGTGTCACAGAATTTAAACAATATTAAAAAATACGCTACAAATCCATACAAAAAATAAAATTAGAGTCTCTGTTTGTAATATTAAAATTAACTCTCACTCACTGAAATATCAACTGTCAAGTAGCGCACGGCCGTCTACGGCGCCGTGCTACGGCACGACGCCGTCGGCATAACAAGCCACGGCGCCGTGCCGTTTTACGGCGACGCCGGGCGCCGTGCCGTGGACATGGGGCCGGGCCCTAACCCATAATCCAACCTAACCCATCCCAGACTCTAATGTCAACCCTAAGCATAAAATTAAATAATTATGTGTTAAGTATTTATTACTGTTCTGAATTAAAAAAAAACTTAGAGGGGAGGTTAATTTCTTAAATATGACTTTTAGATGCTATTATTATAAAATATTCAAAACGAACGAACTAATATTATAAAGCTGAAAAGTCTGTTTTCTTTATTTGTTTAAACGTGTTAATATCAAGTACCACTGACTGGTCCTAATTGAAACAATCTTTTTGTGTTGGATAGCTACCCAGCGTTTACCCAGGTAATCTATAGGCTATATAATATTTTGATACAGTTTTTTCTCAAATTAATACGTTTGAAACCACGGGAATAGTAATATAAGCTGAATAATATAATCAAAATATGTCTGTAATCATATCAGCTGGCCTCACTTTTGCAATATTTTTCGTTGTTACTAGGCCCCTGTTGATTGTAGCATCACAAACCTACACTGAAATAATTGTACAAAGTGAACTTGTAGTGTAGATGAGAAGATTATCACGTTTAACCAAATAGCTCTACAACTTTATAGTACGTATATAGTACGTTTATAGTAGTAGTAGATTTTATGCGTGCATACATTCAACGAGTACTTTAACTAATAGCATTTTAGAAGTGCCAAAACAGCTTTTAAGCATATTTTACACACTTGGAACAAGATCAGAGTTTCTACTTTTAAACATAATATTTGAATGTTCTAAATTTAATACAGTGTATGATTTTAGGCAATGTTATCTTAATGTTTGAGTCGAAATAGTAATGTTGACGTTACACGTGCATCTTAATTGATCACGAGTTATGAGTTTAAATTAGAGCATGTTGAATGAAAAATTTTATGGTATTTTTTTCTGATTTTAAAGCAATGTATAGTTTGATTTAAATAATGTAAGATACTCAAAGAAGATCGATTTTGCTTTTAAAATTAGCTGCGCATTCTGCAATAAATCTGGAGAGAGCCGACACCAATACGTAAATTTCAATATGCAGTATCAATAAACGGAATAATGTTTTTTTTTTAAATATAATTAGGTCAGCAAACAAGCGTACAGCTCACCTGATGGTTAGAGACTATCCTAGCTTATAGACGTCTGTAACACCAGAAGCATCGCAAGCAACCCTATCCCAAATTCTCCCCATAAGCTCTGATCACCTTACTCACCAACAGGAACACAATACTGCTTGAAAGCAGTATTATTTAGCTCTGATCTTCTGTAAGGCTGAGGTACTACCCCAATCGGGCAGCTCCGTATTTTGAGCAGGAAATTTCCTGCTGTGCCCTACCTTAGTCTTCTGGACCTTGACCCTTGTTACTCAAAAAACTTTTTGCTATCTATATCATGGCCATCAGCTATACTTATTAATAAAAATAACTGAGGTAGGCCACAGCAGGAATTTCCTGCTCAAAATATGGAGCAGCCCGACTGGGGTAGTACCTCGACCTTACAGAAGACCACAGCTAAATAATACTGTTTTCAAGCAGTATTGTGTTCCTGTTGGTGAGTAAGGTGACCAGAGCTCCTGGGGGGATTGGGGATTAGGTCGGCAACGCGTTTGTGATGCTTCTGGTGTTGCAGGCGTCTATAAGCTACGGTAATCTCATACCATCAGGTGAGCCGTACGCTTGTTTGCCGAACTAGTGTTATAAAAAAAAGAATACATATTACTAACTAGCTGTGCCCACGACGTCGTCCGCGTGGAATTTAACAAAATATTTATTGTTCAGTTCGCAGAGCTATGAAAAAAAAATCTAATATATAAGTAGCCTAAGTTACTCCTTATTACATCAGTTATTTGCCAATGAAAGTCCTGTCAAAATCGGTCAAGCTGTTTCAGAGATTATCTGGAACAAGCAGAGAGACACACAGACCGACAGACAGATAAAAATTATAAAAAATGTTATTTTGGTATATGTAAAGTGTATTCATACATATGAATTTAATTTAAAGCGTCTATTTTAATATTACAAACAGACACTCCAATTTTATTTATTTGTATAGATAAATATTTATTTTATTTCGGGTACTTGTCCTTTTTGTATTTGACCATACTTTTAAGAGCACGTAAAACTATCGACCATATCATAGAGACGGTGTTACGGTAATACCAAGATAATTTTTATGTAATCGTGCACAAACTTAAACCAACGTTGAGCAAGTTCGTAAGAAGCACTACCCACTTCAGCCTCAGGAATTACTACTTTTTAAATAATCTATAAACTAAACTTTTAAATTTGTTATAGATTAATTTTAATTATATTAACATAACTCTAAATTGTCTCTCTAAGCTTAGACTAATATTAATAGTTATCACTGTTGTACCTCTAAAAGCTCTGGTATCATACTGTCATATATTGCGATCAATGTTGACGTATACTGTATTAAACCAACCTGCATAATTAACATTTTTACTTATTTAAATAAAATCATCAAAGTTTATTATAAATTCAATAAACTACGCCTAATTGAACACACATCTAAAGTTGCAGAAGCTACTTATAAACAGTGTAATAAAATATAAACTGTATACATAAATATCTAGTCACCCTAACTCCAAAAGCATTCCTAAGGGATTCGTTAAGTTTACGAGAATTCTGAGGCTTGTCTGAAAACGCATTACTGAAATTCTAACAATTGAGACAAAGTTGAGCTTTAATTTATAAAATATGTTTAAAGCCTCAATAGCTATGAAGATAAGGTTTAAAATTAAATGATTATCATTTAGATAAGTGGTTAGATAAAGTTGTCTCGTGGCTATGGAATTGTGTCAAAAGATCACCACTGTATGAATGTTGTTTGGTGTATTTCTGTCGCGATGGTGTCGATATAAATGACGAGATGGTGGTATTTTTGTACCAGTTGTTCTTATGTCGACTTTCAATTTGGATTCCTTTGTTTGTTTGGTTTTAATTACGGTTTTTCGTAGATATGCTTGCGTAGTAGCAGCTGCGCGTCCATAACTCAATGATATTTATTGTCCCTGGAGTTTTAAATTATTTTTTTCTCATACCTTAACATATAGATCATAAATTGTTCGGGAATTTTTTGTATTTGTTATAATGTCATTGCTGTATATCAATTATCGTGGTCGTTGAGATTTTAATAAAGTTTTTCTTTTACGGCTAGTTTCAATATTCTATCTATATCTGAATTTTCTTCCTCGAGATGGATTTTTTGTTTGTTATATATAACTAGGTCGGCAAACAAGCGTACGACTCACCTGATGGTAAGCAAATGCCGTAGATTATAGACGCCTGCAACACCAGAAGCATCGCAGGGACGTTGCCTACTCTATCCCCCCACCCAAGGAGCTCTGGTTACTCACCAACAGAAACACAATACTGCTTGAAAACAGTATTATTTAGCTGTGATCTTCTGTAAGGTCGAGGTACTACCCCAGTCGGGCTGCTCTATATTTTGAGCAGGAACCTGCTCTGCCCTACCTCAGTTATTAGTTATATAGAATTTTGACTCCCCATACAAATTGTGTCATAAATCTATCGCTACAAGACAAAACGAGAGATATAATTATAGATTATTAAAAACGGCCATTAGAGAATAAATTATATTTATTGACGAGCTGTGCCCACGACTTCGTCCGCGTGGAATGTAACAATCATTATTGTTCAGTTCGTAGAGTTATAAAATAAATAAATTTCTACAATAAAAATAAGCTAAGTTACTCCTTGCTATATAAGCTACCTGCCAGTGAAAGTCCCATCAAAATCGGTTCAGCCGTTTCAGAGATTAGCTGGAACAAACAGACGGAGGCAAACAAAAATTGTAAAAAATGTTATTTTGGTATATGTCTCCTGTGTACATCGATATGCATTTAGTAAAAAGCGGTTATTTTAATATTACAAACAGACGCTCCAATTTTATTTATTTGTATAGATAGCTAAGACATATACGTCTTAAGACAGTTACTGTTAATTTATAAAACATTTTGAATAAAAATGCAACAATAGTTTTTGAAGATGTAGAGCAAGTAATGAAGAAAATAAGTGTTTGAGTTGTCTTTAGATGTTTAGTGATCTTGTATGTAAATACTAATATATATATATAATATATATATATATATATATATATATATACAGATAATTATTCAAAAACAAGTCTGTTATAGTTTTATTACAAAAATTAAATTGCCATAGTATACGTACTTGTTTATCAAGCAGAATCTTGTTTGTGGTAAAAATTATTTATTCATTCATAACGCTTGGCGCCATGATACTTAATTAACTTATGTGGGGTTTTAATGTACTTGTAGATTAACATTTTTACTGCAATTAATACAAATTCCTGTTTGCTAGAGCTTTATTGTATGCCATTGAATATATTTATTCCCATATAATGTAGATTACAATATCGTTTGCAATTCAAAATGAAATTTTAAAATAATAGGAGAAGATTACAAAGTCCAGTTGTAAAACGAAACAACTAGGTTTTAACAGTTTTGTTATGAATTGGTGTAAGTGAGTATTTGTAACAAAACATCTATCTTTTAAATCTTTTTTACTAACTATCACATCAGCCTATCGCAGTCCACTGCTGGATATAGGCCTCCACAAGTTCGCGACAAAAATGGCGTGAACTCATGTGATTTGCCACGCTTTGTCGCACCGAATACGCTGCTGCCCGTCTTTGACCTGTGTATTTCAAAGTCAGCTGTTGGATGGTTCCCCGGATTGGATCCCCGGCTATCCCCGCCATCGGACTGCTTTTTAATTTCTAAGGTGGTAGTGGAACTGTGTTATCCCGTAGTCGCCTCTTACAACACCCACGGGAAGAGAGGGGGTGGCTTTATTTTTTACTGCCGTAACCACACAGCCCAACTCTTTTACAAACCATGCATGTTGTTATTACTTCTTAAAAGAAATACAATGTGGCACCGTTGCTAACTAAATGTGTATACAAATAACTGTAATTTTTTTTAAGTGTAATAAAGAATATATATGTATATATATATATATATATATATATATATATATATATATATATATATATATATATATATATATATATGTTTCTAGACTCTCGAAAACATGTATCTACTATTTTAAACTTAATTCACTGCTAGAAAAGTGAACCCTATACAAATCAGAAATAGTTTTTGGAAAAAAAACCAATTCGATGTCTATTTTAAACAAGATCTGCCAAGTATTTTTGAGTTATCTCTAATTGATATGATATATATGATGTCTCGCTGACTCGGCAAACGTTGTCTTGCCGCTAAACGCTATTTAAAAATAGAGGTTGGTGGTAGAAGGGTGAAAATTTAGGGTTGTATGTATTTTTCAACGCCAAATCACAATAAAATAAATAATTTATTTAAAAATAAAAATAAAAAATTTAGGGGTGGACTACCCTTAAAACATAGGGGGATGAAAAATAAAAGTTGTTCGATTCTTAGACCTACCCAATATGCACACAAAATTTCATGAGAATCGGTCAAGCCGTTTCGGCGGAGTTTAATTACAAACATGCGTATGATGCGTCTTTACTTGACTACTTTCTTTTCTACGTTGTATTATTTGTCGATGTAATTGAAGTCGCTTTTTATTTGCACAATTATTAGCATACATCAACTAGCTTTTAATTAAGGTAGGGCACAGTAGGAATTCCCTGCTCAAAATATGGAGCAGCCCGACTGGGGAAGTACCTCGACCTTACAGAAGATCACAGCTAAATAATACTGTTTTCAAACAGTATTGTATTCCTGTTGGTGAGTAAGGTGACCAGAGCTCCTGGGGGGGGGGATTGGGGATTGGGTCGGCAACGCGCTTGCGATGCTTCTGGTGTTGCAGGCGTCTATAAGCTACGGTAATCCCTTACCATCAGGTGAGCCGTACGCTTGTTTGCCGACCTAGTGATATAAAAAAAAAGCTACATAGTTGTCGTCAACGGAATACAGACGACCATCAACATTCAAGTCCATATACGACAAATATGAAAAAACCCACGAGTAGGTAATCTAATAGACAACGGATTAAAACGGTTTTGAGGTTTATAAATTTAATATTCGGCGTTTTAAGTTACCGCCGTGAGAAAAATTTCATTAAACTCTTTTTCTGTCGATATCGGTTGCCTACGAGTGAAATAGTTCATGTACGTGGTTCTGTTATAACACTAACACAGAACTGGACGCACAAAAGAAAAAAAAATTCATTTTCTTAAAATATCGAAAAAATGTTCGCCAGATCTTTGTTTTATGAACATTTGACTAAATTATATGTATGTACACCTAAAAATTATATCAGTCAGCTGTTACTAAATGTAAAAGTAGATTTTTTTTTATACAATAAGGTCGGCAAACAAGCGTACAGTTCACCTGATGGTAAGCGGTCACCATAGCTACAGGTCAGAGACGTAGCATCAAAAACATACTATCCCCAATTTCTATACTTCAGGTCACACTGGCTCTGATGTCACTGAGACAAATTAGTAAATTGTAAAAATAAAGTAATTTATTTTTTATATATATATATAAAGTTATGTCCACAGGCTTATAGTGCCCGTGCTTTTGTTATTCCGATTTTTATTTTTATTAATGATCGTTTACTTGTTGCACTACTGCAGCTTACATTAAGAGAACTAATTATTCTATCTTAGTATGCAGACGTGAATCAACTGACCAAAATTATGCTAAACCGTAATATTTTTGGATTGTTACAGAATATTTGTTAGAGTGGATGTTATATTAAAAATACCAGGATACGAGTACTTTGTGTACTGTGTGGCTACGGTACTCAAGAATGTGGCCACCCCCTCTCTTCCCGTGGGCGTCGTAAGAGGCGACTAAGGGATAACACAGTTCCACTACCACCTTGGAACTTAAAAAGCCGACCGGTGGCGGGATAACCATCCAACTGCTGGTTTTGAAATACACAGGCCGAAGACGGGCAGCAGCGTCTTCGGTGCGACAAAGCCAGTACTGCGGTCACCAACCCGCCTGCCCAGCGTGGTGACTATGGGCAACACACATGAGTTCACGCTATTTTTGGCGTAAACTTGTGGAGGCCTATGTCCAGCAGTGGACTGTATAGGCTGTAATGATTGAGTACTTTAAAGGGATTTTGCGATAGGCGACACTAACCATCAAAATATATAGATTTTATTGTGTTTGGTAGCTTGAAATCATTCATGTGTAAAGTCTTGTTCACTTTCATCACCAAAACATTAAATGATTACCTGATATAAAATTGTTATGTATTTAAAATTGCTTTCGTTGATATAACTTTCGTTGATATAACCTTTCAGAAAATTGACATTTGTAATAAATAAATATAGTTTTCGTATATATAAAAGTGCACTTTAAAATTTTATCATTTATCTCACCGACTAACAAATTGCTGCAATTTTTTTTGATAATCGATTAAATTCGACCGCACGCCCAAAGACGCGTACAAATGCTCCAGGCTACAAAGTGAACTAAGCAACTGCTTCGAATTAACAAACATCGAATCTTAACACACCCATAAATTCCACTTAATCGGTACCAATTGAGATATCAGAATTTCGGGCATGAAATACTGCCACGGTAACTTAAACTCTATCACCTAAGCCTTTACTGACCACATTACTTATGAAAATTGGTCATTTTCGTCTTCTTCATCTCACGCCGTTGCACCAGCGTCATCATCATTGCAATGTATTTTGGACTCTATACATTTCAGTTAAGTTTCAATTTTCAAATGAGCTTCTTAGATGAAACTTGGTTTCTGTTCTCTTAAGGCGGTCTCACACGTCGTGATCTCAAAGGTGCACAGCAATCATAAATCGAGGTCCAATAGTTAGTTCGCGTAGCCGTAAGGCGTGTAAATGAACCCTCGAAGTGCTCATCGTTATATTTTTGAACTTTTGCAATTTCCTCTTTCTCCGCTTACATTCTTTTGAAGTCGAAATATTGGCTACGTAATTTAAATGATTTATCTCTGCCACTGCGGAAGTGTCAGTGAGCTTTTTTAGTTGGTGTTTAATTTCAATGTTGTTATGAAAATGTATTTGATATGTAAATGGGACTACGACTAAAGCGTACTGTGAAAAAGTGTGTGAATCAAGTTCTGAGTACCCTCGTGAACGACAACCAATGTTTCCTGGCCATTAGAGTACACCACAATACTATGACGAAAAATCAACCAATCTACTGAATAATTCGTAAATGAAGTAGGTTCTTTGCAGGTCAATAGTCACAGAATTTATTTCGAAATATTTTCCTTAAATATATTCAAGCTTGAAGTGATATTTAGACAAATTGCATTTAAAAATCCGCGACTGTAAATTAATTCCATATGTTTTATCAAACTATTATAGATTAATTAAAAGGCATTTTAATTTCAGGAAAAAAATACTTAAAATAAGTGTAAAAGTGAAAATTATTGGGCTCTAATCGGCCCCCAAATTACGCTAAAATGTACTTCAAAATATCACCCACACTGTATATTGTTTCTGCTGTAACAACTCTGATATCAGAATTAGAGACCATTTAAATATTTTTAATTATGTTAAAATATGTGTCAGTTCGTTGACTTTACCAATATCATTCCAATTTGTAAACGTATGTTTTTATCGCTATAATAAAATTGTCGTAAAATACGACACTAGACAAATCGTGCTATGTTCCTGTTTAATTTGAAAACCAAATGTACATTCAGCTTTGCCAAGAGTATGAATTATAATTTTATACAATACACTTTAATATACTTTTAGTTCAGACCATATTACTAGGTTAACTAGAGATTCAGGCATCAGTTTCATAACACACTAAGTTAAATTATCATTATTAGTAGATATAATTCTATTTATGCACGTGTCGGTGATAGTATTTGAGTTCGTTAACGCGACTGAAGCGTGGCAGATATTTGTATTCCTAAAAATATTTTTTCTTATATGGGTGTATGTCTTTGTAGATTTGTTCATCGTGCCTCATAGAGTTGAAATAAAATGAAATGAAAACATTTATTTCGTCATAAGGTGATATACAACTTTTACGAAAGTCAAAATAATGTCAATTACAAAAATAATAATACAAATAAATAAATAAAAAAACTCGACAATAATAAAAGAAATTTAAAGCAGCTAAAAATCAAACAATAAAATAAAAATGTGTATCTTAACATTGGGTACACTACTAACTTAGGTAATATACCCAGTGTTATGTGCAACCTTAACTTAGTCAACAACCGTTGTTGTCATACACACTTCAGTTTCGACTGTACTTCTACATTTAGTAGGTCTTTACAGGTTGATTCATATAATGTCAATAAATCACACATATACGTACATACACACACGTAAATCAACAACAACGTAACATAAAAGTAGCGCCTCACACTCAGAAAACCGATTTCTGTATTCCAACACGAAAAAAAGAAACAATCAAATAAACTTTATAGACATAACCTTGCACGTAATCTTTAAGAGCAGTTCATTAACAGGTCTTTAAATAAATCACCGTCGATACAAAGTTACTGTAATAAAGTTAAAAACGCAATTAATGTATTGAGCGACGATTTAAAAGGTCATAAAATAGTCCCTAATAAAACTTGACCATAAAATTCGATACATTTAAAACATCTTATTTAATATTTACATTTGAGGTATTCTAATTATTTATCTTTGAAATGTTTGACACTAAGGAATCGTGGTGAAATTTATACAGTTCCGGTTTACCACGTGTGATTTGTTACTAAAGACTAGTTAATCAGAACTCAAGCAGAATATTTAGTAACCCACTAAGTATGGGCTGAAAACTTAGGTTCCGCAATGAATTTATATTATTGTTCTTTTTTTAAGAAGCTAGATTGAGAAAGTATCTCATCTTTAATGAAGATTACAATCAAATAATGCTATTATTAAGTGGTTGAATTCCTGCGGTGAGCGATGGAGGGAATTTACAAGGGTGTGGTGTGTTGTCAGCGGATCAGGGATAGGATTGACATTGCGCTTCTAATACTTACTGGTATTACAGGCAGGCGTCCATAGACGTATAACATCAAACGAACCGTAGGCTTGTTTGTCACTCTAACAGTATTTAAAAGAATTTAAGCAGTGCAAATAAAGTATGAACAATATGAATGACTTTTACGACCGAAGCTGTGATCGTAAATGTCATGTACTCACATTTTACGTGACATTGGCGATAGTATCTGTAGCCGTTTAACACTATCGAAAGTCATTAAGCGTAATAAATTAACTACAAATTTCAACTAATCTCTTGAAGATGGGCTTGTGCCCATATCATCGGAGTTGACTGTGGCTCGAACTACGCGCAAAACCAATATTTGTTTTACGTGTATTATACTAATATGTGTTTTGGTATGAAGGGCCATGTTTATTTGTGTACTTTTCTGGACCCCTTATACTCGTTTGACCTAGAGAGGGTGTTTAATGTATTTTAATTGAACTAAACTTTTTTGTGTAAAGTGAAATGAAAAACATCTCAACCGGAAAGTCAGCGTTTTTACATTTAAGTAAGGAACCTTAAATAGGACGTTTTGTTTGTCATAAATAAGTCACGAGGTCATAAAATTGTACATGTTACAGGTGTGCAATCTGTTTTCAAAAACGTACGCATAAAAACTTGCTGAAGAGACTAAGTTGCCAGATTAGATGAAAGACTCACTTTTATTGGAACAAATGAAATGATAATAGTTTTAATTATCTATTAAATTAATAGTTTTTAGTTAAATGAATAACGTTTTGTAAAAAAAAAATTTTTTTTTGAAGGTAACATCAAAAATATACACATTAAGTGACTATATATCATTGGCTTGACGCGTGTAACAACTGTAACAATCAATAAAACAAAACGTAAAATATAAAACTGTGTTTTTGATTTAGTTAACTTGCAAATAACAGTATAAAGATATGAAAACGCTATTTCGAAAGACATTTAAATTTTATTTATTAGTACAGATAGGTGCATACATTAATACTGAAGTGTCGTCACATTTCTGCCATAAAACTACGCCGGTTGATAACTTTTGATAAATAAAGGTATAAAAGAAATAAAAAGGATTTTACGATCGGTCTGATGGGTGTAAACATGTCGACAGATTAAGTAATAAAATAAGCTTTTTACTAGCATTAAACGGTATGAATAACTTGGTAGCTTATGTACGGTTTTATTAATAAGTAAGGTTTAAGGGATTATGACTTTTGTTCGATACTAGATGGCGCCTTTGTTGCTCATTTTTTGGAAGTTTTTTTAGCATGAAACTACTAATATATTTGGATATAATTATTCAGCTATCAACTCGAAACGCTGCAAAATTAAAATCGTCAATAATATTGGGGCTCGTAGTTTTTGATAATCAGTACCGTGACATGAGATTTTATATGTTACGAATCAGTGTGTAACATCCCACTGCTGGGCATATTCCTCTTTCCCCATGAGAAGAGTCAGAGGTTAATTGAACATGCTACTCTACTGCGGGTTGGCGGATATATTTCCTACTATGAATAATGATCGCTAGCGGTATTTCATAACAACCGGGACCAATAACTTAACACGCACCCTGAGGGGGGGGGGTGGGGTCGAGAGTGGGGAGACTCTAGAAAGAAATATTTGTAGAAATACAAATATCCATCCAAAGCGGGAATCGAACACGCAAACGAAGAATGAATAGTAACGATACTATTTTTTATTTTTAAAAAACTGTTGCATGGTTGCAACCTCATGGTAATACAATTGTGGAATTCTATGAACAGAACGTGTGATATACAGAATGCTTGATAGCTCCATTTTGCAGGACTATTTACGACGTTGCATAAACAAATACATTTGAATGCGCTGTTCGTGGAACTAATTATTTACGTAGTTTTACTAGTGATACGTGAGTACGTTATTCCGGTAATACGTTTTTTAAAGTTGGTTTTCTTAGTTTTTATTTATTTATTTTATTTTATTTATTTTATTTTATACTTTATTGTAAACCACAAATATATTACAAACAAAGCATAAAGATAGTTACAGACAGTGAAGTACAATGGGCGGACTTATGGCTAATTAGCCATTTCTTCCAGACAACCCATACATAGAAAGGAAACTTATTATCTAAATTGGGTAGGTGGTGTAGATGTATAATAAACTAATATACAAATGTCTACATTCAAATACTTATAATAAAATAAAGAATTTATTATTATCATTAGCACTGTCATAAAAAATACATAAATAAATAAAAAGAAGAATAAAAATATAATATATATATTCTATTATAAACTAATAAACTATGTAAGCAATGAACGTAAATTGAAGATAACAATTAAGTTAAATGATATAAACACAAATATACATATATTATAAACAAAATGAGAAGAAAAAAAAAGAAAAGAAATTGCACCATATTACACTAAATCGTTTCCATCTTAAGATAATAATCCTTAACGTTTTTTTTAAAAGTCAACAGTGATTTGGCCTCCCTTATGCCTAAGGGCAGACTATTCCATAATTTAATAGCCTGAACAGTAAAAGACTGACTAAAGTACTTGGACTTATGTACGGGTAGCTTCAGCATAAGTCTTCGAGATGTTCTTAATTCTGAAGTTTCGCCGAGATATATAAATTTATCTTTTAAATAAGAAGGAGAATTTGGATTAAATATCACACAGTACAACAGAGAAAGAATATGTAGGTTCCGGCGAAGGCGTATAGGAAGCCACTTGAGCTTGGAACGAAACTCCGAAACATGATTAAATTTGCGTAGGCAAAATATGAACCGAATGGTAAGATTTTGAAGTCGCTCAAGCCTGTTAAGTTGGTCCTCGGTCAAATTAGTGTAGCTCGCATCTGCATAATCTAGAATAGATAAGAGAAGAGAGTTTGCCAACATAATTTTTGTAGGGATTGGCAGAATTTTTAATTTTGTGTACATTAACTTAAAAACAGAACAATTTCAGATTTCTAATTTTAAATTTCTGATGATTAAAATTAGAACATTACGTTACCTAGTAACAATAATTAATAGAATTTGAAATACTCACTTCAAAATTTTGAAGATCATAGATAAAATTTTTGTTCCTTCTATGTCAATAGTAATCAAAGCTTCTGTCCCTTGAGTCACTGCGATCTCTGACTCAATGGATGATGAATGGTGTATGGCTTTCAGATAAAGTTGGTTGTGAAACCGTGTCGTGTAGCTTGTCAAGTGTAATTTAGCTGTCTCGAATGTTATGTCATATATGTGAAGTATGATTGCTTATTTTGTATGAATCAAAATGTTGCTATATCCAACAAAAGACTTAATTGTCCTAACTAAATTAATATACGACGAGTAATTGTCAAATTTGCAAATATAATGGTTAAACTAAAGAAATATTTTTTTGAGAAATTATCCATATTTTGACTGATCATCCTTGTGAAAATGCCTGCAGCTATGATTTTTGACTTTGGTGATAAAGTTTGATGATAATTTACATAAAAAACTAGTAAATAACCTTATGAATTAAGTCTTATGTAACTTTTTCTAAATTCTTTATAAACTACTAGCTGACCTCGCAAACGTTGTTTTGCCATATATGTTATTAAATTCCTCAATAACCCCTCCCCCCTCCCCGTTATAACTTAGGGGGATGAAAAATAGATGTTGTTCGATTCTCAGATGAATCGATCAAGCCGAGTCAAACCGAGAATTTTTTATATTAGATTTAATATTGAAACAACCGTCGATTGAAGAATGAATGGAGAACAAAAATAATAATCATTTTTCTTTATCTTTTCTTCGTTTCATAACTTTTCTTTCAGTTCTTTTAAGATTGTTGTTATTTTTGTTATATGAAATGTAAAAAAAAATGTGAATTATCTCAACAATTTTGTTTTTGGAAACGTTTTATTTTATTACTTCGTTTATCGACAATCACTAACTTGGAATAAATCTTAAAAGGAAATACTGAACATTAAATTACACTGTTTTGTGCTCACTTAATTGTCAATCAAGAGGATTTATGCTTAAAATTACAGACGGTTCAGTCATACACTTACAAATGGGTCAGATTAGTTGGTCAGACATAACGCTGTACAAATTTTACCACATCAACTATTTTTCATAATTATAATTAAAACTAGTAAAATGACGTTCTGTGTCTGGAGTCTAAAGACACGTACAACAACAAATTGTATATGCTGATAAAAATGTTGAAGTATAATTAATATAAAATTTTGTATAATTCTTAGTTTTACAAACAAGTCAATGGACTGAATGAATGAACTGACAGGAAAACGCCAATCTTTACGAATGTGTCTAAAAATAATAACTAAATTAATTATTATGTCGATTAAGTATATAAATCAATTATGTAACCAAACATCAGGTAAAGTTGAAACTGCTCAAGAAAACTTGATTTTAATTTCTTTTGCCCTTTTTCTGTCATATCATAAAGTTCATATGTCTATCTGAAGGATAAAAGATTAATGCAACGTGTATAGACAAGTTCAGAATCGGTTGGATTATCTATAACTAGACGTTTTGTTTCCGGAAGTTTGTTGTAGAATGGAAATGACATTTCCAGAGCCGGTAGAATCATGTTTAGACTTAATTGTACGACTGCTTGACACGCCTGTCTGTCTTTCATGCCAAATTACTATCATGGTAAATTGTGGATATTCTGTTTATGTATTTAGCTTTTCATTTTCCTTATATTTATTTATGTTGATTCTGTAATGTCTGTACTTTGACATATTTTAAATAGGAAATAAAAATTAAGACGTAATTATGAAATAATTATGTAGACATGAAGTTATTAATAATATATTTCTATGGTAACGCTAAATAACATTTTTAACCAACTTTAAAAAAGGATGAGGTTACTCAATACGACCATACATATACATATATATATATATATGTATGGTAAATCTTATATATTATATATTTATTGTATATTCGGGGATAACTTCGTCATTTATGAACCGATTTTGATAATTATTTTTTTCCAAGGGTTGTAACATGGTAAAGAAACCAGGATCTGATGATGAAATCCTAGAGACATTGAGGGGAACCCGTGAAAATCGTAATGACGACTAGTGCGTTTCTTAATTTTTTACGTCTACTTACGTTGTATTACTCGTCGATGTAATTGAAGTCGGTTTTTTTCGTTTGCGAGCAAACACAGTTATTATTGGCACTAGAGTGGGTTCCTTTCTCTGTCACCTTCCATGAGAAAAAGTCTTAATACTAATTATAAAAGATTTCCTTAATTCAGTCAAAGAATTACTATTTTAATATTAATAAACAATTGAAAATACAATAAAGCGACGTAGATGTAATCATAATAAAAATTAAAATCACAGTGGAAAGACATTGACAGTGAAGCGAGTAAATACGATAGTGGGACGAATAACGCTGAAGTTAAATGGAGTATTATCGGATTTACGATTAAGACTTACCATAGTAAAACTGGCTTTAGTAGATAAAGAAAAAGCTTTGTGCCATGTTCTAGCACTAAAGTTACGAGAAGCATTTGCTACACTGACACCAGCGTTCATAGAATTATAATTCACGAGTATTATATGACAGCGGCTTAGATCATTTCTATGGTGGGTTTTAGTTTTACCGTGTCTAGATTTTACTAAGCACCTCTTACCATATCGAGAGTATTAAACCGTTGCTGTCATTTATACGTGTACCATTTTATTCATATTCTTACCAGTGAATTACACTTTGTTATATGATTTAGGAATATTAATTTAAACAGAAATATTATACCCGAGAGATGTGTAAAATTAAATTAAGTGTTTACGCCCATTACGTTACGGAGCATAAAATTAATCTTGCATAAATAAACCTATCCAATTATACGACGTGTCAAATTGTAGATAAGTTAATGATTCAATTTAACATGGTTCTAGACCACACGCAGATGGCTTACGTCCTCCCGCGCAAAGATCTATTGGCTTAGAACATTTGTATACGAAGCGAACACGCGTGGGCCGGATTGCTGCCTTGAGGCACGCCCGGCTAGTAGCGGTGCACTTTGTGACTCACTAAACTATAATGAAACTCTTCGGAACAAGAATCCTATCGATAGAACGAACATATATAGCAACTTTGTATGCATGCACATAAGTGTATTTCAATACATCTATGTGTTTAGATCTATCAAATGCTTGCTATAAAATTATTTTTAGAATCGTTCGTAAAAGTACATTGAAACAGAGTGACATCACTTACCTTCATCGGCTTCATCTAAACAGACTAAATATAATTCATTGCGCGTCGCAAACAAGGGATCATTAGGTTTTATGTGAATCATTTGATATTTTACGATACCATTTCATGTTTTATAGATTGAACTCAATATGAATTTACTATGATTTTCTTGAGTTTGACCTCGTACTCGTACTATCTACTATGGCGGCTGTAAAGTTAATGCACGGCGATGCGTTTACGATTTAAAATTCTTAAATAAGCTCGTTTCTTACACAATATCTCGCTAAAATTATGCATTAGAATACCGCGTCATAAAACAGATATTACTTCGATTCATAAATAGTGAAGATGTTCTAGCCACGAAAGGATTTAATGATTTAAATAGTGTTAGTAATTCTATCGTCTTAAATTTTCACTTGACAGTCCTCGCGTACTTTAATATTTCCGAATGTTTCACACATAAATTGGTGCTTAATAGCCTTTGACATGTAGGATAGCTTTTTAAAAGAATTAAGATTGAAAAAATATGTTAAAGGTGACAGCAAAACTAAATAGAGATTTTGATCTTTGTAATTATTTATTTTAATTACTATAAGAATAAATTACCGTGTCCTTGGCCACCTATATTGAAAATATATATGGTTAATTTTGTTAAAATAAACTGAAACATATTAATTTGATAGATAGCCTTTCACAACATATACAAATACTATTTATGAGTACACAAATGAAATATCGCGTCTTTACATTTTTTGATTTGATTTTAACTTGTTCTTTAAGATTTAATATTACATTAACTAGCTCTCTTTCAACATATGTATTTTTAAACATTTTATATAAATCGCCGTTCATTTACCAGCTAATTGCTAGCCCTTAACGCGCAATCCTTGTTAATCAATTTAATTATACCAGTCTACGTTTCATTATGTCAATGGCTAAGTTTTATTGCCCTGTAAACACCCACGTGTGATGTTCAAAGACTTTGATTAGCCGTTTTGTTTAAGATTTAAGTCGATTGACAATAGTTGCGTCATTTTCGAAAGTTAATTCTTGAATCGAACTGTTCTTATAAGAGTATCGTGGGGTGAATCAGATGAGTGGGATATTTAATTGGTTAGGATGACCCGTCTTTTAATGTTAATGCGTATTTTAAGTAGTGTAGTATTATATATCTAACATAAAATGTAATTTATAAGAACTTTAGGAAAACATTGTTACTATTATTAGGTACTGCGACGATGCGTTGGCGAAGTGTTCACAGCAACTGGTTATAGTACAAGAGCTAGCGGTTTCTATCCCTGACTATGTAATTACTTGTTCAGACAATAAGGATATCTGTCTTTGTGTGGCAATTTTTATTGAAGTAAAAGTTATTTACGCACACTTGACTTGAGGAGTAAGCTGGAGAATGCGTGACGAGAGCGTCACCTAAAGTGTGATCGAATGAGGTGAACGGAAGTTGAAAGAAAGAAAACACACTCGTTTTTTCTGTTATATATGTTTTTAAATTCATACATCCTAGTACAAACCTCTGTAGGACTCGTTAAGTAAGGCGTTGATTTTTCTAGAAATCGTTAAGTTATTCAGCTCAAATTACTAAGCTAATTATGATTGCCGTCTTTATAATTATATAGGCGTCGAGTGGACTTTATTTAAAATTAACTTTAAGGAAATGGCGTAAAATTAACGCGTAAATGGGCACCTTACTTCAAATTACTCCTACACACAGGCAATAACGTAATAAAACCTAGAATAATAAATAATAATAACAATAACTTTATATTTATAATTTCGTTTCATATGAAGATTTTGATAAAATTAAGTCGATTTTCAATTCGACTAAATTTTTTTGTGTGTTATTTCATAACTTTTTACTGGGTGTACCGATTTTAATGATTCTTTTTTTATTAAAAATCTGGTGCTTATGATGTTACTCGAGTAGTAAATTATGAGTTATCTCTAATATTGTTTGCGAATTGACTTATGACTTCAACAACGTTGACGATGTTCTCATTTTATTACTTAATATAAATTGAGCTACTTTTTGTAATTAATAAACATAATAATTCTAATATTTTGTACGACTTTTCTAAGTGAGACATTATCTCAATAACGACAATAGAAATTAATTAAGCGTGCAAGTGCAAGGAGCTAACACGACTTGGTCTATTTCGGTGCAGATTATTTCTGCCAACGAGCCGTGCTTGTCTGCTGATTTGTGCCATTTATTACGAGCGGTTACTGAGGTATTAATTATAAATATACACGAGACGACTAATAATGAGAATTATTTACGATTTGTATTTACCGATGACACATTGGCGCTTAATAATGAAGAGGTTGTGTTAACTTACAACATACGAGTAGATTTTATTATTATTCCGCTGACAAACTGTCACGCAGTTTGGTGGGTTAAGAAATTGTAAAAGTATTTGGTCCAAATAAATAATTATTTATTATTATATATTTATTATAATAACTTTAGTTATTTTTTAGTTTAGGATCATCAATAATATAATTTTAGTTTAATTTGGATACTATTTAAAGAACGATAAATTCGAATATACGTATTTAAATTAATAGTTTTTTTTTATTCCTAGCTTTAAGTGTCTATTGATTTTGTGATTTTATTGTCATTGAATTTGTTGTTATTTAATTTTTAATAAAAGCTTTGAATCGTTCGAAAAATTAATGCAAGATGGAGGCAAGTATGTAACAAAAAAAATTATATGCGCTTATCTAAAAACGTGTACCTTTCTTTTTAAATTTAAAAAATATTAATCAAAATATTATAACTACACTAGCGCCCTACGCGCGTCGCTACGCTTTGTTTTTTTTGGTCGTACTAATTTGGAGACCATTGTGGGTTCATACAAACATTTATCCGAAGATCATGATATAATCAAATACACATTTAGTTTACGATTCTATAAAGGAGATACAGACAAACATTTATTGATAATATATATATATATAGATTTCAAAATCGTGTCGCACTCGTATCGTATCAACTAAACAGTATACGTCATGTATTTAACCGTTTAAAATAAACGCTAGCGCCAGATCGTACGTTATTATCGTAAAACATTTTACTAAATAGTAGCAAACCGCGACTAAAAGCGTTTAAGGATTAAGTGTAAACAATATTTATATTAACTATTGAACTGATTATCTAATTGTATACTCTGATAAATTTACATAAGATAGATAAAGAAAAGGTAGATAAAGATTGACTATAACATCTATGGACACTCGAAGCGTAAACCTGTAATCTGTGATTTGATTGAGTCATAGACTTAGCAACCTCTAAAGCCCTTCCTTCATATTTTGTTACATACTAGCTGTGGCCGCGGATACTCCCGCTTCTAACAACCTCTTTTTTATGACATCACATTAGGCACTCTTTTTTGCAATAAAAAGTCTTCTTCAGTTTCCCATCTATATACCAAATTTTGTCATAAAAAATATAGGACCGGTTTCCCTGTTTATGAATAGAGCTATTTGACGGTTAAGAATATCCAACAAATGAGAGTTTATAATATTATTGTTATTGCCATCGAAGTCAACTATATTTATGAGATATTTCTGTTCACAAATGGAAGTTATAAAGTTTTAGTTTATTAATTTAGGCGAAACAGTTCCTAATTCTACTTCCTGCTGCTCTATTCGCTCTATTCGTAACTTATGTGAAGGATAAACACCATCTACAGCCGATTAACAAGCCCCTACTATAATATCAATAAAAATGCCTTGCGTATACCGGTAGTATTTTATTAGTTTAAGACAAATTGAGTCATATAGCTAGCCACCTTTTTAGCCCCTTCTATTTTATTACATATTATGGGAGTATTACATAACATAAATATTCCAGTTAACTTACACTTAAATCGATTGGTATTCAATAAAGTTTAAACGAGAGATGTTGATTGATCGAGTAAATAACTATTAATTCGCAGATACTTTCGCGAAACGTCCGTCATCGTTGTCTGTCAGTTCAAGTAATTCAAGGAAATGTCTTCAGTATTTATTTGGATTTATTTAAACAAATATTACATTTAATTCTTAACACATGTTAATATAATATTTTGTTGTATTATTATAATGTGAGTACTATTTATAATATATTGAGCCCGTTGGCGCAGTTTGTAGTGGTCCTGCTTTCTGTTCCGCGGGTTGCGGTATCGATGGCCGCTTGAGTCTGGGTGTAATATTTCTATGTATATTTATCAAAAATATATATATATTATAACAGTCGGCTATTAGCTATAACACAAGCATGAAGTTGCTTACTTTAGGAACAGACGACCGTCTGTTTAGGTTATAGGATAAAAAAAATATATATTATTTCCGAGTTTCGAGATGAAAGTCGATTATAAACGCACATACATATGTACATAAAATTAAATAAAAATAATAACCGTTATAGGTAGTCCTACTAACAATTTATTGTAAAAATTATCGTAAAATAATAATTATATTCGGAAATATATTTTAACAGAATTGAAACAACTATGTACTAGAGTATATGACAAATAATATAACAACTTGCTCATAAATAACAATAATGCACGACCTATGAAATAATGTGCGGCTGTAATATGCATTACTAGCGACCCGCCCCGGCTTCGCACGGTTACAATGCTGATACTAAATATAAAATAAACATTTGCAATGTAAGCGCAAAGAAGAATATGTTTATTTACGACATCACATTAGAAACCTCTAAAACTATCAGTGTTCCTCTACTATATTGTGCATGTATTATACATATAAACCTTCCTCTAAGCATACAGACAGCGGGAAGCGACTTTGTTTTATACTATGTAATGATGATTATGTACGACGCCGTTACAACCGAGAATAATCGAAAAATTTATAGCTTAGAACATAATTGTAACGAATAATTTAAATGAGAGAAATATAATATCTCGGAGAATAAATATAAGAATCATAAGTCCTAAACAGCTAATTTAATTAATCGTAGGTTTTAAACTCACTAACCCCATTTCAAATAAACAATGATTATCTTAGCCTGCCCAGCGTGGTGACTGGGCAAAACACATGAATTCACGCCATTTTTGGCGTGAACTTGTGAAGGCCCATGTCCAGTAGTGGACTGTGATAGGCTGAAATGGTGATGATGATGATGATTTTAGTACTTATAGCATTAACCGTTTTGTAAATAGCCTTCAATAAATGCTTCATATAACTTTCAAATGTGTTCATCCACAAACTATTTTTGGCTATTTTTTGAACGATCTAACTACAAAATTTGTTTTATTTATCAATCTACTCGTATAATCCATTAGGAACTTTCAATTCACTTTTGTAAGGAAGACAATTTAAAGAAAAATGTTTTTGCGCTATTATTTATTTTATCAGCTTGTCGTATACTAGCGACCTCTGTCCATCCATATTTTTTTACACGTTAATAAATCACCAACATATCAAATATTAAAACCTTCTCCGAAACACGCTACATATTATGGTATAAGAATTATTCCGATCGGCTTAGTAGTATTCGCAGCATAACCGGACAAAAAACCTTCTCTCCATTTATTAGCATAGATTTTTTACATAATATTTTTCGAATCAATGGAAAAATATCGAAAAATGTGTCCTTTAGTTACTTAGGTAAGTATAAAATAGTAATAATGATTATTAACGTGTAGACAACAACGGACAAAAAGGAATTTTTTTTATCATTTATATCAAAACATATTTTTGATTTAAACAGTTTTTTTTTAAATCTAGAAACGACAAAGATATATTTAAATACAATAATAGAGAGCTATTAATAAATTAGACGTGCTCCGCGATTTCCATGAGTTATTTTGAGAAAAAAAGAGCCTATATATTTTCTCGCTAAATGGGCTAACCAACACATAATTAATTTCTTAATACGGGCCAGTAGTTTTTAAAATTAGCGCGTTGAAACTAACAGACAAACTTTACAGATATTTTCTATTTGATTGTCATGCTAATGAAAATCTCTCCGATCATTGAGATAATTTCCATTTTGTAAGAGTATGAGCATTATCAGATTACGCAGTTCATCAATATCATACAGAATCATAAATAGATAGATAAAGTTAAGATTACCTAAATTATAGACATTATACGGAAGTAAATGAAGAATTGTTACAAAGATAATTTCATCTTCTATATCTGAATAATCTATTCAAATTATTAGTAAGATACGTACAGATTTATTAAAATTAGTGGTAGCTCAGAGGTCGAAATTCGACCATAATTATAAATTTAAATTAAAGAAAACAAAAAAAAAAAAATAACGAAAATAAAGAACCTTTTTTTTAATTTTTCAATTTCACTACAGACTTTGACAATCAACAAAATAGTATCATATGCGTGTGTGTGTCAAATACATTGTAGTGTGTGTAATGATTTTTTTTATTGATTTAATATATTTTTATGGATAAAAAAAAATAGCATTCTGCACTTCTTCTCTATATAAACTATAAGTGTACGAAATTTCATACTCCTCTGTCCGCGCAATTTTCGTAAAAAGGGGTACAAAGTTTTTGCTTTTTTTTTATATTACTAGTTCGGCAAACAAGCGTACGGGTCACCTGATGGTAAGAGATTACCGTAGCTTATAAACGCCTGCAACAAGAGAAGCATCGCAAGCGCGTTGTCGACCCAATCCCCAATCCACCCCAGGAGCTCTGGTCACCTTACTAACCAATTGGAACACAATACTGCTTGAAAACAGTATTATTTAGCTGTGATCTTCTGTAAGGTCGAGGTACTATCCCAGTCGGGCTGCTCCATATTTTGAGCAGGAAATTCCTGCTGTGCCCTACCTCAATTAAGTTGCTTCACGTGTTAATCACAAGAAAGGTAATTTGAAAGCCCTTGAAATCAGCGACAGCCGACCGACATAAGCTCCATAAGTTCTCCGAAACAATGTAAGGAGACCCACAAGTACCCAGACCAGAAGCAAATATTTGTACGAATACAAATATAAATCCCCAAACGGACATCAAACCCACGATAAAACCACATAAATTTATGCGCCTACTAACACCACTTTGGTAGAGCGGTCATCATAAAATATCTGCACTATTTTCTTAATAAACATAATTGAACACAGAAAAGAAAATTAACTGAACGCTACACGTTCGCAAGACACAAAAAAAAAAAATGAAATGCGCGTCTAATATGATATAATACATTGATTTAATAAATCAATGTATAAGGTAAATAGTTGAACTTCGAGCCTTGAATTTGGAGATAACGAACCATTAAGATTTTTTTCCATTAAAATGTGCCACAATCATTTATTTTAAAACAATCGTTGCAAGTTTTTTAATTGACAAGTAAATATGACCAAATGAAATTTCTTATTTCTTTGTTTATTTTTGACTGTCAACAGAGTACAATAAAAAGCTAAAGTATAAGAAATGTATGCAAATTGGTAATTAGTGTTCTAAGCTATGTGTACTCCACAAAAATATATGTCAAAATTCAAATATAAAATAATTCTACGAATGCTTAACAGAAAAATATATTGGTTTTAAATAAATTTACATAAACTATAAAACTAATAAATAATTTCGTGGCTTAGTTCTTTTAATTTGATATATATATATTTAATATTTTGGTAACTTTTTACAATGTCTGTCCGTTTGGCCGTTAATATAATAACACTAGTTGACCAACCTCAACGGTCGTGTGTAGGATATTATGGCGCCATTTGTCCCAGCTTAGAACGAGTCGATAAAGCCACTTAGGTAATTTAAGAGCGGTCATTTTCACACCTATCAACTTCGTAACGGTTTTACTAAGCAGCTTATCGCAAATAAATCGTGAAGAGAATTTTATGCAATACATAAATACGTCGCATAGTTTTTCTAATACATTTACTTGGATAGTTTAGAATTGTTTTACAACGGTGCTGTTTGACGGTTGTTATGTGGATTCAAATCAAATCAGCAAATTGCTGTTGTGCTAGTTATAGTTGGCTCAATTTCTATTGATGACTAGTTTTTGTGTAGACCATCCGTGTGTCTGTTGCGATAGTTGTGTGATTTGTGTTTGTGTATTGTTTGTGGTGCGAATGTCATCTTATCTTATGACAGGGTTCTCATTCTACTTTATTCAAGAGGTCGTGGAATGTTAGACTTTCATAAATTTACTATTAGTTATACTTATTTAATTATTTTGTACAATATTATCAACAAATTATCATTCACACTACATAGTACAGTTAATCTCATCATCTATAGTTAAGACTTCTTTTCGACCAAATAAATTTAGTTCACAGGAACTTTTACAATGTGGAATAACTTCGCCTTACTCTGATATTGAACTAAAGAAGGTTGGTAGCTTCAAATGCTTAAACGAACTATGAAAACCAAAATACAAAATGTAACTCCAACGTTAATAGGGTTTATTCTCAAAGATCTAGTATACAATACAGCACTTACAGATAATAAATAAGAATAGATGGTTACCGAATTCATTGATTAAATTTTAGGAGACGTCTTGAATGTAATACAAGCAAGGCCTTCGACTAAATTTCATAAGACTTGTAAATTACAGCATGTTACAACATCGGTTAAAATTTTAGCTTTAGTTAACATGTTCTAGGTGTTAATTACATCAAATATTGTTTCTGTTAATTGGTTACAAGCGTCGATATGTTATCTCCTTAAAGGTCCATTCAAAATAATCGAATTATTGAATCAACAATTAATTAGCGGAGTTAATTCACGCCCTCTCATAAAGTTAAATCCTTATCACTGTCAAGTGTACAATCGAAATGTGAAGGTAATGTTTGATTCAAGCTGTTTTTGAGATACATATCTTTTATATTATTTAAAATAAATTGTTTTGTGTTTCATTTTACAAATTTCTAAATTTATTTGACAGGCAATGACAAATGGTCTTTTATCAAAAGTGTAGTAATAATACTCTTGTACTAAAACACTGCCCTCCGCCTGTACGTTCAGATACATAAAGTTCGACAGGATCTAAATGAAACTATCCGCGACAGAACGAAAGTAATCGGTTTAGCCCACAGAATCAGCAAGTTGTAGATATCTTCGACCTGAAGTGGCAGTAGGCTGGTTACCTGTGTCGCAGGACCGATAACCGTCCAAATGTGTCTTGGAGTGGAGACCGCTTGTAACCAAACGGATTGTGGGACGCCTTCCGGCCTGCCGTTGGATCAACGATTTACACGAGATCGCTGGTGGAGGCTGGATGAGGATTGCGGAAAACCGGGATATCCAGTCACTACTGGTCCACTCCACTGACTGCGATAGGCTGAGGTATTAGTAGTAGTAGTAGTAGTAGCGAATTAAAATGTGTAGTTTTTAAACATTGTGAGATGAATTTTAAATATTTTTTTTATACAACTAGGTCGGCAAACAAGCGTACGGCTCATCAGATGGGAAGCGATTACCGATACCGTAGCCTATAGACGCTTGAAACACTACAAGCATCGCAAGCGTGTTGCCGACCCTATCCCTACCCTCCCTCCCAAGAGCTAATAGATAAGCTTCTTCATTTGTAACAAAATCGATTACTTTACTCATACCTATTTTCTGTCAAATTTACTTGCTTGTCACAATGTGTTTAATTTAACTCAAGTAAATTAAGCAAGAATTGTTGTATTTCTTGCATAATGTATTTTCTTGTAAATACTTTCGCTGTTATCTGTACTGCAGCGGGCATTGTTTGTACTAAATACTTGTGTCTAGGTCCAACATAGCTCAGCGTATAGCCTAGACTTCTAAGCCGATAGTCGGGCTAAATTTACGTATTTTCAGACCATTTGCATTTTATCTTGAATGGACACAAACGATTTGTAAATTCTTAGCGCAAAGTAACAACGTTCCTAATTTCTCATATTAGTATCTTTCCTTTTGATTGTAAGAAATTTCTCTAAAAAACCTTTATAAGATAGGTGTTATATTTTATAGGAATTTTATTTGTTAGGAATTTTACGTCTTAAAGTATGTTTTTTAGTTTGATATGAATGTTAACTAGGCATATCATTGTTGGATATTATTGTTGCAATTTAAGTGAATGCACAAAAATATTATGACAAATTCATATAAATACTATTTTGTGTAAATGGAACTATTTTTAAAGCACACTATACAGCAAAATCTTTTTCAGAAGATTACTTCTCAAGCAAACTCAAATTGCTGCTATGTGCTACGGCACCAAAAAATATAGCCACCCCCTCTCTTCCCGTGGGTGTCGTAAGAGGCGACTAAGGGATAACAAGGTTCCACTACCACCTTGGAACTTAAGAAGTCCACCGATGGCGGGATAACTATCTAACCGCTGGCTTTGAAACACACAGGCCGAAGACGGGCAGCAGCGTCTTAGGTGCGACAAAGCCAGCCCTGCGGTCACCAACCCGCCTGCCCAGCGTGGTGACTATGGGCAACACACATGAGTTCACGCATTTTTGGCGCGTACTTGCGGAGGCCTATGTCCAGCAGTGGACTGCAAGAGGCTGGAATGATGATGATGATGATGATGATGATGATGAAACTCAAATTTGCTTGTCACAAAAAAAATTACAACACTCATAATCCGTGATACAATTCTTCTTGGGAACATCCAAGATTTACAAACTGAAGCTCTATCCACTCATTACTCTGTTGCAAACCTGTTACATAAAACTTTTTTGATTTTTAAAGGATTTTAAAAACTTCGTCTTTAATTTCTTTAAAACTTATATTTCAAAGGCTTACATTAATTCACACAAGAAATTAACATTTTGATTAAATTTGTGATGACGTAACATTTGTTATTCCTATTAAATAATTTGTAAATTACAAATAAAGCTATCATTTATCCGCTATTCAGACTGAGAATTTCTCCCTCGGAGGTAATAGGATACTAAGCAGTGTTGCTTAATTCCTCAAGGACACTAAACGTATAATGGCCACATTCTCAATGAGATTCTGATTTGCAATTGACTTGTCCGATAAATTTCAGAAACAAATACACGCGCTATTAACTATTGTAATGAAAATGATACGGTACAGCAATACACAATTACAGTACAATTCTGAATTTCATACCGTTCTACGCCCACCTTAAATTAACAGTCGTAAATTGTACAAAACATATTTTAAACATGTTGATAGTTGTTCGGTTATAATAGATTATATAGAAAATTATGTTTATCTATACTAATATTATAAAGAGGAAATATTTTATTGTTTGTTTGAATTGAATAGGAACTACTGAACCGATTTGAAAAATTCTTTCACTGTGGTGTTACCATAAAAAACGTGATGGGAGAGTAATTGAGTGGACTGTATTTCTGTATTGATAGGCGGGAAGAAAAGAATAAAAGAAATTTTAACACACTTTTCTCAACACACTCTTGAGAATGTTCACTATCCGCGGGTGACATAAGCTATACATATTACATTTAAAAGAAAATAGTGATTTATTTGTTAAATACCCGTACGAAGCCTAAACACCGGTGGTTGCAAGTTCGATCCTCGCTTAGGATGGATATGTACCTATATAATACTAGTGGTCAAATTGGACCATAATTAATTTAAATTATAAGTTTGAACATTATTAGGTTCTGTCGTCAAAGGCTATATTCTATAATAATAAACAAAAGAGTATATATGCGTGTGTGTTTCAAATACGTGTTAGTGTGCCTAATGCTTTATTTAATGTATTATTATGCATAATTTAAAAAAATTGCGTGCGTACAAAGTACACGTGTCAAAAGTGAAACTTCTTTGGAAAACTAACTGAAAAAAAAATTGAAAAAAAACTAATTTAAAAAAAAAAAAACAAAAAGCCAACGAACAAGTCAAAAACCTATAGTATTAAAAATCTTATTAAGTGTTCAATTTCAATAAATTTATAATTTACCTCATTGGTAGTATTATTATATATATTATTATAAACTAGCAGTGCCCACGACTTTTTCCGCGTGGAGTTTAACAAAAAACAAAATAAAAAAGTTATTTTCAAATTTGCAAACTTATAAAATAAATAAATAAATAACTAAAATAAAAGTAGCCTAAGTTTCTCCTTACTATATCAGCTATCTGCCAGTGAAAGTTCCGTCAACATCGGTCCAGCGGTTTCAGAAATTAGACGGAACAAACAGACAGACAGACAGACAAAAATTGTAAAAAATGTTATTTGGTATATGTATCATGTATAAATCCATATGCATTTAGTAAAAAGCGGTTATTTTTAATATTACAAACAGACACTCCAATTTTATTTATTTGTATAGATTATCTATATTATTATAAATGTGTCGTGAGTATTAACAGTAGTTGGTGATATAACAATATACTCGAGGCGCTAGTCTAGATACATACAACGGTAACATTAGCGTTTAAGCGTGATTCATTGCGGAATAGTACGATATTTTACATGAAGTATTAGAAAAAATGATGTGTTGCTTTCTTTTTTCATATATTTTATGTAACAAAGCCTATGTATGTATATTCAATAAATGGTATAGGTTATATAAGATATATATATATATATATATATATATATATATATACTACTATACTATACTAGCTGACCCCGCAAACGTTGTTATGCCATATATTTTATTAACCCCTTAATCCCCCCCCCCCTTTTTAACTTAGTGGTATGAAAAATAGATGTTGTTCGATTCTCAGACCTACCCAATATGCACACAAAATTTCATGAGAATCGGTCAAGCCGTTTCGGAGAAGTTTAACTACAAACACCGCGACACGAGAATTTTATATATGAGATAAGTCAATTGTCAATAAATAAATAAAATAATAATTATACAGTTTTTTTTTTGTTTGTGACAGTCACAAAGTGTTCATTGCTCGCTATGTAACAACTTAAATGTAATTTTTTTTATTTTCATTGGACCTTTTTCGTTTTAATTTTTCAATATCATAAAATAACTGAGAGTACGGAATGGATAAATGGTTATATAGGTTAGTATAAATAAATGATTGTTGTGTTTCTGTGGTGAGTAAGGTGACCAGAGCTCCTGGGGGAGATTCGGGGTAAGGTCGGCAACACGCTTGCAATGCTTCTGGTAATCGCTTACCATCAGGTGAGCCGTACTTTTGTTTGGCGACCTAGTTGTATAAAAAATATTATAAATATTTATCATGTCTTATTTTTATCATAACAGTTGGGATAATTTTTTTATATTATCTCATCTGTTATGCTACGAAAAGAGATACATTTTTTCGATTTTGGAATATTTTTATTTTATTAATCGTTGTAGCGTAATATTTTATAGATTGCTTTCGTCAATGATTTGGCTCTCAAATATCATATCATATATTATATTAACACTTAGGTTAAGATGTTTGCCTTCCTATTTGGGAAAAATCTCACAATTACTCCACATAACTTGTATATCGCACTGTGAGGATTTATGGGTTAAACTTGAACTGCTAAATACCAATGGTCAAACTGATTATCTGTACATTTGCACCGTTTATATTCCCCCTCCGGTACAGAAACATATCTTGGAACACTTCATTTTAAATACAAATCATATAATTGATAAACTTAGCTCCTTTAACATAATCGTTCTTGGGGATTTTAACTTGGGTGGTCTGTGTTGGAACTAGACGACTGGGCCTGTACTGACTCCGATAAAAACGAATAATTTGTTGAATAACATGATTACTGATTTAATGTCATTAAATGCTCTTACACAGTATAATTGTTGTAAAAATAATAAAAATCGCGTTTTAGACCTAGTAATTAGCTCTTTGGTTATCTCCCAATTGAGCAAAAGCAAGGACCCTCTTTCCGGGATAGAACTATTACACCCTCGCGTTGGCGTGTTGGCGTGTTGGCGTGTTGGCGTATTGGCGTGTTGGCGTATTGGCGTGTTAGCGTATTTGCGTGTTGGCGTGTTGGCGTATTGGCGTATTGGCACATTGGCGTGTTGGCGTGTTGGCGCATTGGCGTATTGGCGTGTTGGCGCATTGGCGTATTGGCGTGTTGGCGTGTTGGCGTATTGGCGTGTTGGCGCATTGGCGTGTTGGCGTGTTGGCGTATTGGCGTATTGGCGTGTTGGCGTGTTGGCGTATTGGCGTGTTGGCGTGTTGGACTGTTGGCGTGTTGGCGAGTTGGCGTATTGGCACATTGGCGTGTTCGCGCGTTGGCGTGTTGGCGTGTTGGACTGTTGGCGTGTTGGCGTGTTGGCGTATTGGCGTGTTGGCGTGTTAGCGTATTGGCACATTGGCGTGTTGGCGTTTTGGCGTGTTGGCGCATTGGCGCATTGGCGTGTTGGCCTGTTGGCGTGTTGGCGTGTTGACGTATTGGCTAATTTGCGTGTTGGCGTGTTGGCGCATTGGCGTGTTGGCGTATTCGCACATTGGCGTGTTGGCGTATTGGCGTGTCGGCGTATTGGCGTGTTTAAGTTAAGCGAACAATAAAAAAAATGTCGATGTTTCCGACTTTAGTAATTTTCCAATATGCAATGAAAGATGAATGACTACTGCGCTCAGTCAGGCGTTATACACATTATATAATTTATATGTATAATTTATATAGAAAGCCGGTAGAGATAACTCTAGAAGAAGTCTCTTCCAGCTAACCTGCGGTAGTTGTTTTTTTTTAATTATTACTGGAATATCTGTGTTGTTATGGCAATAAAATATATAGCCGCCCCCTATCTTCCCGTGGGTGTCGTAAGAGGCGACTAAGAGATAACATAGTTCCACTACCACCTTGGAACTTAAAAAGCCAACCGGTGGCGGGATAACCATCCAACTGCTGGATTTGAAATACACAGGCTAAAGACGGACAGCAGCGTCTTCGGTGCGACAAAGCCAGCCCTGCGGTCACCAATCCGCCTGCCCACCGTGGTGACTATGGCAAACACATATGAGGAGCTTGAACTTGCGGAGGCCTATGTCCAGCAGTAGACTGTATCAAGCTAAAGTGAAGATGATGATGATGATGAACATAGAATCGACTATCTGTTTAAGCATTATATCAAGTCAGTCATTTAGTCCACTGCTGGATAAAGGCCTCACTGAGTTCGCGCAAGACATCCCGGTTTTCCGCAATATAACAATATATTTTGATTATTGGACCATCCAGCGGTTTTTGAGTTCTCGGGATGAGTGAGTCAGTGACCTTTCTCTTTTATATATATAGATTACGATGCATTATTTGGACTCCTTTTCACCATCTATAGAGCATACATTTTAAATTTCGTCTCTTACTTCAAAAACATAGGACTTTCATATAAACTTCCAACCCCCTTTTTATCCCTTTAGGGGTCGAGTTTCGTAAAATCCGTTCTCAGCGGATGTTTACGCCCTATAAGGAACCCAACTGCCAAATTTCAAGTTTATAGTTGTTAAATTTTCGGAGATTTCGTGATGAGTGAGTCAACCTACCATCCCCCGTTTTTCACCCCAAAAGGGAGTTGATTTCTAAAGATACATCATTTAGACACCTTCTCACTATCTATAGAGCATACATTTTCAATTTCAAGTCTCTTACTTCAAAAACATAGGATTTTCATACAAACTTCCAACCCCCGTTTCACCTCCTTAGGGGTCAAGTTTCGTAAAATCTGTTCTTAGTGGATGTCTACGTCCTATAAGGAGCCTACCTGCCAAATTTTAAGTTTGTAGGTGTTATAGTTATATTTTGAACGACAAACTTAATTTAACATGATTTGATGAACTGATTTTGATTTTGATTTTGATTTTGATTTTAATTTTAATTTAAATTAAAAATTTTCTATTTGGATTTTTTTGATAATTTGATTTGACTTTTGTTATTTCCCTATTCTTAATTACTTAATTAATGATAATTTGTTTCTAATCGTTATTTTGATTAAATTGTCCAATTGTTTAATTTTATAAATGTATATGATAATAATATGTTCTTTATTTTTGATTTTGATTATTTTGGTTGTGATGATGATGGGGAGTCACTCTCTTTTTTTTTTTTTGAATATTGTAAGTTTGAACTATATTAATGTAGGTATATCTAAAGTTCAAATATTTTAATAATTTATGATTTTTTGTGCTTTTAAACATTGTATTCCAAAATGTTATGTACAGTGTGAGTGACATGCTTGATACTTTGTTATTTTAAAGATGAAGTTTAGATTTGCGTAAAAATCGTTTTACGACACTAATGTAATTAAGTTTGTGCACGTATTTTTGTTATTTATCCTTATTTATGATTTTTTTTTTATAGAACTTGGTTGGCAAACAAACGTGCGGCTCACCTGATGGTGAGTGATTCCCGCAGCCTATAGAAAGATCCCTGCAACATCCGAAGCTCAGCCAGCGCGTTGCCGATACCTATCCCCCGACCCTCGCCACGAGCCGTAGTCACCTTACTCACCTCACACTCACCACAGAAACATAGCACAGCTTGAAAACAGTATTATTTTGCTGTAAGGTCGTGGAACTTCCCCAGTCGGGCTGCTCCAGATTTTAAGCAGGATATTTCCTGCTATGTTCTACCACAGCTAGAAATACATGATTATCATGATGCCCTTGTTTACATTTTCAGATCAGCGAAAAATTTTAGTATAATACGTGTGTATATAAATAAGGGTTCTTGAAACCTATTGGAAGGTCAAGCGGAGTAAGTACTCTGATCCTACGTAATAAATTATTGTGTTTGTTGCCAATACGGTTTTCTATCGTTAAATTGAGAAGTTCTATAAATTTGAAATAGTTTATGTGTTTTAGTAGCCATTTTAAATAAACATATGCTTATAATTTTATTTAGGTATTAATTAAATTTGATTTACACTATTTAAATATATTTTTGTACACTTTAAACTTTGGGAATATATTGTGACATATGCCCAAAGTTTGTCTAGAAGAAATCGCTCTTTTGATGATAAGATCGCCTTTGTTGCCCTTTGTGCTTTTTACTGTACTGTATTTATTTGTAGCTTGATATATAATTAAGGATATCGTATTACTATTAAAATGGTGATTAGATTTTTCAATTAATGGTAAAGTTTGATCATGGGATTTAGATATTGCTATAGAATGTATGTATAATTATATGTATGAAAATATGCATCCTAACCGCTTTTCTATGCGCTGTCCTATACCCAAAGGTTGTCTGGAAGAAATCGCTCTTTTAGCGATAAGACCGCCTTTGTACATCTTTCTCTAATGATACTACTTAAGTTTGTATATTTAAATGGTGTGCAATAAAGAATATTATTATTATTATTAGAATTATTCATATCATTTTCTATATATCAACTTGCTAAAGCCAAAAATACGGAAGGTCCTTCGTTAGTAGACCTTACTAAGTGTACAGACAACCTAACAGAAATATAGTCGTGGACAGTTAATGACTTGATTTAAGAGGCTTATGATCTCAGATCACCACCAGTCTCAACGTCTAACGACAATAACGAAGAAGACAGATTCTGATATAGTCTTTTTGTATTGATGTTTCCTAATTACTATTTTTACTATTGCCATTCTAGTTTCAAAAACCTTTGTTACAAAAATAATATTCCAGTACACAAAAAGATATATCTGATAGTAACTCATAAGCCTTTTATGCTGTAAGAAACATAGACGGAGTTTTATCGTCCAACTATTCTCTATTCAAGGTTTAAGAAATAAACTTTTCTTATTTTCATTTTTCTTAAGATATAGATAAGAGATTTATTCAAGATTTTTATCAGCTGAGTATGCAGAGATCACAGTTATTGCTTGTGCATGCGCATAAACTCAACCGCTTAAAAGATAAACCCATTATTGCTACACCATAAGGCCTCCCCATCTAACGTCCTCTTTTGAGGAACTTCTCCGCGAAGGGACTTACTTTGAGACACTCACAACAGCACCGATCCGAAGTTAGTTATGTAATCAATCACCTGCACGATAACCATAATAATGTATGGTGTTGAACAAAAGGCCGTTGATGTACGATAGACATAATAATATAATTATGATGTTGAACAAGAGTCAAATTGTAGACCGCTGATGTTGTATATTAGTCCTTTGAACCGTATGAGAACCGTTTTTGTAGCCCATAATTTGCTGCAAGACATCGCATTAATTCTCTTAATATTGTTGTAATCAACTGTGGCACTATTGGAAGCCATTAATCGAAATGAAAGAATGGCCATGTCAAAAGACATTGAGGCGTTTGTTCTAATATTTCGTCGCTAACGAAGCAAGGATGACTCGAAATTCCTTTTAAAACGAAATTCAACTCGGTAACAGTAAATTATCATAGAAATAGTTCATCCATTTAGGTTTTGGTTAAATCCTTTAAATTTATTGCCTTTACGTTCAAGGAATCTCATTTAACATTATTATATAAATGCTGATCCGGTGTATTTATTGGGTGTTGGAATAATTTCGTTACGGAACGGGTTTAGGTGATTGGATGTCTGCCACGGTCAGATTGCGTCGTATTCGGATTTGCTATTTCAGATACGAACTAAATTAATGGATTTAATAGAAGTTCGCCTTAGGTTTTGTATGCAATGAGCTTATACTCTTATTTTTTTATATATACATAGATAGGCTGGCGTTTGACCGCTATTTTACCTGATGATAAGTGAAAATGCGGTCTAAGATGGAGCACGCTTACCTAGAAATAACCTATTTACTCGCGACTTAAAGATCTCCGGGTCATAGCTTTCGGGAAACACAGACGCTGGTAGAGAGTTTCATTCTTTGGCCGTACGGATCAAGAATATACTAGCGGATCGCTTAGTGCGTATAGGGGTAATATGTCAAACATATGATAATAACCATATAATAATAACAATAAGGTTGTACGATGGTGGAAGGGGAAGGGGGAACTCATGTTGAGTATAATAAGAGTTTTATTTTCTAGATTGTCTACACGAATTAGGTAAAATTATATATTCTTCTATACTTTTTCCATTTTTTTTAATCTGTAGTATTCTTTTTTGGAAAAACACTTATCGTAACCAATCTATATATTATAAACTCTGTGGAAAAGCTCCTTGATGTTTAAAACTTCGGTGTTAGCAGTTGAGAGAAAAGCTTGAACAATGAACCGTCAATTTCAACTCGTAGGTGCTATTCTGTAAAAACTGTTGTCCCATATTTGTACCATAGAATCCACAAAATAATAATAAGAATAATAGTAATAATAATAATTTATTTATTCACTCCTTTTAACAAAACAATTTACAGCACGTTAAGTATTCACATTTTAAACAGAAACATATACAAGTTAACGTTGGCAGCCGTAATAGTATAGACTGTGATACAGCTGCCTGCGTCTTCCACTGTGAGATATGAGACATACATTACGTACATAACAGGTGCAAATCTACTTGAGAAATATTATAAAAATAGTATTTAAACAATATTGTCTTTCTTTTTTGGGGGTAATAAAGTGTGTGCAAAATAAAAAAAAAATATTGTTAAATTATGAACTGGTAAAAAATTAGAAAACATCCTTCTCCTACACGGAGAAAGAGATCTACACCCAGCAGTGGAATGTATACAGGCTGATCGTGACAAAATTTGAATTTGATTTAAAATGGTTTACGTGGTCACTGGTCACGACGTCACTGGTCTGGTCGCGGTCATCACGATCGTGATCATGAAAACTGGTTTTCATCTACCAGTAATGTAGTGTGTACACAACCACAATAATACAAGATATATTGCACAGTTTAACGTCTTTAATGTCAAGCTTAATTCTGTTTTAATTCTTTTTTCATAACAGTTACAATCATTTGTCTATAGATATTTTTACTTATGGGATTTATCGTCGGTCTGATACAGAGTCACCTATGATCATGACAATGTTGCAGTCCTACCGTGACCATGGTTGCTATAAAGTATCCGAAACGTTGGGCATTTAAAAAAACTTAATAAACCGCTAAAAAAGCTTAATTATAATGTTGCAGTAATTACTGAAATCTACAAATGTCGATGGCGGTAAGTCCTATGTATATTATTAGTGACAGTTGAAAATTATATTCATCCTATGAAACACACACAAACTTAAAAATCTGATCAACTGAGAAAGGATACAGCGTAATATATTCCGCTTGTAATATGGGGCAGCACGACAAGGGAAGTACATCGACCTTACAGAAGATCTCAACTAAACAATACTGCTTTCTAGCAGTGCTCTGTTCCCGTGGAAAGTGATGTGACTTCTGGTGTTACAGCCTACGGTCATCGCTTACCATCAGGTGAGCTTGTTAGCCAACCTAGTTATATAATAAAAGCAGTAAATGTTAATTAGTATTACAATAAATATAAGATTAAGATAAGTAACATTTAAATATTCGAATTACATCTGTGAGAAGTCTTTGTTAATCTATTAATTATGTCATATCTCCTCGTGTCTTTGTCGGTGGATCGCGTGCAAAACTTAATACGCCAATTGGCGATGTCGGTTGAGGGTAAATTATAGTTCTTAAATATATCGCCTTTCACTTTTTGTGAGGGTATGCGTAGATTCGATTTGAGGCGAATGAACTTATAAATGACGATTTTTTTTTTTTATTAATTAAATACATAACTATTTCCGGTTAATAGATAATACATATCATATCAGATGGTCGTTTGTTCCTACGGTAAGCAACTTAATACTTGTGTTATAGGTCAGCCAACTGTAATAGGAAGTTATTTAATTATTTTTTTTAATATCACTAGGTCGGCAAACAAGTATACGGCTCACCAGATGGTAAGAGATTACCGTAGCTTATAGACGCCTGCAACACCAGAAGCATCACAAGCGCATTGCCGACCCAATCCCCCAGGAGCCCAACCCAGGAGCTCTGGTCACCTTACTCACCAACAGGAACACAATACTGCTTGAAAACAGTATTATTTAGCTGTGATCTTCTGTAAGGTCAAGGTACTACCCCAGTCGGGATGCTCCATATTTTGAGCAGGAAATTTCTGCTCTAAATATCGTAATATATGTCGTATAGTCTAGATAGACAGAGTATAAAACAACATATAACCAAAGTTCTCTATAATCTCAAACCTAGAATCATAAGTACTTATAGCTTCATTGATATGAATGAAAGTATCTTCGGTAACGCTAAACAATAGTGAATCAAAATCAAAAAAGCAACTTCGACTCGTCATCTTACAAACTAAAGTTGTAATTAAATCGCCAAGAAACTCCGTAATTATTCTTTAAAATAATTTAACTGTGTTTTAATACAAAAGTAGTAGTGACGTCAGCTGTATTATCGAGTAAAACTCAAAACGAGATCGCCACACATTACAACAATGTGTTGGCATATTTATTGTTGTGTAAATTATTTATAAATTAGTCACTGTTGTAATTTGTAAAAAAAAAATGGAAACACATTATTTTCAATTATAAAAGCTGTCATTGAATTAATTGAACTGAGAAAAACCAAAAGGAAGACTTGTTGTTACTCTTTAATACCCGTAGTTCTTATACTAACACCACATATACTTATAGTAAGGTGAATACATTGTTATCTCCTTCTATCGTAAGATTTAATACTGTTTCATTTTATAACAATAAAATACACTTAAGTGTGGACAGCGCACAATAAACTATCGCCAAATTCCTCAAGATATCCATTAACTAAGTGAATAACACGTGTCTCGTGTACCGGATAGTCTAAATTAGTTGGCTTTAACGGGTTTAAAATTCCAACTTAATCTTCCCAGGGAACCGAATACAGTGTCGAAAATAAAATCGATACATTAAATCCAACTAATCCATAATAAATAAAAATGCGACCGCTTGCAATCACATCACGTTCACTGTTGTACAAGTTAGTTAGGCTGCTTGTCGACTGGGCGATTAAAAATGTTATATTTAAAAATATATATAAAATATGTGAGAAAATATAAGAATTATATCTTTAGTTTAGTACTTATTAATGTATGAAAGATCCAATAAACACAATAAAAAAAAACTAAAGGTCAAATTGATTATTATAAATCTCGTATGACGTATATAAATCTATTTTTTATTATTATTAGTTTTCTGACTTTTTATTCACCGTAAATAAAATTAACCTTAATAATCCCTACTAATATTATAAATGTGAATGTAAGTTTGTTTGTTACGCTTTCACGCGAAAACTACGTTACCGATCATCATGAAACTTTGTACACATATTTTCGGAGGTATTAGAAGTAACTTTTTATTAAAAAAAAATCAATGCGAGTGAAGCCGCGGCTAAAAGCTAGTCATTTATAAATAATGTAATTAAAAGAAAATAAAACGAATACAATATTTAGATTTTTAATAGATTATTCATTTAATTACTGTCAACACCTAATCTTGTCATATGCGGGCGGCCTTACATCATTTTTACGTGTGCGGCATTTAAAACTAAATGCTTTTGATTTTGTTCGTAGGAACGAGCGCTACCTTTGATCTTGGCGGTGGGCACGTAAATCTCGACTCAGTGACAAATAGTTGAATGTTGATCGATGTTCTCTTTGTGTTTCAAAATTTTTCGGTTGATCGTTTTTTTCTTCATTTCTTATTAAACGTCCTGTCAGGATTGCGAATTCATTCGTGATCCAAAATTAAAAAAAGAATGTTTAATGGTATTAAATATTTGGTTACACAATTTATATATTAATGTATATGTTATCTACATTCAGATATGTTTGTTTTATATACCAACGTTATAATGCTGAAAAGTCGTTTGTTTGTTTGTGTAAACGCACTAATTGGAGGATATCATACACTGCGTTTGCCTATACACGGTCTTCAATCCAAAATAGCTCTCAAACTCTAGCGACCATCGGTCCTGCGACACAGGTGACCTCTCCACTACAACTTGCTAGTTTTGTGGGCTTTGTCTTTTCGCGGATAATCTCATTTGTAATCTTATACTTGAGAGAGACCCCTAGATTCTTTTTAACATTTTCTTATTTTGTAAATGTAATATTTTTTAATCACAATCACTCAACAATTGTACCGTAATAATTATTAATATAGAATAATAGTCATATCTCGACGCGAGTGTAACCTCGAGAAACATTAGAGTGACCATAAAAAAATGTGTTTGATACAGTTACATAATTATATAGTGTATTATATTAATATGTGTAATTATATAGTGTAGCTATTACTCTACCACTTTACACTTAACCTTCTATAATATATACACTTTAGAACAAGCAACAAATGTATTTATATTATTAGTTCGAAGATTATGCAAATAGCTGTAAATGTTTTCATAACATTGAAATTAGTTCAATGACTTTGAACAGAATGTTAAATATATTAATATTAAGTAAATACATTCACACGTTGACAACATTTTCTATAAAACAATTTTTCTTAAACGGTTAAAAAAGGGTAAATTAGAAATTTTGAAATCATCACCTTCCCCTTATTCTATTCTATTATTATTATTGTTTGATTTCATGTTCCAGTATTCCAATTTCCACTTACACGTTACACGTAGATATTAAAGCGAAAAAAATGTTGGGCTTACAAATTAAATCGGTCCGTATTTTGGACGTAAAAAAATGTGTTACTTTGAAAACAACATGAATAAACAGAAAAATCATTTCGTTTCTTTAGAGACTATTTTCGTAAAAAAACGTAAATCATTAAAAATAAAAAAACACATTTTAGTCAAAATATAAGAAATGTTTAAATCGTTTTTATTATTATTACAAAATCTGGACTCAAAATGTCATATTATAATAGAAAATTTATACCTAAATAAGAAATTGGTCAAGCGTGAGAAAATATTTAGAACAACAATTTTTTTAGGTCAAAAAAACGAGGTCTTATTAGTGCATATTTTTCAGCAAAAGCAAGTATTGGAATCAAGGTTGGGGCTATCATAAGTTCGACGATAAAGTCCCAAATATAGTGATTGTGGAAAATGTAACGAATACATGTTAACTTTGGTTCACGAAGAGAATAGCAAAAAGTAACTCATACAAATCTGCTGACCATGGCTGAACCAACGCACAAGATTATTATCAAATAGCCATTTACTTTCCCCGTAGAATAACTACATAATGATAAATATTCTGTAAATAACTACTGACTGAGGTAGGGCACAGCAGGAATTTCCTGCTCAAAATATGGAGCAGCCCGAATGGGGTAGTACCTCGACCTTGCAGAAGAACACAGCAACAGTTTTCAAGCAGTATTGTGTTCCTGTTGGTGAGTAAGGTGACCAGAGCTCCTGGGGGGATTGGAGATTGGGTCGGCAACGCGCTTGCGATGCTTCTGGTGTTGCAGGTGTCTATAAGCTACGGTAATCGCTTACCATCATGTGAACCGTACACTTGTTTGCCGACTTAGTGACATAAAAAAAAATATTCTGTAAATATTGATGACGCGTTGGCGTAGCGGTCATAGAACTGGCTGTTGGGCTGACTGGCTGGCTGTCACGACAGATATTTGTATCAGCCATATAGATGTTTGTCGTGGTCTGGGCGTTGTACTTCTGTATTGTGTGTTTCCGGACCCCCAACACAGGAGAAAATCCTACTGGGGGCCGTTGAGTGTGAATAAATATAGTTCTATTCTATCCGAATAATTTTTAAAAATTGAGTCCTGTGGCAGACAAAGTTACGTTACAAGGTACCGTAACAATAATTTTTTCATTCTTTTATCACGGAACCCTATAAAGTGATTAACGTTTCTAATTCATACCAAAGGGAAACTATATCGCTTGCTAGTTCTATTTAAGAAAATAATATATCATGCCCACGACACAATAAATTGTACATTGTGACCGACCTTAAAGATTTATAGAAAAAAATAACATAAATTATTTTTAACACAGTTGTTTAAAAGCACTTAACGGTTTGATAATATTTGAGTTACGGATCATTTTAATGGGAGAAATTATTAGGCGGTAAGATTAACTACTCACTCTACACAGTTTGGCTCGTTTTTGTTCATTTTAATTACTATAAACTGAGGTAGAGCACAGCAGGGAATTCGCTTCAGCCTGTAATATCCCACTACTGGGCATAGGCCTCTTTCCATGTAGGAGAAGGATCAGAGCTTAATCCACCACGCTGCTCCAATGCGGGTTGGCGAATAAACACCGCACACACCTGTACGGCCAATACAAATGTTTGTCATGTGCGGGGATCGAACCCGCAACCGCCAATGCAACAGGTACAATCCTTGGCTGTAACCGTTGCGCCAACTCGGTGTCAGCAGGGAATATCCTGCCCAAAATCGGGAGCAATCAGACTGGGGAAGTACCTTTATCTTACATCACAGCTAAATAATACTGTATAAGAAGTAATGCTCCTATGGTGAGTAAGGTGATCAGAGTTTCTGGTGGGATTAGGGGTAGGGTCGTCAACGCGTTTGCAATGTTTCTGGTATTGCTGGTGTGTATAAGCCACGGTAATCACCTACCATTCTGTAATCAGTACGCTTGTTTGTTAGTTAGTGTGTTATTTAACCGAATATCTCTTCGCTGCACGATCTGCAAATGTTAAATATCTAATAAAAAGAAGAGCGTACCATAAATCAATTATAGTGCTTTTTATTTACAATACAACCTACTTAATTTTGTCAGGCTAATAAATGGTTTGTACTATTTAGAATTGAAACTACTAACATTGAAAATTGATGCTCCATGCTGTCTTCTTTTGCGTCAGAATTCTATGTAAATTTTTTATCTTTGCATAATTTTCGTCTTAAAACTTATAATGATTAACAGTTAATATTATTATTATTAAATATATCACGATCACCAATCCGCTTGCCCATCGTGGTGACTATGGGCAAAACACATGAGTTCACGTTATTTTTGGCGTAAACTTGTGTAGGCCTATATCCCAACGATTGACAAAATGATTTATGTTTCTCTCTGACTGTTTCTCTAGAAATAATGTAACACACATTGTACAAATGTTTTATTTTATTTTATTTTCAACAGTTATCGAATTTCAAAAATTCTGACATGACGGCTTAAGAATAACTTTATATTTTTAAATCGTTCGCAAGCCCTGCAACAACCAGTGTAAGAATCGTCGATACAGAAATAAGTACAAAAACATATGCATTCCTGTAAACGTTTTAATAACATTTCCTTTGTTTGTATTTTCAAGCGATGAACTTGGCAACTACTGACAACAATTGAGGAAACTAAACGTAAAACTTAATTTAAACTTAAATAACATTTTAAAACAATTTAATATTCTAGATTTATATACCGTAACTAGAAGGAGTTACATATTAATGTTGATTTCAATTCCAATTACTAATTGCTTTCCTATTGCTTATTTTATTTACGCTTGAATAAAAAATTATAATCAACAGCTATTTTCCAAACTTTTCTGTCAAAATATGCAGGATTTTTCTACTAAACCAAATGATATCAGACGTTTATACCTGTAATGTCCCACTGCTGGGCATAGGCTTCTTTCTTCGTATAGAAAAAGGATCGGAGCTTAGTCTACCACGCTGCTCCACATTAGGTTAGCGGATATATTCCCTACTATCAGTAACGATCGCTATCAGGTGTTTATGATATCAACAGGGACCGACTGTTTAACGTGCTCTTCGAACCATGGTGAAAAAATATTTGTATAAATACAATAAAACGCCGAGCGAGAATCGAACCCGCAATCGCCGGTGTGTGGACACTTACACCATCATTACACCATTACACCATCGATATGGTAGCATACAATGACTAAATGAATGAATAAAATATTTTTTTTTAATAAGTGTATGATAGCTTTTATTATACCCAACAATTGTCTTTATACGTTACTCTAAGTAGCAGTTCAGGTGATAAAGCGAACGTATTAAGTGCGGTGTTTAAGGTGCTAGTAATTAAGTAATAACTTATCAGACATAGGTACTCAAGCTCTAATGAGTTCAGACCTTTAACGTCTTAGGCCTATAATTTCTTATAACGACTGCTTTATATTATCTACTATATGAAACTGGCGGTTTTACGTGGTGTTTTGATATTTTGCATACAGTTTGACGTTTTATTTTTATGCAACTAAGTCGGTAAACAAGCGTACGACTCATCTGATGGTAAGCGATCACCGTAGCCTGCAACTCCAGAACCATTGCAAGCGCGTTTACCCGACGCGCGTTTAAGCGACCCTACCCCCAACACTCCGATCCCAAGAAGCTCTGGTCACCTTACTTACCTCAGGAACACAACACTGCTTGAAAGCAGTAGCAGCTTTGTTGGTCACTATATTATTTAGCTGTGATCTTCTGTGAGGTCAAGGTACTTTTCCAGCTGGGATTCTCGAAATTTTGAGCAGGACATTTATACATATTTACAATCCACAACTTAAGAACTAATCACATACACGTACAATGTGCATATAAAGAAGAAGTGATGTAAAGAAGTTAGCAACGTGAAGTTAGATAGCCAATAAAGTATAACTTCTTACGTGCGTACACACACACACACACACACTTTTTATTTTTATTTAGGAAACTATCACTATTAGATTATTATTATTACTATAGATTTATTACTATTAGATAATAACAAAAATGTTAGACCATAAACAACGAAACCATGAACACATATTGAGTTGGACAGCAGACGTGAACATCGTATTCTCTGACAGCACAATATGAAGTAAACATGTTGGCTTACTTAATACTAAATATTTATTGACAGGGAAATTGTTTGATGAGAAACATTGGCAAGCGAAGATATTCCTTTATTAAGTCACATTGGTATTTCTTTGTATTTTATTTTGTGATCGAGTACTTATTGTTAAAGGTAATAAATATTGTTAACGGTACATTTTCAACGGTAATCAATTCGTTTGTTAAGTTCAAACGTAGTAAGGAAAAATCCAACCTACTAAGAATTAGAACGGTGACGCATTTTGCAATGACCGTGCTTTCTGTTTCAGGGCTTTTGGATCCGATTTCGACACTATCTGGGTTTAGTATGTCGCTACTTATATATATATATATATATATATATATATATATATATATATATATATATATGTACTACGCATACGTTCATTTCATCACTTCAGCCTATCGCAGTCCACTGCTGGACATAGGCCTCCACAAATTCGCACCAAAAATGGCGTGAACACATGTGTTTTGCCCATAGTCACCACGCTGGGCAGGCGGGTAAGTAACAGCAGGGCCGGCTTTGCCGCACCGAAGACGCTTCTGCCCGTCCCCTGTCATCCCGTCACTGTTCATTTATTGTGAAAAAATATCTATATCAGATTACTATTTGTCAAGACACAAGTATTATGTTTAGAAACAGACTACCGTGTATGAATTTTAAACGTAAGAATAAGCAGTTCTTTACACCTATTCTTCAAAATTATTTATTCTATATAATTAAATAATATAACTTTATAATTTTCGAACATTTTAATAAAACTAGTACAACCTTAAATATAAGTTACAAAAGAACATGCATTGTCGAGATCCTGTTGATACATTACTCCTCGGCTCATTAGTTTCGAATGCAGCATATAAATACCGCTTGAGTATAACAAATCTCGTGATAGCATCAGACAATTTCATACATTAGCCATTTGACGTCGAAACTTCATACTTTAATGAATAATTCATTCCACGACGAATCCGCTGAGACGAACGATTGTGACAAATTCAACAAGTAGGTATCAATGTATTCGAAATTGTCAAATAGTTATTAATTTACGATCGAAAAGCGTTTTTTATTATTACGTAAAAAGTAATTTATTTTAATTTATTTATTATCTATAGCCTTTTTTTTTTAAATGTTATTAAGGGAAAGAATATGAACTGAAGTTAAAGTAATTTGCAATCATCGTTCTGTTTTCGCATGACCATTAGCTTATTGTCAAAATTACTTTTGAAGTTATTTAAATAATAAGGAATAAAACTATATAGGGTATTTCAACTAAAAGAGATTCTTTAATATTATCGATTATTTAAAATGTTTGTTAGAATGTAATGCAGAATTTTTGGTCATACTCAGCTATCGCGTGGCCTATTGGTTTACAGTTGGTTTTAACTATGTGAGAATGGTAGAATTATGAATAATAATCTCAAACGAAGTAGTTCATATCCTGTGAAGATCTCTCAATTTCTTATTTTATGAACCATTGAAATCTAACGTGGTCGGTACATTGTCTTGAATTATCTATGAATACAGACGCCCTTATAAACATATATAACATACTAGCTGACCCCGCAAACGTTTCTTTGCCATATATGTTACTAACCCGCTTAATCCCCCCCCCCCCCTTTTAACTTAGGAGTATGAAAAATAGATGTTGGCCGATTCTCAGACCTACCCGATATGCCCACAAAATTTCATCAAAATCGGTCAAGCCGTTTCGGAGGAGTATGGCAACGAAAACTGTGACACGAGGATTTTATATATTAGATATACTGTAGACAGACAGATTTCGGTTAGATAATTTTATATTAGAATACTTGCTTACAGCCTATGAAATGATAATTTATCTAGCAGATAAAGCAGTGACTAAGTATACAATGTCAAATTATTATTAGGATAAAAGTTTAACCCCAAATAGCACATCTAATACCTCTAACATTGAATCAAAAATTGTACCACACCCCACAGTCGTTATTACAACACAAACGAAACTGGGTCCTTTTGCTAACTATCTAATATCTAATGATTTCGCGGGGGAAATCTGTCCATATGTAAACATGTTACATGACAGACTAAATTAGTAAACTACACATTTAAAATGGATTTTCGTAATACTGTGTAATACTAAGTGTACAAGTGCTTCAGACTTTAAATAAATTATAATCGACGAACAATTTTAGCGTAACGAGATTAGTTATATAATTTAAAATTCTCGGCAATTAACCAGATATCAATAGTAAATTTAATTTTAGAAATATTCAGATATATTTGAAGCAGAAATCTAAAGTTACTAGTGATAAACGTAAATTCAAAGAAGAAGTTACAGAAAGCATCACTATACATGATCATAGCAAAAAGACGAAATTAAGTATTACCTATTGGCTGTGCGTATGATAGTAGTTACCAGGAATACACAGAGATGACACCAATGCTTCATCTTTGTGATAAGCGATCGTAAGCCTGATACAAACAGGCGCTATTTAGATGTGACGTAACGGCTTACTCTCTTCAATGCCTGAGTTTTGGCAGTTAGATTTTCTTTAGACTAGGTACACAACGATACACGCACGAGGTCGGTGTGATAGCTAATCAGAATCTACTTTGCAACGTGCAATTAGAAATGAAAGTGTACTTTTTAGAAGTAAACAATCATGGTTGTATTTTAATAGATTAAAATCTAGTTAGTAATTCAATTATATAGGTAGTTACAAAATTTTTTTAGCCAACTTCCGAAAAATTGTGTGTACTTTTTTTTGTGTATGTCACTTCAGAACTTATTACTGGGTAAACCGATTTCGATAATACTTTCAGTAATATTTGATAACGTAACGGATTTCCTTGACTAATTTTCGTCTATTTACGTTAAATTACTTCTTGATGTAATGGAAGTCGGTCTTTTTTCGTTTGCAAGCAAACACAATTATTATTCTTATAAGTATAATGTGGTGTTAAATAAGACAAGTTGTGTAGATTTTTTTATTATTAAAGCATGTGTAGTTAATAAGCATGCTAAGCAATCTAATAATTAATTTCGATTTTGTTTTGTCGTAACATTAAATACAAGATTGCGACAGCGCCAAAACTAAAAATCACCTTCTTTTTTTAAAATAATTTTATCTTCAACTTGATGCACGCAGCTAACACATCTATTTGTTTAAAATTTACACATTCAATTTGTAAAATCGGTGGCTCGAAGCAATTATAAGGCTTACAAGTCAAGTGCAAATATTCAAAGCAAACTACCTGACAGATTTTAAAAAAAGCACCTTAATATAAAGCAATAGAAATCAAAGTTACAAGACTTCAAATAATAAGCAGTTGGACAATACGATCAAGTATAATAACCCTCGGACTTGCTCTGGACCGTATTTAAACAATGGACGCTTAAAAGGGGTACAATTTGTGCTTTTACTTGCAAATCCATCTTAGAACATACCTGCGAGTGATTGTTACGAGATGTGAAGTAAGATCACGAAAGTCATTAACTATTGATTGCGAAGCGGTACCTTGACTGTCTTTGACTGCAAAGGTAACTAGAATATCTGTCAATTTGCCCTAAAAGCAATATGTTCTCTGTTTCAAGAAACTTTAGGAACGCGTGTGTTTCTCATTGAAGCGATGGTAAGTACATACCGGAGGACGTAGGACTAGTGTACCACGTGTTAATATTAGGTTATATCACGCGGGCTTTGAAAAATATGTCGTTTTTGTTCATAATGGTTTTACAAAGATTTACGGCTACAGAATCTTGACGCCTTATCGGTACAAAGTGTTTGTTATGGTGTGTCGAATTATCTGAATGAAGCAATGGGGTTCTTGGCTATTTGTCCTTTATTAAAAGTCTCTATTCTATTGTTGTCTTTTTTGTATATATTTTTTTTAATTTTCTCAAGTGGTTCGATTCAAATGAGTCATATAACAACGGTTTCAACAACCACGTAGGTAGAAAGAACAATGAAACATCTCAAAACGACTAAAAATTCCTTCTTTTTGTTAAGTAAGCAAATTAATATAATTATTAATCGTGTAATATTTTCTTAGGTTATAAATATTTAAAAAATATTAACTATTTACATAATTAAATTCAAATGACGTGCTAGTAAGTACCGTTATAATCAGCGTTACGTCTTAATATTATTGAAAATTATATAATTTTCAATAATATTAAGACGTAATTATTACATATCGAACAATATTAACATCCGTAACGGTACCAATATTAGCATTTTATCGGTGCAGTCGTAAATCGTGAAACAATTGCGAAAGCTCTTCAGCTAAGTTCAATAGCAGTGTATGCGCAAACCGTGCAGCCCGGACGCAGTGCCCGACGCACGCGCAGACAGCCAGCACGCGCGACTGACAGCGATTTGAAAATTAAACGCGCATTTTGACATTTCCGATATTTTTTTTTTTATTTAACATAAAGAAATATACCAGTATCTTTAAATTATATAGGATCGATTGAATAGGACTTTTTTGGTGAAATCTTTCTGTGATGAAAATTGATTTTCGTATGTGCTGTGTTGTGAATGTGTTGGGTGATTTTTCAGCATGCTGCTTCGTTTGATGTTGTTACAGGTAATGTGGATAATTTAATAATATAATTTATTTATTTTTTCTAACAATAAATACAATTAGTAAATATATTATTTAAAAGTTTATCTAATATTAATATACTAAGTAAGTATCTTTATATTCATAAACTACGCTTCACGTGGTTTTTCTGTGATGGACTCCTAACCTATTTAACCAATTTCAATCAAATTTGCACACTGTGTACAGTTTGATCCAATTTGATAGATAGGCTATATATTATTTCGATATATATAATTATTATATTCAAATAAGGCGGTACGAAGTTCGCCAGGTCAGTTAGTAGTTTATAGTTTAACAAACTTATAAGCATTTTCTGACTAACTGTATAATTGTCGATCGAAGTTGTACCATTACTTATTTAAATATTTACTTAATCTAGTAAACTTTTTGTATATTTAACCGGTCAAGATGAATCGCTTTATTATTGGTTATAAATAAAACTCATCAAATTAATCAATAGACAATATATTTACCGAAACCGAATTAATTATGGAAATTTATTGTTTTATTGATAATTAATTAGTTTTAATACTCTAAATTAAGTTTAATTAAAATACGGTCATAAATTTATTTTGTAAATAAATAAAACCAGGTGCGTCGTAGTTTTTCGTGTAAAAACTATAAATATTTAACGTAAAACTACGGAAATATCTATATAGGTATATAATATGTGAAGATAAAAGTTTGAACCCATTTTTACGAAAATTGCTCGGACGGAGGAGTATGAACTTTCGCACACTTATAGTTTATACTGAGAAGGAATGCAGAATGCTGATATATTTTTTAATTATGCATAAAAATACATTAACTCAATAAAAAAAACATTACACACACTACCATGTATTTTATACAAACATGAATATTTTGTTTAATGTTCAAACTTATATTTTAAATTAATTATATTCGTCTAGTTTACATGGGTACTATATTTTTAATAACAATCGTATTTAAACCATATGTCTATGTTTTCTTTTACATAAAAAAAATATTTATTTGTATATTCTTAGAAACTGAAATAACGACGATATTTTGTGTAGTACGTATGTGTGTGTGATATTTATGTAGTGAATAAAATAAATAATAACTTAATAATTTACCCTGAAATTTTTAAATAAATGTAGCGATTTTTTGCTATCATTTTTTTTTGTTTCGTATACATACCTATATGAAACATTCATTTAGTTTTAAGAATTTTATTTGTAACAGAATAGATATTTTCAAGGAATGAATAGAATGTGTTATATTTTTTCATATTCACACCTTCCACGGATTCGATTGTCTACTTGATTGGCTACTTGATTTACCTATATTACATGCATTAAATTTCGTAGGTTACAAACGTACACAGTCCTTCTCTTACGTAGTATCTACGTAGGTCCTCTCTTGGTATTAACCTAACACTGACTATTAAATTCAGAAGCGACCATAACAAATAAAAATCTTAGGGTGCAAGGATACGAATGCATTAACACTTCCTGATCAAACTCTCTCGGCTTTGATTTGTGGCCAAATATGTGCAGTCTGGCGTCATTACGATGAAAGACTATTCCAATTCTAATAATCAATTCCAGAAGTTTAATCTCAATTTCTTCCTGAAGCTTCATTAGTTATTGCTAGTAGAGATCCAAATCGATGGCTATCCCAAAATAATGAAATGATGACCAATAAACGCTTCACAATTAACGGTCCCTATTAGAAATATTTCCTGTGTCGGCGTTCCGGAAACCTCGATAAATATCTATATGGCCAATACAAATGTTTGTCATGAGCGGGGATCGAAAGCGCGAACGCCAGCGCAACAGCCAGTGCTGTGACCGCTGCGCTAACGCGTCGTTGAAATTAGTTCAGTTTCATTGCTTTTTAATAGAGGATAGCAAATTACTACGCGATTCATTCAGAGTATCGAGGGTCGAGGGTAGGGGTCGATAATGTACCGGTGAAGCTTCCGGCGTTGCAGACACTTACAATCTGATAGGTTGTACGCTAGACTCTCCGTCAAACATATTTATTTATATTATTTGAAGTCATTTGACTTCAGCGACGAACAATTTTACGGATACATAACGTCCCTCGCGATTTCGCTTTAGAGTTGTGATTCTAGAAGCCTTCATCAAAGTCTATTGTAGGTGATTTTCAACTCGATAAATCATCTAAAAGCAGAGTGTTACTCCATAAACAATTGCACTGAAGTCGTAACGAATTACAAACACGGAGAAAGCAGCGAAACGAAGTCATAAATTTCAGCTGGTTGATAATAATATAAAAAAATATTCATCTGTAACATCTTAAAAACCATGTACATTTCCAATTTAATCTTCTAAACAAAAAAATCACTTCATTTTTACCACCAATTCATAAAATAAAAACTTTATAAATAACATGAAAACAAAACGTTAAAAATTGTTTAGAAAAACTATTGTAAACACGTGAATTATTGAATGAAATAAAACCTCGAAAATAACAAAATTTGTAGTACCACAGATAAATAATAATCGTTTCGTATCGTTTACAATAAATCAATGCTTGTCGTCTCTACCGCTACTTACAAACGTAAATATATATTGATGAGTAAAGAATTACCTCAAATAAATCTCGGAACTAGGGAAATACATCGATCAGTGTTTACATTTTAAATAAGCAACGACTAGACAATTTCAAGATCAAAATACTTATAAATCAACCGGAGTCGACTCCCAGCAGGCGCCCGCTGAAATGTTGATGACTCGCCCTCGGAACGCGACACAAGTTATAAACTTCCGCGGGATTATATTTTTATGTTCCAAAAATACATAAAGGTACGCTCGAGCGACCGTGCTTTGTGTTTGATAAAAGGATGTGTTACCATGAGATGCCATGAAATACCATGAAAACTTACTCATATTTTAACTATGTTTGATGTTAAAAATTGTATGACAGTTAGACGTATATACCTATAAGTTTATGGTTTTTAAATAAAACTAAGTGTATGATCGATGCAGTCGAACTTCAGACTCATCACTCAAAATCATTTCAGCCTATCGCAGTCCACTACTGGATATAGGCCTCCACAAGTTCGCGCCAAAAATAGCGTGAACTCATGTGTGCTACCCGTTGTCACCACGCTGTGCAAGCGGGTTGGTCATCGCAGGGGTGGCTTTGTCGCACCAAAGACGCTGCTGCCCGTTTTCGGCCTGTGTATTTCAAAGCCAGCAGTTGGATGGTTACCCCGCCATCGGTCGGCTTTTTAAGTTCCAAGATAGTAGTGGAACTGTGTTATCCCTTAGCCGCATCTTACGACACCCATGGGAAGAGAGGGGGTGGCTGTATTCTTTACTGCGTAACCACACAGCAGTTACAGATTCAGTTCTAATAAAACTAAATATCTTTGCTATTGCTCCTGTAATATGTCCTGTAATATGTAGCTGTATGGAGTTGATGTTGACCCCGCTGTCAACACTCCATATTCACCACAGGAACGCAATACTCCAAGCAGTCCCAGCAATGGTTATTATATTAATATAGCTATGATCTCCTATCTGTACTTGGATATAATCTGAAATTATTAGTGACCTGTACGAATGACAATATGTTAAAACACGAACCTTTATAAAAAACGAAATTAACAAAACGCTTATGATTGAAACGAGAAATTATTCATTTTGATTTTTGAATTTAAGTCTAATTATATAACTTCAATTCGTGAGCATTTAGTAATAATCAATAAAAAATAATCTAAGCATCTCATTTACGATTTTCTAAAGTTTTAAAGAAAGCAATTTCGAATGAATCGAGTGTCGGATTTAAACACCTACGTTCATTTTTATGAAGACATAACATTTTCTTAAGTTACGATTATCGGTGATAAATATACATTGAGTAGTCTCACATTATAGATACCAAAAGTTTTTACGATCTAAATTTTATATGACTTTTTTATATATCGCGGTAGTGAGTTTCTTTTGTGTTGAAATAATTAATTTATGAAAATGTGAAGATCAATTTTAAGTAAAACATCTTGAAACACGCTTGACTTGAATCGTAAGCTTGTGAATGTATGACGAGAGCGCTATGAAAAGTGTGATCTGGCGAGGCGAACGCACATTCGTTTTTTTAGGTTAAGCTTTTCTTAAGAACCTATCTTATACAGCTTTTTATTCTTATGTTTTAAATTTAACAAAGAGATCCATAAAACAAATACATCTCGCATTTATCAAACATATCAATCGATATTTTAAAATATACGACATTAAATGTACTATAGAAAATAATTTTATTTGCTCGTAAACGAAAAAAAACCGACTTCAATTACATTGAAATTAAGACAAAAAATACGCGTTTACTTGAGTATATTTTCGTATAACTACGTTGTTTGTTACGGAGTTTCTTGCCGATTATTCTCTGCAGAATCTACATTCCGAATCGGTGGTAGCTTTACTTCTACAAATATAATAATTTATTTTTAAAGTTCCAATTTGTAAAATGACGATTCGAAAGTGCTCTTGGAGCCTATTTGAATAAAGCTGTTTTTGATTTGATTTAGTTATCAAACATTACTTCCGGACCCCAGACACAGGAGAAAATCCTACTGGGACCGTCGAGTGTGAAGCATTTATTTATTTATTTATTCAAAAAGTAATCATCAGATCTCGATCAAATTTAAAAGGGACCAGATGGTAAGCATCAGTTTTTGACTAAAATACGCTACGCTACACTTCAGCCGGTAATATTTATTTTAGCATAGCCCAACAGTGGGCATAGACCTCTTTCCTCAAGTAGAAGAAGGATTAGAGCTTAATCCACCACGCTGTTCCAATGTGGGTTGATTAAGATAAGAATCATCAAAATTGGTACACACAGTGAAAAGTTGTGTGTTATAAGACAACTTAGTTCGACGAAAAATAATCAAGTAAATACGCATTATTAGATATAACTCGAAAAGTACTTGTCAGATCTCAATCAAATTTAGATGGGACTACATGACACGTCCTCTCGATTAAAAAATTAAAACATTTAATCGATTACGTCCTCCTTTTTTGTAAGAGGGTTAAAAATATACGATATACACCCTCAAACACCCTATCATTTACATACTTAGCTTGGTTTCTAGTGAATCCAACTTAAGTAGATTTAAGCCCTTTTGTGCAGTGTTATTTTTAAATTAAGAATTAAAATAAATCTACGTACACAAAATATATGTGTTGACGGACCGTTAACAAAGGTTTAACTTAACGTACTTTTGTACTTGATAACGAAAACTAATGCCAAACCAAACATCTAATACTATATTAGCATTTATCAAGAACTTTAAATTTGAATGGGACATGAAATCAGTATCTTAGTCATTCTTTTGATATTTGACAAGCTACTCTACAAATTAACTCTGAGCAAATCGATAATTGCTATCAGAAAATCACATATTTACAATAATATTACTCAATCATTATAAACAATACATTTTTAGTAAAAAATAAATCATTTTTATACACCGATAAAAATTTCCCTGCAAATAAAAAAAAGAATTTCTAAAATCCATACAAACATCACGTCATAGTAACTCAATAACAGGAATAGCCAGCAACCTGTGCGCGGAACAATAAATAACTTCTTTTTGTGCATTGTTTACTTAGTAACAGCCCGTGGGGTCCGTATTTGCATGGATTTAGACGTATCCATATCAGCAACTAAACTAAATCACGCAAGAAAAGATCTTATTACATAGTGCAAAAGAATGAGAACCGTCCGAAATATTTGGCAGGAAAAGTGCCACGATTGTAGCTGCTTAACAAGTATGTTTAATACATGTAACTTAATCGTAAAAAGAAAACTGCGTATTTGAAAAACCCTTAGCTTTTTTTATGTAACTAGATCGGAAAGCAAGCGTGCAGCTCACCTGATGGTAAGCGCTTGCCGTAGCTTACAGACGCCTGCAATACCAGAAGCATTGCAAGCGCGTTCCCGACCCTACCACCAATTCCGCCAAAAAGCTCTGGTCAGTACTCACTTTGGTTACCCACTTTGGTGGTTAGCTGTGTGGCTATGGCATTAAAGAATATAGCCACCCCACAGGCCGAAGACGGGCAGCAGCATCTTCAGTGCGACAAAGCCAGCCCTGCGGTCACCGACCCGCCTGCCCAGCGTGATGACTATGGGCAACACACACAAGCTCACGCCATTTTTGGCGCGAACTTGTGGAGGCCTATGTCCGGTAGTGGACTGCAATCGGCTGAAGTGTTGATGATGATGATGATGATTAACTTTTTGAAAATAAAATCATTTTCATCTGCTAACATTAATAATAGCTAATTTTCATGAACGTCGAAACAAAATAGTTTCATTATTAATAATAAGTAATTACGACATTTTGTATAATCTTCTTCTTTATATATAAAAAGACAAGTCCTGACACACTCATCAACGCCCAGCCCAAGCCCTAGGACCTAAAATACTGAAATTTTGCACAGTTTCCCCTTATGATATAAGGAATTAGGAATGATATTCCAAAATTCAACGCCTAAAGGGGTAAAATGGCGGTTCATAATTTGTATGGCGAAACAATATTAAACAGACATTTCGATTCTAAACTTCAAAAAAATCAACCCTTTAGGTGGTGAAATGGGGTATATAAACCTAATAATCGACATCAGTGTCGTTATTTATATTTTTGGGACGTTGATTGCGAAAATGGCAGTTATTTCGAAGTCTAAAATGGCGGACATGACATAAAATTAATTAAATTGTTTCCTAATACAAACTCTGAACTCCCGTTCAACCACTATGCGGTGACTATTTCAATTCAAACCTTCGTAGGTGTACTCCAATAAAAAAATAAGTAATTATAAGTTTTCAAACTTCAAATACATCATTATAACATTAATTTGAATTAGTGTTTTACAATAGTATATAATACAAATATATATAACTAGCTGTGCCCGCGGCTTCGCCCGCGTTGAAATCAGTGTGACACAAAGTTCTCCCTGCAAACTTCCAGTGAAACTCTCATCATAATCGGCTTAGCCGTTCCGTAAGCCTTCCTCTTGAAGCCCTCTCTCCATTGGTGAAACCGCATGAAAATCTATTCCATAGATTTTGAGGGAATCGATCACATTCACTTTTGGGGACTTTGTTTTATAATACACTAACTGTTGCCCGCGACTACGTCCGCGTGAAGCGCGCATCGCGTTTAACAAAATAGTTCGTTGAATTTGTCAGAATTGTGGTATGAAATAATGTAGTAATAATATAGTATTGTTGTGCGAATATGTTTAAAATATACTGCATGCCATTTAATTTTTAATATGGTTCTACGTGTCTATATACCACGGAATAGCGTAACGCGCGCTCCTCCGTGACTCCATGACGACAGGGGTAAATAAAAAGTATTCTAGTAACGTAAAGGTTAGATATTGTAAAAAATATATTTTAACCGACTTCCAAAAAAGGAGGAGGTTCTCAATTCGACTGTATTTTTTTTTATGTATGTTACATCAGAACTTTTGACCGGGTAGACCGATTTCGACAAATTTTGTTTTAATTGAAAGGTGGTGTGTGCCAATTGGTCCCATTTAAATTTATTTGAGATCTAACAACTACTTTTCGAGTTATATCTAATAATGCGTTTTTACTTGACGCTTTTTTCGTCGCCCTACGTTGTATTATACCGCATAACTTTCTACTGGATGTACCGATTTTGATAATTCTTTTTTTGTTGGAAAGCGGATATCCCTAGTTTGCTACCGTGATAAGGAAACCAGGATCTGATTATGGGATCCTAGAGAAATCGAGGGAAACTCTCAAAAATCCGTAATCACTTTTTACTGGGTGTACCGATTTTAATAATTTTTAATTTAATCGAAAGCTGATGTTTATCATGTGGTCACATATAAATTTTATCGAGATCTGATAATTGCTTTTTGAGTAATCTTTGATAACGCGTAGTTGCTTGACTATTTTTTCGTCGATCTACGTTGTATTACTTGTCGATGTAATTGAAGTCGGTTTTTTTTTTCATTTGCGAGCAAACACAATTATTTGTACTACTTATTAATATACTCAATATAAATGTTTCTTTAACACATAGGGTTGCAACGCGGTTATTTTGCTTTAAACCGGCCCTGCTGTATATGTTTCATACAAACTATCAACCCCAATTAAACCCCCTTAGCGGTGGAATATCGTAAAATCCGTTCTTAGCGGACGTCTACTAATTATAATCTACCTCCCTGCCAAATTTCATCTTTGTCCATCCTGGATGAATGGGACATCCAGCAGTTTTTGAGTTCTCGTGATGAGTGAGTCAGTGACCTTTCTCTTTTATATATATATAGATTACGATGCATTATTTGGACACCTCCTCACCATCTATAGAGCATACATTTTTAATTTCAAGTCTCTTACTTCAAAAACATAGGACTTTCATAGAAACCTCCAACCCCCGTTTCATCCCCTTAGGGGTCGAATTTCATAAAATTCGTTCTTAGCGGATGTCTACGCCCTATAAGGAACCTATTTGCCTAATTTTAAGTTTGTAATTGTTATAATTTCGGAGATTTCGAGGTGGGTAAGTCAACCTACCATCCCCCGTTTTAACCCCAAAGAGAAATGGATTTCTAAAGATACATTATTTGGACACCTTCTCATCATCTATAGAGCATACATTTTAAATTTCAAGCCTCTTACGTCAAAAACATAGGACTTTCATACAAACTTTCAACCCCCGTCTTACCCCCTTAGGGGTCGCATTTCGTAAAATCCTTTCTTAGCGGATGTTTACGCCCTTTAAGTAACCTACTTGCCAAATTTCAAGTTTATAAATGTTATAATTTCGGAGATTTCGTGATGAGTAAGTCAACCTACCATCCCCCGTTTTAACTCAAAAAGGGAGTTGATTTCTAAAGATACATTATTTGGACACCTTCTCACCATCTATAAAGCATACATTTTAAATTTCAAGTCTCTTACTTCAAAAATGTAGGACTTTCATACAAACTTGCAGCCCCCGTTTTACCCCCTTAGGGGTCGAGTTTCGTAAAATTCGTTCTTAGCGGATGTCTACGCCCTATAAGGAACCTATTTGCCTAATTTTAAGTTTGTAATTGTTTTAATTTCGGAGATTTCGAGGTGAGTAAGTCAACCTACCATCCCCCGTTTTAACCCCAAAGAGAAATGGATTTCTAAAGATACATTAATTGGACACCTTCTCATCATCTATAAAGCATACATTTTAAATTTCAAGTCTCTTACTTCAAAAACATAGGACTTTTATCCAAACTCCCAACCCCCGTTTTACCCCCTTAGGGGTCGAGTATCGTAAAATCCGTTCTTAGCGGATGTCTACACCCTATAAGAAATCTACCTGCCAAATTTTAAGTTTATAGCTTTTATAGTTTCGGAAATTTCGTGATGAGTGAGTCAACCTACCATCCCCCGTTTTAACTCCAAAAGGGAGTTGATTTCTAAAGATACATTATTTGGACACCTTCTCACTATCTATAAAGCATACATTTTAAATTTCAAGTCTCTTACTTCAAAAATATAGGACTTTCATACAAACTTCCAACCCCCGTTTTATTCTCTTAAGGGTCGAGTTTCATAAAATTCGTTCTCAGCGTATGTTTACACCCTATAAGGATTCCTTATTAAGGAACCTACTTACTATAAATTTCAAGTTTATAGGTGTTATAGTTTCGGAGATTTCGTGATCAGTGAGTTAACCTACGATCCCCCGTTTTAACCCCAAAAAGGGGTTGATTTCTAAAGAGACATTATTTGGACACAGTTTCATCATCTATAGAGCTTAAATTTTAAATTTTAAGTCTCTTACTTCAAAAATAATAGGACTTTCATACAAACTTCCAACCCCCGTTTTACCCCCTTAGAGGTCGAGTTTCGTAAAATCCGTTCTTAGCGGATGCCTACGTCTTATAAGGAGCCTACCTGCCAAATTTCAAGTTCGTAGGTGTTATAGTTTCGGAGATTTCGTGATGAGTGACCTTTCGCGTTTATATATATTATAGATTATAGATTAAATAAATAAAATTGGAGTGTCTATTTGTAATATTAAAATAACCGCTTTTTACTAAATTAATATGTATGTATACACGGTACATATGCCAAAATAATATTTTTTTTATACAATTTTTGTCTAGACGTCTGTTTGTTATGGCCAATCTCTGAAACGGCTGGATCGATTTTGACGGGGCTATAAGGCGTAACTAAGGCTAATTTTATTTACTTTTAATAAGCTTCGCAACTTCGCAAGTCGAAGTCGCGGACGCAGCTGGTATTTATATAAATAAAGGCTAAGTAACCTCATCTCATATGTTATGTATACGTTTTTGACTATATGCGAAATTATAAGAACATAATTATCCTAGTGTTTCGTATATTGTTTTCTAATGTTTACTAGATTTTCACTCATTATAGTGACAAAACGGGGGGACCTTCCGTGACCATTTGTTGCTGTAAAGTATCCGAAACGTCGGGCATTGATAAGCCGTAAAAAAATCCGTAAAAATTGTTTCATTATAATTAGTGAAATTCGCGTAAACATTAGAAAACATTATGTATCAGCATCTAGCTAAATTGGCCTTAAAACATATAATTGATAAATATGATACCAGAATTGAATCTGAATCAGTTTTCAAACGAAAGTCACAAACGACACAAGTAATTGTGTTGATTTTAATGTCAATGTAAAAAGACAGAGTAAGATTTATTTAACAGATTGACTTGAAGCAAAACTAATATAATATTCTGAAATTAAGTCTAGCGAAAAGCTACTAGGTACACGTCATTATTCTATTTTGAAATTGAGAGTATTTTAGAACTGCACTAACTTAAGGTTAGACTACGTATTTTCTTTTACAGACAGCGTTTTTATTTATGAAACTAAATTTGTACATTTCGATCAGATATCGTTTAAGAAAATACAACAATATTTATGGATGATGAAGTTTAAGGGACCATTGTTTTCTGCCAAAAAGGTACGATAGCTATCTCTTTTACAGGGAATGTCCAAATTTTATTGCGTGGCATGTACAATAAAGTTTTGGCCGTCTAACAATCGATAAGAGCAAAAATAATTTGGGAATGTTGCCAGGTGGATGAATTATCGTTTTAAATTTATCAATAGTGCATGTGCTCCTACAAAACGTTTGCAATTCATAATACGTGTTTATAATACTCATACGAATTACTTGGTGACGTGTATTTAACTGTTTCGGCCTTGATTGATGAAGATGGCGCGGAATAGTGGTGGAATAATCGAATATATAGTCATCGTCATCATCACTCATTATCATCATCACTTCAGCCTATCGCAGTCCACTGCTGGACATAGGACTCCACAATTTCGCGCCAAAAATGGCGTGAACTCATGTGTGTTGCCCATAGTCACCACGCTGGGCAGGCGGGTTTGTGACCGCAGTAATGGCTTTGTCGCACCGAAGACGCTGCTGTCCGTCTTCGGTCTGTTTATTTCAAAGCCAGCAGTTGTAAGGTTATCCTGCCATCGACCGGTCGGCTTTTTAAGTTTCAAGTTAGTAGTGGAACTATATTATCTCTTAGTCGCCTCTTACGACACCCACGGGAAGAGAGGGGGTAGCTATATTCTCTACTGCCGTAACCACACATTTGTAATATATAGCAAATGTTAATATTTAATTTACTGGGTATTAACAATATTTCCGAAATTAGTTCAATTAAATATTATATCAAACTAAACAGTCCATACCCTACACTGTCCTTACATAATTAGACCTTATCTATAACTACATGTTAATCTATCAAATATTTTAGAATGAGCATACCTAGAAAGTCATTCATCTGTACTGAATAACGAAGTTGTTTTAATACTTATTAGGAATATTAGGACATCTAAGTTTGATACTATTAACGATGAAGTGTTTCGTATCACGACTAAGCATTTTAGAATATTTATATACGTATCAAAAAGAAACACAAAAACATCCACGAAATTTAAAAGGGAAATGATAAGATATTTTTTTTTACCGTTACCTTAGTTATTTATATCATCACTAAAGTCTACAAGAATCGACTCTCAAACAACACATAATATAATATTCTTTGGTACCGTACGTCACAGATTGTTACAATTACTATCTCGATGAGTTTTTTCTCTAATGTTATGACTTACACATGTTACCGATCCAGTATCTCTACGAGTGTAACTCCATTTGTTCAAATGACTTTCAACATCATTAATGTTCACACTCTAAAATACTTTCAAAATACATTTACATTGTACACAACACGATGACTTTGCTAACAGATTCTAAGCCAGACCTAAACTAGATGTGATACAATTTTTGCACAAGTTCTTATATTGAGGGGTGAACGTTTTCACAATAAAAGCAATCATTTAAAACAAATCAAGCACATGAGATGGTGTATATGGATTTGAGAGTATATAAAATAAATAAAGAACAATAAGATCTTTCAGCTGTTGTCTCTTTTGCCCAAAATTAGCTTAATTACATATACGATGGGTTACTGTGGCACTGTAGTAAAAGAAATGATAATAAAAAAATTAATCGAGTACAAATGGTTAGAAAAATTGTTTTTGTTTCAATAATATCTTTGAACGATATTGTGGTATGTGATTTCAGATTTTCGAGAAAAATGAATTCGAGAAATCTGTTGCTTAAATCATTGCTAAAAATCAAATTAAATAAACTGAACTCAATGAACTTTCTCTATTCAGTTAGGCTTCCAAAACTAATAATACTTTAAAAGCATTTCTTCAAGTCGTCAAGTCTTTCACTTTAAGCATTGCTATAAATAAGTATTCCGTGTCGATATGCTTTGTTTTATCAATTATTTTGGGTCGCAAGTTCCAAGAAATAGGGGCAACAATAGGTTCTAACGAAAACAATAAACATCGGAATGGAAACCGCATCATAAAACGCATATTTCACCACTCATGAGATAAAATATTGTGCAACATTTTAAAACTAAAATTTCTGAATGGAAAGAAGAGGATCAATTTTTATTGACAGTATTTTCTTAAGATATTGAAAATGTTTTTAGTAACAGTACCATCTGTGTCACTTAATGTTAAGATATTTGATCATAGGCATTATCGAAAGAAACCTTTAATATAGCAAAATTTACTAAATGTTTCAGAGTATCATACAAAATAATAAAGTAAAAACTTTTAAGTTGAATTACAAAAAAAAAAAACTTAACTCATTATTTTCTCCATTAAATTACATAAAATTTACATAATTACTTCATATGAATAAACGAAACATTCCTTTTAACTGAATGTATATTTACCGTTTGAAATTTAACTAAATATCATTTTATGATATATAGTTTAATTTCAACATATACATAACCAATATTTGCTATGTGACAATGTCTACACATATAAATCTCAACAATAATTTTATCACTTTATTAATTATAACTTATTATCAACTCGTATCATAAAATAGCTTAGAAAATTAATCAACATAAACAAAATAAAAAAAAAATATATTCGAATAGGCTTCAAAAGCACTTTCAAATCGTCATTTTACAAATTAAAATTTTAAAAGTGATTTTTATTTTTAGAAGTGAAGCTACCACCGATTTGAAATGTAAATTCTGCAGAGAAGAATCAGTAAGAAACTGCAGTTGCTCTTTTAAAAATAATATATAAATTGTATTTTAGTACAAAATTAGCAATATCCCGCATGAAATACAGCGTAACACGAACAAACAATCATCATTAAATCTAATTCGGTGACAAAGCCGTTTTAAGTCAACTTCGAAACAGTTGACTTAATAGATAAATTATGCCCAATTTACACAATGAAATGAAAACCTATGTTGAGCTACGAGTAATAGCCAATAAATTGTCGATAGATCTCTTGCAGCAAACGCAGTAAATGATAATTCGTTTGATTTATAGAACTAGTAGAAATAATATCAATAGAAACGTTGACACTTTGTTTAATAAACTTTCAGAAAATTTCTTATTAAATGAGACTAGAATGGATCAAAGTTGTACTAATTTTACGTACGCTAACGGCTTCATAACAGAAAAAGAATTTACTTACTATAGTAAGTAGTTCACGTGACGTGATAAGTGTGTATAGATTTTAATAATAAAATTAAGTTTAATATAAAAATAGTAAAAAAATAATTAAATTGCAATAGAAAATTGGTAGGGCACAGCAGGAATTTCCTGCTCAAAATATGGAGCAGCCCGACTGGGGTAGTACCTCGACCTTACAGAAGATCACAGCAAAATAATACTGTTTTCAAGGAGTATTGTGTTCCTGTTGGTGAGTAAGGTGACCAGAGCTCCTGGGGGGATTGGGGATTGGGTCGGTAACGCGCTTGCGATGCTTCTGGTGTTGCAGGCGTCTATAAGCTACGGTAATCGCTTACCATCAGGTGAGCTGTACGCTTGTTTGCCAACCTAGTGACATAAAAAAAAAGTGCAAATTAATCTAGACAAAAAATTTGCTAATGAAATGCGCTAGCAGACTGCGCGCTTTTAAAGGCCAATAGTGGCCACACAGAATATCAAGAGTCCACATAAATAATAATTTATCTTCTATGTTTAAAATGTACCGTACAATTTATGTAATTGTATTGTGCCTTATCTAAAATATCTTAATTTATTTCAATTTAATGAATCTCAATACAATTGTAGACAAGTAATTATTATTGACAAATCTTACTGAATCACTATTTCCCCGTCAGATCGCATTGTCTAGCTAATCACCGAAACACGCTAAATTTTGCAATTTACATTTATATGTTCATCAAAGTTCAAACGGGTTCAATCGTAATGCCAACTTTAAGTTATTGTGACATTCTGACAGATTTACACTTAGCGATGTCACAAACTGACACAATCACGTTTAGACAATCATTAAAACACTGAGTAATTACTTCGAAATTTATATACATACCTCAGCCTTAGACATTGTTCATTTTTGCAAGGAAATTGTGGGCACAAAACATTCGTGCAATTTAAGGAAACTGAACATTTTAAATATCATATCAGAAATTGACCGCTCCAGCGGGGATCGAACCCGCGTCTCCGACTGATCGTGTCGGCGCTCTAGCCAATTAAGCTATGGAACGACGTACCCGCTAGATCGAAATTTCTAATATGATGATTTTTATATTCGGTTTAAGCGAACCGCGGTGCCGTCTATGGTGAGTTCTTTACAGAAACCCGTAACTATTCAAAGTTTCATATTACAATGAAAATCTTTGACAAGAGACGACACCATGCTATTTTTAATATGTACGATTTTATTTTTGTGTTACCCGCATATTAGGAATTCTAAACAATTTTGAAAATCATATCAAAAATTGACCGCTCCAGCGGGGTTCGAACCCGCGTCTCCGACTGACCGTGTCGGCGCTCTAGCCAATTAAGCTATGGAACGACGTACCCGATAGATCGAAATTTCTGATATGATGATTTTTATATTCGGTTTAAGTTAAATCGTACATATTAAGGAAACTGTTTCTTTTTTTTCCTAAGTAGATCAAAGCGTCTTAATACACTTCTTACTGTACCTTTAGTTACTGATTACTTTATCAATCACATTTTTCCCACGTCTAACTATTCAAAATACATAATTCATATTGTGTGAAAGTCAATTAACATTTTAGTATAATAATAATTATATATTCTTTATCGCACACCATTAAAATATACAAACAAAAGTAGTACAATTAGAGGAAGATGGAAAAAGGCGGTCTTAACGCCAAACGAACGATTTTTTTTCCAGACAACATGGGTATAGGACAAGGTGGTTATAAAAAGCGGAACAAATTACAATATACATACATAAACACATAAATATATATACAACTCATACCGGCATTAATGTTTGTAGTCAAATTAGTACCAAATTTTATGATAACTTATAAAAGGTCAAAACGTAGGTAAAATTTACCGGACGTTATAATCAATAAATATTTGTAGATACAATGTACTAAAATTTCAAATATTTAACATAAACGTGTGTCATTAAGAGCTGAAATAACCTAATAATACTAAATACGTATGTACGATGTCTTATACAAAAGTTCTACTTGTGTAGGTTAGGTTAAGTTCTAGCCAATATAGTATATAGGATTCTGCCAATATTTGCAGAATTCGTAACGATCACTGTAAAAAACTTGGTTAGCAGTGATATATATATGGATTCTGTTACAGTGCAAGATAAGTTTTTTTTTTTGCGAGGAAATGCTTTTACGCACCCCGCCGACGAGGCCGGCGGGAGTGTGGGACTCCTGGCCAACCCAGACCACCCACTAAAACCCAGCGGCGCACTCATCGCTATAGCGAGGCGCCACGGGATCGCTTTCGCACACTACCGCGACGCTCCAACGGTGGGCCCGCACTGTGCGGGCCGCCTTCGTCTATAGAGCACTCACGGGCACTGTGAGTGCTCTATCACCCCGGTGGCGAGTGAGAGGAATGGTGGTGCCCTTCTCCCACTCTATTGCGAAGAGTGAAGGAGCGCATAACGGTGTCTCACTTTCGTCTCCTGCGGAGCGGGTTGGCGTGAGCGTCAGCATCGCGCTGTCGCTCCGCAGCCTCCTTGCCGAGCCTTGGCCGAGCATAATGCGGACCTCGCTCGGCAGCGACAGATTTTCGCCTATTACGGCCGCCAGGGCGCAGCGCTGGGGCCCCCAAGCGATACAGTCCTTGATAGTGTGACGTGCTCACCACATGCGTAATAGGCAGGGGTGACTTCCCTACCCGCGATCTGATGCAGATACTTACCGAAGCACCCGTGACTGGTAAGTACCTGAGTCAGTCTAAAGGATAGAAACCCGTGCTGTCTTTTGATCAGGCAACGTAGGTGAGGACGTATGGCATTCACCATCGCTAGACCCGCGGCTGGAGACCCCAGTCCCTCCATCCACTAATCGGTCAGGGCTATCTGAGCCTTTGCCCTGATCCTACGAATCTGGTCCACACTCGGAATTTGTCCTCGAGCTAGGAGGCTCGACCGGTACCGATCCGCATCCGCAAGCATCTGCGCCTGGAGTTTCCAAGGCGGATTTCTAGCAAGAACTGTTTCCGCCGTTCATGACACCGTACGGTACACACGTATGACTCTCGCCGCTAAGACCCTCTGCGATCTCCTCAAGAGGATTCTGTTCTGGGCGGGAGTTCTCGTACATTGGACAGGAGTCTAGCTAACGCAGCGGCGGCGCTCTGAAGCCTCGGAGCGAGCTCCCTCAGATGCGGACCAAAGTTCCATCGTCCGTCCAGGGTTAGGCCCAGATGTTACATCTGGGTTTAAACCGGCACCTCCATGCCTTGAACGACGATCCGCGCACCACTCGCACCCTGCGTGGGCCGTGAACAAGGAGGGCTTCTGTTTTGGATACAGAGACCCTCAAGATAAGTATAATTTATTTTCTAACAAACGGTTTCAATACTCTAGCTGTCTGATTTTGCTTACGAGAGATAGAATCTTGACGTAAGCTTGATACAAATTGTGTCAAAACCTATCGCTAGTAGGCAAAACCAGATATAATCTTTCCTGGATGTAATGATCTAAAGACTGCAAAAATTCAAGACCTAGACCTACAGTCTGTGTCATAATGACTAATAATATTCTCAAGTTTATGTGTTACTGTTAAACTGACCCGCTGACCAACGTACCAGCTCTTAGATCTTACTCCATCTGACTCAAAAATATTATTAAAACGAAGTCAATAAATTTTACCCTCTCTAAAAATACTTGCCGAGAGAGATGAGTCACACCACGGGAACAATACCCCATTAGTTTGGCTACAAATGGGTTCTCTCTACAGCTAAATCACTAATTTCACTTTATGTTTCTATTTTGTTTCTTAGTAATGTTCTAGAAACATTTTCAATTATTATTTGTAATTTTTTTTAAATGATATAAGCTTTAGTCTTAGAAAATTATTGCTAAGTTGGTCATCATAGTAAGAATAATGAGAACTAGTTTTAAATATATCTTATTCCATAATAAGACAAATTTATAGTTATTAGGTACATTTACTATTTCTTAGTTCAAAGGTGATTGTGATTTATCAGTAGAGTATGAACTTGTTTTAACTTTGTTTTAAATAATAGCTTTTATGTTATACTGACAGGTAATTAGTTTCTGCTGACGTGTCTTTACGACAAAAAAAACAATGCAACAGTTTCTTAAATTTTTGAAGCAAAAATTCTCACTACTTGGAAGTCATTGGCGCCACCCAAGTCCCATTGTAAAGATCGCCTTAAAAGTGTAAACAAATGTTGCACCTTACTGGGAATATTATTATACTGACCACCTTAAGTGACCCAACAGTACACCAAAGAAACAGTCATAATATAGATCAAACTAATTTGGCCCAAAGTCTTATTGAAATAAACGAGAATGTTGCTTGAATTGGCTTTAAAAAACGAAGCGAGGTCAACGGTGTAAACGTCTGCACAATGTCAAAGCATGTTTTTCTCTCCCATTTGACAGTAACACGACACTCCTTTGATAAGCCTTGTGTAAACAAGTGGACAAAAAAGTTGTCAAGAGCGCGCTGTCGTGTACTTTTGTCACTTTTCTGTAAAAAAAAACTGAGCGTCTTTAAATTACACTTTTTTCCGGCCATTGCTAATTTACGATGTCATGGCCTGTCAGTTACTTTTTCACGAAAAAAAAAATTCTTTTGTTTTCTTTCGTTTCGATTTTTTAAATACATACTCATAAATCGTTTACTAAATGTAAAAATTTTAAACACTCGAAAAGATCAAATGCTTTAATGCTATTCAAGTGAATACTATTCATTACTATTGAAATGCCTTGCTTGTCCATTTAATCTGTTAATTGATTGATATTTCAAATAATTATTGTGGATATAAAAAACATGAACGTACTTGTATTTTATATATTAGTGATGTCCTATTGTTGCGGGTTCGATCTCCGCACATGACAAACATTCGTATTGGCCATACAGGTGTTTGCCGTGGTCTGGGTCTCGTTCTCAATCAATCTTTGTGGTCCCTCCACCGTGCCTCGGAGATCACGTTAAGCCTTCGGTCCCGGTTGTTATCATGTACACCTGATAGCGATATTTACTCATAGTAAGGAATATATCCGCCAACCCGCATTGGAGCAGTGCGGTGGTTTCTGCTCTGATCCTTCTCCTACATGGAAAAGAGGCCTATGCCCAGTAGTGGGATATTACAGGCTGAAGCGATGACCTATTAAAAATATTTTACAATTGACAAAGCAACGATCATAAATAAAAACTAAAAAAAAATATTACACATTTCTAGTCAATGGCGATTACTTAATAAATTACAGTGACGCAGAAAGAAGACAAGAAGGTAAAAATGTTTACGCAGCCAATAAACTTAATATTCGAAAGACAAACCTATCAACGTTAAATGTCCATCGAATGTCACTAATGACTTTTCTATAGCTACTAAACAACAACGATATTTTATCACAGGATTTATGTTTTGCGTTAACAAAGTAGCGTTTAAGCGTAGTTAATATATCATTGAACATATTGTAGGTTTAAATAAATGTTACAAAATTACCATAGCCGAAATTGAGGTCAGATACAGTCTTCAATCTGTCACAGTGACTTATTTTGCATTGATTATGCTAATGTCTAGACCAAATGTAGCATAAATGGACTTGAGCCCTTTTGTTATGTTATTGCCAGTTTTATTTAAGTGTAGGTTGATGTTACTTCGAAATACTTAGCTTTATTAGGTAGCTCTTAGTTGAAGGGCTTAGTGGAAGTCCATTTGGGTATGCGACACCTACTCACGAGTTATTCTGCCACTAAAATGCAATAGTTTATTCTTTGACTGGAGGATGAATGTGGCTGTGTAGTCACAATGAATCAATGTTGAAATAAGTATTGATACATACGAGTCCTTTTAAGGAGACAATGTAGTGAGAGGTGATCAATTACCAAGGGCTAAAAGAACTCAGTTGATTAGCACTGCAGCGGCAATTAAATCTTGTGCTATAATGCCATTTATTAAATAGCTAATTAGCCAGTTTTTGAATATTTCTTGTTTTTTTTTTTTCAAGTTAGTAAATAACTAAATTTTATTTTAATATAGAATATATTTATTTTAAATTAAATTGCTACAAATAAAAATAATTATTTACACATAATTCTTGAACGAGTAAAGTACGCTTAGAAGGTTGTAAAATTCTGGTGTCACTCAATGTAAGTATATTAGTTTTTTGCGCTACTAGCCAAAGATTTTTCGGTTGTAACTATTTGAAATTTGATTGGAAAGTAATTGTTCAGCGAGGCTTCAAGTTTTCGATTTCAGGAGGTTGACCCAGATGTAAGATGTTTTTCGAGTTCATCTCCCTAAACCACCGGTCCGTGCATCAATCCCTCTGATCTCTTAATCACCTATCATGATTATTCCCAGCTCGCTAGTAAAGAGCATGAACATGGTGGTATCAATTTTTAACAGTTTCATCATAATTCAATTTATCGCTGTCGATTAAAAATTATATTTGACAGTTTAAGTGTTTCAGTTCTATGAGTAAGACGACACCACTTAATATTTTAAAGATATAACAATTAATGCATAAAAGGTCTCTTTTTAAGCATATTTGATAGATGCTTAGTCACATAAAGCAGATATGTTTTTTACACTCAATTCGATTACTCAAACTGTCAAACGACAACCAATTAATTCAATGTGACAAATTTGTAACGATAACCCGCCAGACCGATTTGAACTATATGGCTTTTAAAATGTTAAAATAAGGTCTTTTAATTTCCGGCAAAACTAATTTAGCATGGAGTAAGATGGACGAACATAACAGATCAACAAATTGGTCCTGACATCATGCGATAATAGTCTTTATCAACTTGTTTTACTGTTTAAAATACAATGAATCATTTGTGAACGTGACATTTGCGTTCCGTTCCGTTGCGCTATGTACATTTAGTTTTTGATACAATGAGGCCGCAGCGGAATGTTCAAGTGGCAAATATTGTGATTCTTTGTCGGGAAAAACACTTTAAATGTCGCGAGAGACTAATGTGTTTATAAATAAACAATTAGCATTAATTTCTTCAATGGAATCTCGAGTACTGTCGGCGAGTATAACGTTAAAGTTCTATGTTTTAATTGTAATTTATGTCACATTTAGTAAAAAAGAGGTAAATGCATAAAGAGCGGTGAATTTTTTTTTTAGATATTCTGAAATAAATTACAGGAATACTTTATTTTTAAGATTTTCTTTGCTTAACAATAAATGTGTTTTTTTTTTTTTAGATATTCTGAAATAAATTACAGGAATACTTTATTTTTAAGATTTTCTTTGCTTAACAATAAATGTGATTTTTTTTTTTTTTTTGATATTCTGAAATAAATTACAGGAATACTTTATTTTTAAGATTTTCTTTGCTTAACAATAAATATCAAGAGGTTGATACGTCCTAGACTTTAGTGTGTCGAAAAGATAAATCGGAAATAAATGACAAAATCTAATAAAAGGTATACAAAACCATACAAAATCTATTAAAATGTAATTAAATTTTATTTTGGATAAGTTTAATGAAAACAAAAATAACAAAATTGTTAAATTTAAGTTATTTTAAAGTTAAAACATTCCGTACTAAACATTTTCCTTATTTCATTTCCGTATTTGAAAATAAAATCATAAAACCTGCATGGCATGAGAACCGAAGCTATCTAAACTGTGAATTGTTTTTAAAGAATTTTACTCGCGTCGTTATGTCAATAGTAAACCTGTACTTAAAACCTTCCTTCATCAGCAAAAGCAGTGTTACGGCCAACAATGCAGATTTTAATAACCGTTTAGCGCATTTACGTTGAAATATGAACTTTACGGCTACGAAAGAAATCACATTTCTTCTATTTTTATTTTCCATGACAACTTTACTTAGGACTTTGCAAAATAAATTGCCAAGCTAAAGTTAACTTTTAAGAAAAGGTAATAAGAGTTAGTAACTAATATAAAAGATGTAAAATTGTTGAAGTTTTTTGCTAGCAATTCCAAGTTTCAAGATGGCGCCTCCAAGAATACTTAAGTTGGTGGCATTTCTTAATAATACTTGAGACGAGACTGAAAAGATGAGTGTTAAATAAAATTGTTATTGATACAGACAGTGTTTTGATGACCCATTTATATATTATACTACATGTGTCTCCTCGTAAGGACAAAATGACTACAAATATAGTAAAAAAATAGTTTTTGTGCATCAGAACTAATATTTGAATTAAGTAAAATTCTGAAATAACCGAATTCCGATTTTTATGGATTTAATAAATATATAATTGTGTTTGTAATTTAATATGATGTAATGTAGGGCAATAAAAAAACTATTATTCTTCTTATTGAAGGAAAAATCTACAAACTTGTAATGCAAAATCTATTTAAAAATAACTTCCGATGCATCGAAGTAAAAACATTCTCGGAATAAAATCGTTTCTCTAAAACTTGGTTTATAAAAGAAATAACGCCACTTCCATAAAAACTGCGTTTAACAGAACAATTCAAAAGAAATCCGTCTTTACAATGCAGTACAATAGTATCAAACAAACAGACAGCGACACGGTTGAGATAACAGAACGGAATCAGAGAAAGATGAACCTTGAATCAAAAGAATTAAAGCTGAAGATTCCGTATACGGTCTTGAATCTAAAAGTCGCATTTGTGTATCGATAGAAAGCATCAACAAACATACCGATAATTTTTTCCCATAAGAGACGTCCAGCTTTTATATTGAGTAACCATTTATCGTGTGTTCGTCGAAGTATCCAATGCGAGTATACAAACACTTAATGCCGCGAAAAGTTAAGGAATCGAGCTGTTTGACGCCTACGCAAACGTCGATGATAATCTTATAGGGTTATTCCATCGATTAAAAAAAAACATGTTTATGAAGTCAGAAGCAATAATATTACGCTAGAAAATATGATATATGTGAAGTAAAATGTTACAATCACATATAATATGGTCATATAAATAACAATGTACTGAGTGATTTGCATAGCTGCAGGGTCTGCTGGTGAGCTGGCTCCTGCGAGACCAGATACGTACTTGGGCAAGTTTATTTTAACAAGGAACCTACATTAGTTGCCTTAATGTATCTCTTCACGAAGAAGTTTCTTCTTATATGGACCTTCCAAGTGTTTTATTCCCTTAACTCAGGCAAATCAAGAACGTGTTATTAAAGAAAAACAAAAAGGAGACTCTGACTTAATTAATATTTGATAGATATTAACATTAAATTATTAATGGCTTTTGTCTTCCATATTGCTTCAGACGTCTTATTAATTAGGTCACAGAATGTACTCCAAAATGATATTAATTATTTATTTATTTTATTTTATTTTATACTTTATTGTACACCACACACACATAATTAAAAAGTTTTTTTCAAGCTTTTGTATTACTGTACCACAAATAATAAAAAATATATAGAAATATAAATGTGTGAATATGAATGTTTATCTAGGCTAATTCCTGAAATAACTGGACTGAATTTTAATAGAATTTTGCACAGATATGTAGATATGATTATCTAAATTAAAATATAGGCTATATTTTATTTCGATATATATAATTATTATATTCACGAGAAAAAATAAGGAAGTACGAAGTTTGCCAGTTCAGCGAGTGACACATATTTTTAAATACAAACTTAACATCAAATTCAAGATGTTTGCCTGCATTTGATTCGACAACAAGACATCGGACACATGACACAAAATCACTATAGACTATCATCTATTCTTTCGTTAGTACGTCTTCGAAAAGTTTGACAAGTACCATGTGTCACATAATGAAAAATGCAAATAAAATCACACATTAAAATATAAACCTGATAAAATTAAAAACACATCCAATTACAACATTATAAACAAGTTCAGCTTACTTTCACCCGAGGTCATGCAATGTTACCGATCGTCCGGGAGATACGCGTTCGTTCGCAACTGGCGGACTATCAGCACCTTATCAGTAATTTAGACGTGTATTTTCTAGAATTATTGCTGTTCACTCCTGTATAGGGAAGTAGGAAGGCTCTTTGGTGAGGTTAATTATATTTATCGGGATCTGAGGTCTATAGTGCATGGGAGCTTTTGAATCGATCTCCGCCAGTTGCTGCGGAGGCTTCATCTATGCTAATAGAATCGATTTGAAAAGTACCATAATTTGTGCACATTACCTGCGTTCTGAAATTGTCAGGATTTTCTCTTTTGGGAGAAGATAAAATTGAATCTGCATTATCTACACACATACTTATATAATCCCTACTTATCTATATTTCAAGTAAAAAAAATACAAAAAAAATATGACAGTATAGTCCCTTGTGTTTCTAGAACTGTGAATATTACAAAGACATTATTTGATTATAAACAAAAAGACATTTTATATTTCTTCTTTCTTTTTTTTTTTATTAATATAAAATGAATATTTACACATAAATGTAACATTTAGTATATAAAACAGAAATTTCAGTCTCTACATGTTCTAAAATAATGTTAAAATATTTTTTTAATCGTTATTCTAATCTATATTATATCTAAAATTACAAAACTGAACAGTTTGTTTGTTTAAACGTGAATCATTCTTAGATGAAACTCTCCTTTGCCATGCTGTGGCAACTTTTAAATCAAACAACACTCAGTAACTAACTGTATAATCTCAGGAACTATTGATTCGAATTGAAGAATTATTTTTGTGTTGGATAGACCATTTACCGAGGAAAGTAAAGTGTATTTTTTTTTCTTTACACGTTACACGTGTGAAACCGCACGGCAGAGCTAGTATTTAATAAAATTATTTTAATAATTGTATAGCTTATGAGTTGGAAATTCATGGTATTTTATTGTAATGGCAGTAACTAATCGCAAATTACTTCATTTAGATTTATTGTCGATAGCAACTAGTGATTACTAAAAGGTCTTGTAGAATAGGTAGTGTAGTTAACGTCATCATTGTTGAAACAAAAGTTAATTTAAATTGTTAATTTGTTAAAATTTTAATATTGATTATTATTTTTGTAATAATATTTCTAACAGTCCACGAAGTTCTTTGCATTTTTACATATGCGTAAAAATTTAGTTGACATTTTACTATAATCTACGTCATAAGCTTCTAGAAATATAAAGGCTTACTGACAATGTTGAATAGAGATGACTAACATTGAGTAGGAGACAAAAACTGTTAATTCATAAATTCAAAAGATAGAAAAAAAACATAATAAACACCCATTTCAAAGTTTGGAAAGATTTGCGCTTAGAGGGCCTTTAAAAATGTTATTTAGATAACTTTAACGGGAAACGAAGCAGCGACCACTGAAGTGAAGGTTTCAGTTATTATACATATATATTTCTTAGTATTTAGATACCTATATTAACATTTTTAGCAGCCATTCGTCTGCCACCTGAATAAAAAGTGCTATAATTTCTGAAGTTTTTCAATAGTATAGTTGATCTTTCTCCTACATGGGGAAAGAGGCCTGTGCCCAGTAGTGGGATATTACAGGCTGAAGCGTATAGTTGATATAAAATCAATTATATTTTAGCGCTTAAACAATATATTTTAGTTACTCACAATTTTATTTCTTAAAAAAACTAATTACGTTTTACTCGCTAGCCCTTGTCAAAATTCTCGATCATGAGCTCTTTCTAGAGCGTTTTTTTAGATAACTAATGTCGTATACGCTGTATACTACGGGTATCGTGCGGATATGCTTGTTTATTAAATATATATACAATAATAATTTATAAATTAAATAGTGATATAAATATAAAATACATAAATATATAATAAATGCCAATAATCAACTCGTAACATATTAAATGAGATTTATTTCAATTTCCTACAACGAAAACCGTAGATGGGCATGTTTCTGTCACTGCATCGTACGCTTCAGTGCTCACTAATCCGATGATCCTTTTGATTAATTGACTTCCTCGTGTTACTATTTAATTGAGATGCAAAGATAAGATGGCAAATGATTGCTGAAACCGGAATATGACATAAGACCTTCACTGCGTAATATGGTCTGGTTCGTGGGCAAATATTCTATAATATCTGCAAAAGATATTAAACAAATTATAAATCAGTATAAATAGTTTACAATTCTTTAATTATATTTGCGTATTTTTACAATAATTAACAATTTAATAGTTAATAATTCCCTAACGCGTTGTTACTATACCAGCTTTTAGTATTAAAAGTAGCGACCTTTTAAAAAATATGAACACCATTAAACTTTTCTTATTTAAGTTTTGTTTTATTTCTTAATCGATCGGTTTATGAAAATGGTTTTATTTATTCTAAGTTTATAAAGACTTCAACGACTATTAGTTATACGAAATCTTAGGCAGTATCTACTGTAACACATATAATACAAACAAAAACGCCCAGACAGCGACACACTTTTATATTGTTAATACAAAAATTTGTCTCAAACAGGGATAGGATCGCTAACATAACAGCTAGTTGCTGCGACCACTGTACCAACCCACCTTTAACTCATGTTTTATATTTTACTGTGTTACTCATTTTTTATAAAATGCAAGTCATTTACAGTTTTACACTTTTAATTTTTTATCTAAGAAGTTATCTTGCCGTAGCAACAAATTTGCCATAGAATAAGTCTCAACAAAAAAAACTTAATTTTAAAGTCTATAGTTAGTTGACAATATAGCACATGCCTCCATACCGAGGGGAAGGATTAAACGCGAATACAATGTAGGAAATAAATTATACTATTACGATATTCTGAGAAAGCTGACCGTGTATAACGTTTCCTGTTTCTTTAGTTTGAATCTATTAAGATAGAGAAATCAAGTCGACTCTATTTTGTTATCAGTGTTGATAATATTAGCTAAATATAATTCTCAATTCAATATTATAAATAAATACACACGGTCGTCTGTTCCGATGGTAAGCAACTTAATGCTTGTACCTATTATAGGTAACAGCCGGCTAATATAGATACATTTTTTCAATTAATATATATATATAATAGTTATAATACTACGCCAACGGGTTAGTCGCAACCTTGAAACATATATTTTTTTTGACAACTCTTTAGCGCAACGGTCACGGCATTGGCCGTTGCGCTAACTGTCGCGAGTTCGATCCCACTCACGACAGACATTTGTGTTGGCCATATATATGTTTGTCGTGGTCTGGGCTTTTATGCTTGTGTATGTTTTCGGACCCCCGACAGAGGAGAAAATCCTACTGGGGCCGATGAAGTGTTTATTTATTTTTATGTTATAATTTGACTGATCGGTCTAAAATTTAATATAGACTATTTTTATTTCTAGTTTACAAAAGGGATTATCAAACAACTAAGACTAGAATAAGACTGAATCCAGCTAGATTAAAGTTTAGGGTAGTGATCATATAGAACTAACAACAATAGCCGACTTAAGGAATTAATACTAATAAATTATAATTTTACTTAGAGGGTAGTTGGCATTCCTTTACTAGATGTATGTTGGACCACCCGTGTGATCAAAATACATCACGTAACATGCTCAAATACAATTGCTTAGTTACAATCGACCTCGTTCTTTAAAAATGGCTAAAAAGTTTATCGAATTAGCTAAGTAACTACAAATGACCAATGTTCAAGCTAGGAATCATACGGACGTTTAAAATAGCCAATTAAACAGTAACACAACAAAAATAATAATAATAAGCACCGTTGGTTTTGCCGGATCGATTCTCGCTTAGGGTGGATCATTGGTAGTTATTAATTTGGACAAATATTTATTTCCGGTTCGGATGTATGTCCTTATGGGTGTAAGCTATCGATCGTGGTAGTTATCATAGACAGATAGTGATCGTTAGCCATAGGGAATATATTCGGGAACCCGCAGTGGAGCAGCGATGTAGATTAAGCTCGATTCTTCTTCTTCATGGAGAAATACGACTATGCCCAGTAGTGGGATGTTACATGCTTACAAATTAGTTACCTATAATAATACATTATTTACAATGCAAAATTTTAAAACATGCATCTGAAATTCATAAAATTTGCTCTTTGATTTTAAAATTACTAAAAAAGCCTACATCATCATCACCATACAGTGATATGCCACCAAATTTACAAGTAAGAAACGTGTCATATCATGACGGAAGTACTTACGGCGTTCCAATTAACGCTAATTAACTTTGAAACGAAAATATATTTTCGATTCTTCAATTTAATGCCACATAATTACACAAGCTTGTTTCAACAAGAAGTTTCATAACATTACAGTATAAAAATTAAAAATTAACTAACTGAACGAAACTACAGAAGAATTTTAAAATTTTTGTTCACATTTACCTACAAAAATGGATTTAATGTGAGTGCAAGTTACTTTGGAAAATCATAAATCATACCACAAATACGTATAAGCTTATCATCATTAATCTCTTAAATGAAAATGAAATTAATTAATTCTACTTTATAATTAATAATTAATAAAATTTCTTCAGGAGTGTAATTTTAATGTGGGTATTAAGTATAATTTTGTACTTATTTGTTATGATTGAACCCATCGTCTTTTTTTAATTTTTTTTTTTATACAACTAGGTCGGCAAACAAGCGTACGGCTCATCTGATGGTAAGTGATTACCGTAGCTTATATACGCCTGCAATACCAGAAACATGGCAAGCGCGTTTCTGACCCTACCACCAATTCCCCAAAAAGCTCTGGTCACCAAACTCACTAACAAGAACACAACACTGCTTGAAAACAGTATTATTTAGCTGTGATCTTCTGTAAGGTCGAGGTACTACCAGGTAAGGTCTTATTGCGTTGAATATAGTATTAAAGTTAGTAGTACACATGAAATTTGTGCGTCTGATTCCATAATAACTTAGGGATATTTCTAATTACACAATTATTCAATTATGCTCTGAGCAATGATCCCTGAAAACATATCCGTTGTGCCTCGTAGAGCACGGATCAAACGACGGATATTTTTTTTCGGATCAAGCTTCAACTAACATCTTAGAACAGTTGCTATTTTTGGTGAAAAATAAATAAAATATAAAAGAATAAATACGGGACTAAGGCAGGCTATGGTGGATTAACCACTGGTTCCTCTTTTATGCGGAAATAAGTAGCCCATCTGAATATTTCAATACAGTACAGTTCCATTAAGATAACATAGAATAATATACCTAAAGAAGCTGATCCCAAAAAAGACCTTTAATTAATTAGTATTTAGCTAAAGGACTAGTAATTCCAATTTGATTAACTGAAACATACGTTCAAATATTCGACCAACCGAATTGCCCCTCAACAATCAAGACAACCTCGGCCTTGTGCCACAATACCGTCGCATACCGGTGGACCATTAGCCAAAACGCGCCACGCTTCTAGGAATAATCTCGTATTGCCATTATAAATAAAATCATGTTTATGTTATGAATCCGATGCCCCACAATTAGCTTATCTGATCGGACCGTCAGTTTCAAAGCGAAAATTTTATTATGATTATGTAAATAATATATTTGGGGTTTTTTATCTGATTTGAAAATATTTTGAGTACGTTTATTTTCCAATTAAAAAATATGGGATGAAGCACATGTTTGAAGTTTGTGCTAATATGTATCCTATAATTGATCAAAGCCTCCGGCTGCGTTAGGCTTCGTGTATAAGGACGGGTTCTTCCATAAATAAGATGCCTATGTAGGTATACATGAACACAATATTGTATTTTGTATTACAAAGACATAAACATGTTACTATATAATACATTATGTTGTCATAATTGGTTGTAATACAAAACAAATATTCTAAATATATGTAACAAATATCCTTAATATCTTATATATAAAATTCTCATGTCACAATGTTAGTTACAATAGGTACTCCTCCGAAACGGCTGCACTGATTATTATGAAATTTTGTGTGCATATCGGGTGGGTCTGAGAATCGGTCAACATCTATTTTTCATAACCCTAAGTTATAGCGGGGATTAAGTGGGTTTATAACATATATGGCAAAACAACGTTTACGGGGTCAGCTAGTAATATTATGAGTATATATGTGAATGTAAGTTTGTTAATAAACAACAATATGCTTTCACGCGAAAACTACTTAATCGATCATTATGAAACTTTATACACATATTATTGGTGGTATTAGAAGTAACATAGTATACTTTTTATTTAAAAAAAATTCAATGCGCGCGAAGCCGCGCGTAAAAGCTAGTAGAAAATAAAATTAAAAAATTTTAGACATTTTTAAAACGGAGTCAGTTAAGCTTAATTCGGTATAGTTAAACTCTTTGTCTTTAAATTGATGTAACACTGAATAGGTGCAGGTATGATACAAACACACGCAAATATTTGAAATCACTTAAAGGTTGGTAAAGCGTTAGTGGACATACCTTAAAATCTATATAAATAGAAACGAAGCACATAACTCGAGACTAGCTCGACTAATTCAGCTATTTTACTTTTTTTGGTGGTTCCTTAAGGCCCACGGAAGGAAATATTAAAAGAAAAAAAAAACATTTTTTTCACTATTAACTTTTGATAGAACGAAGTCTGTCCGGGAAGCTAGTACCTTAATACAATTGTAACAATTCCGCGGTGTCAACCCACATACCAGTCGTAATACTAAAGGTACAGTATAATATACTGCGATCATTAAGCCTAAACCTAAAACAGATTATTTTATCATTGAACAAGCCTTACCGTCGCTGCACTAGTTCCAACCTCATTTTATCCCCATAACTTATATCATAGACAGTGTAAACAACATTTCAATATCATTTATATAAATTTTATCAACTGAATTTTAATAGATAATTTATTTTGCATCGTTATTAATTTCGCGTCCAAATTTCCGCTAATAAGAAAAATTACAATATACCCTATATAAGAGCTTTATTATTGGCTTTTAGTAATACAGATAATTAATTATTTTGATTTACATATGGAGACATTCTATATATATAAGACTAGCTGACCTTAATCCCCCCCCCCCCTCTTATAACTTAGGAATATAAAAAACGATTCTCAGACCTACCCGAAATGCACATAAAATTTCATAAAAATCGGTCCAGCCGTTTCGGAGGAGTATTTTAACTAACATTGTTATACAATAATTTTATATATAAGTTTATTATTATTTTGTTTAACATTGTCAAATATACGTTTTGATCGTGGATTCACTTAAATTATGAGACGTAACTCTTTACGACTATAAATGATTTTGAAACATCGAAGTGAGAAATGATTGCTCTGCAACAATGATACTACTGTTGTACTTGTACTGTACTTAAAAAGGCAGTTATTAATAATTAATGAAAAGAAAATTTAAAAAATGCAATAAAATAATTTGAAAATTGATATGGAACAACCACATGCCAAAGACGATAACATATAAATATGTGGGCGAAGACTTAATAAATATCTTTATATCTGTTACATCTATAGTCCGTATATAATAAAGATGACCTGTAACATACATTTGTATTTGAAGATATTAATGCAATAATATTAACCTTTGTAATTCCTGGTAGAATCTGCAATACCCGTAGACTTTAATCATATCAATCAAACAACCTAATGAGTCAAAGTCAAAACGAACAAAGATAAACAGAAGCCTCAAAGGAACTATGTCATGTGTCCACCGTAAATTAACCAATAATATTTCACAAATATAACCACATAATTTGATTTATATGTAAATTAGGATATGTAATACGCATGATGTAACATAACAACCGCTCTGGTGTAGTCATCGTACAGGCACCTAAGGACCGAAGATTTGAGTGCTCGATTCCCGCTCGGGATGGATGTTTGTACAAATATTTCTTTCCAGTTTAGATTTCTATCTTTGTGGGTCTACCCATTGCGCCTCGGAGAGCACGTTAAGCTGTCCTTCCAGTTGTTATCATATACAACTGATAAAGAGATTTGCTCAAGTGGGGAATGTATCCGCCAACCCGCAAAGGAGCAGCGTGGTAGACTAAGTTCAATCATTTTCTTAGATGGAGAAAGAGGCCTATGCCTAACAATAAAATGTTACAGACGAATCATGAACTTAACGTAACCTTTTTACACTTTAATAAATTATGAAAACATTTTTTCCATAGCATTAAAAAACATAAAAACAAATGAGAGCTAAAATCTATATCTACCCTTGAAACTGAGAACTTTCTATTAAATAAAATTATTAATTGTAGATATTATTAAACTTTAAAAAATCAAACTTTATAACAGCTACTCATAACATTTTTCATCACTTCATAACGAGTCTAGTAATTTACAAAACGGAGTACGAGTATATGAGGTATAAATAATAATAATACTAATTTAATTTTTTAATCAAAATTTGCAATCAAGTTTTTTTTAATATCAAGATAAAATTAATTTAATATTCATTTATTTATTATTTATTTATACAATAATTATCAGCTCGTCGTAATATTTTCTTGTTTCAATCTAAAGATTTATTAATTGATTTATTCAGTTTGTACCATGCTACTGCTGGTTAAAAATTTTTTTTTCTATATATCGAAGGGAAATCTAAATATATTTTATTAAATTACACTTTTATGATAGTTTATTGTTAACTACATTTCAAGGAACTTCTTTTCAACTTTAACACCCTTTCAAGCATTTCTATTGCGCTACCTTATAAATCATTTGAACGCAGTACAGAGTGACACGTTCTTATTTAGAGATTAATTCTATACAATTCAACGGTGCAATTCAACGGTGCTGTGTGGCTACGGCACTAAAGAATTTAGCCACCCCCTCTCTTCCCGTGGGTGTCGTAAGAGGCGACTAAGGGATAACAAGGTTCCACAACCACCTTGGAACTTAAGAAGCCGACCGATGGCGGGATAACCATCCAACTGCTGGCTTTGAAATACACAGGCCGAAGACGGGCAGCAGCGTCTTCGGTGCGACAAAGCCAGTACTGCGGTCACCAACCCGCCTGCCCAGCGTGGTGACTATGGGCAAAACACATGAGTTCACGTTATTTTTGGCGTAAACTTGTGGAGGCCTATGTCCAGCAGTGGACTGTATAGGCTGTAATGAATTCAACGGTATAATAAATCGGTAACAACAAATTACGGTAATTGTACGATATTCAATTCATTTTGTATGTTACAGTAGTTTAAATGCTCGTTATATCGAGGTCGGACATAAATATGGCGTAGAAAGTCAATTTCAATAAAGACGTTGAAATTACTGGATATCGACACCAAATGTTTAGTTACTTCTGGATTTTTGATATGTGATGTCTTATACCGGCCGAAGACGGGCAGCAGCGTCTTCGGTGCGACAAAGCCAGCCCTGCGGTCACCAACCCGCCTGCCCAGCGTGGGGACTATGGGCAACACACATGGGTTCACGTTATTTTTGGCGTAAACTTGTGGAGGCCATGTCCAGCAGTGGACTGTATAGGCTGTAATGATGATGATGATGATGATATCTTATAACTGATTGGCGGAATGATCCTATCAGTTGTCTGTTGTGAGGGCGAATTCGAATTCTGCATATCACAAATGTTTTTTATTTATTTTTATCTTTATATATATATTTCTTGTGTGTGTGTGTGTGTATGTCACTGAACTCCTCCTAAACGGCCGGACCGATTTTGATGAAATTTTTTGTGTGAGTTCAAGGGGATTCGAGGATGGTTTAGATCCACAATTTGCTCCACTGGAAAATGTTTATTTAACTAATTTGTCATTTATAACTAGTTGTTAATTTAGGAATGTTTTACATTGGATCCGGTAGACTGCGCTACCATCGCAGCATCAAATATTAAATATTATTCTATTTTAATTTCAGTTTGTCCCGACAGTTGGAGCTGCGATCAAATTGAGAAAAATATTTGAAATTTTGTGTTATGGCAAAACAACGTTTGCGGGGTCAGCTAGTTATTATATATAAATCGTGCTGACGTTTGTCCTAGTCTGGACAATATGTTCCTTTTTGTGGGTGTTTTCGAATCTCTACCAAAGAATTCCAATTCATTTGGTATCTTTTTAGTCTTTTCACTAAACTCACACATTCACCGTGGCATTAGTGAAACAATTTGTGTTTGAAACAAAGAAATAAGAATATAAATATATATTTCATATATATGATAATAAGATTCAGCTTAAGATAGAAGATAAGTTAAGAGAGAAGATAAAAAGTTCCTTTCGACAGTCGCGTGATCAAATTAGGCTCGTATCAAAATCTTTGCAGCAGTACAGAGACGTGACTTATTAAGCTTCACGCTTCTTTTACAAAGAAGAATAAGCCTTTAACAAATGGTAGATATACAAGCTGTTTCAGTTCGATTCATGTAAATGAAATCAACTATAATGTGTACAAAAGTCCATCCCTTCTTATGGGATAATCCTTAAAGAATGGCTCGACTGATAACCCCAATTTTTTATTCTATTCATCGTATTTGAGGCCAAAATTACTATTAATGATTTTTTTTATTGAAAAATCATTAGTTATAGATGTTCTTTCGATTTCGAAATGACATTCTACTAAATTCGAGATGGATTATTAGGTACAATGTGGGTTAGATTTACACTAAGGTTAGATATGTGTTTTTTCGTAATTTTTTACAAATATTTATCTATATATCTTATATATCTTTGTGTTATTATTGTAATGTGTTGGTTATTGATGAAATAAACATTTATTTATTTATTTATTTATTTATTTATTTATTTATTTATTTCTGGTCCACCATCGATACTCGGGGTGAGTGAAAATACACCAGTGGATGTGTATGCAGTGCAGGATGCTCCAACGCGTCTGTAATATTACGTTTAACTTCAGTTCATTCAAAATGCACGCTTAAAATAAGTCGTGAATCCTGTCAATGCAAATATCATTCCAAAGCTTTGCGTTAATGGCTTCAACCTGCAGATGCTTTAATTATTCATATTTTCATATAATGGCGTTCCCACGGTACTGTTTAGACAATACCAGTGTTTGCTCTGGTGTTAGGACCGGACTGCGGTCACGCAGTGCCAGTTTGTTACTGTTTGTCACATCAATAGTCAACAAAGAAAATCGAGTATCGTTGTTTCGTGCAATTTTCAGTTCTATCTGAACGACGTAAAGATCAAATTTCATTATTTATTTACGTGTATAGTAAATAATTGTAGAGCAGAGTTGGCGAAGGGCAATTCGCTAACTAACCAAGGAGTTTAGGTCTAATTAGGCAAACATTTGATTTAGTCAGGCCTTATGAGAGTACAAGAGTGTAGTTTAGTTTTCTTGAGACAAATATGTATGAATAGACTTATTTGCAATATTGGCGTATTATCTTGATCGCAAGTTCGCACTGGTCTCCTATGTCTATGCAGTAAAATAGAAGATATATTTTAATAAAAAAAAAAACACTAAGTAATATACTTGTAACTCTACCATAATTATTTCAGAAAGACTTTTAAGTCCTCAAATCATTCGGGAAATTGTAGTTTACATACAGACATACGGTTTTGAAATAATGCATTTAAATTCGTTTAACAGTTTAGTTATTCGTTGATTATTGTCAAAATATATGTTTAATTCTACGTCTAAGTGCTAGAGCTTTAACATTTATGAAAACTCTACGCTATTAGAAGTCACATCGTCCTGTTATATGACCTTTTTCTGGAATACATAACTTTATTACGACGAAAGTATTATTAAAATCGTTTAAGTAATTTTAGAGACAATCGTTACCAAACTGACACTAAAAACATCCACTCAGTTGTTCACGGAGTTAAATTATATAAAATAAATTGATAATAACTATGTTTATTTTATTATCAAATGTAAATACATAATTCTGTGTCACGATTGCAATATCGAGAGCAATAACAATAATCCATAAAATTGTGAAAGTTTGATTTAAATCCGATCGGTTTAGTATTAGTATTAAGTCAACATATTATTATTAATTTATCTGTGTAGGTACTTATTTGTACATAATACATTTAATGTAATGTTAAATAAATGAATAAAATAAATGATTTATACAATGACTTTTACGATAAACTATTAACCGGATTTACAATTAATTTCTTCTATGCCACGGCCACAATTAAAATGAATTATCGCGGCCAAAATTAATTATTAAATAAATTAAATTATAATTAATAAATCAACCGAAAGAAATTTTTTACAAAATTATTCTCAGAGTTATTATTTTGTAGTGGTTCTCCTTGCCTAATCTCAAATATAAATATTTGACGAGGCGTAGGTGCATCAGACACTGCACTGACTGTTGCGCTAACGGTCGCGTGTTCGATCTTCGCACATGACAAACATTTTTATTAGCCATATAGATCGTTATCAAGACCTTTGTGCTTATTATATGTATAGTGTGTGTTACGGACCCTCGAAACCAGAGAAAGTCCCACTGGGAGCCACGAAGTGTGAAGCGTTTATTTATTTATATTGCTCTTTCAAGCCTTAACATAGGAAATATGTGTAATACCCTGTGTAATACCCTTGCCTACTTACTGCTCTTCTTAAAAGCGGTCTCTGCTTTACAACCCTTGAGAAACAAGACGAGACGACAAGAGAAACGTACAAAATTAACCCTCAAGGAATTTGAAATATAAATGTAAATTTATCAAAAATTTTACTATACCATTGAAAATGTTATTGTTTAAAATAAAACACACCACTTAAAATTTCTGCGTTTCCAGATCAAATTTGTTTCTAAAACCTTCGTAAGATCTACTTGCCAATATCATGTCTCTATATAAACTCTACTTAAGTCAAAGCATTAACTTTTGAAAGCTACAAGACTCGTCCATTCTGCTTTAGGTAACATTAAAAATTCAACTCAAGTTACCAATGAGCACGTATGAAAATATCCGTGAAACAAAACAACGCCCGACCATTGAACCACATCGGCTGTTTAAATGCTAATTCGAGATCAAACCGAAGTGACAAACGGACAGACAGATGTTCTCGCTCAGCTATGATTTGCATTACATAACACTGCACTTTTGTCCACGCACTCGGGTAACGGGTTACATATTATTTGAAAATAGGGCTGCGACTAACAAATTTTATGCAATTCAATTGCTTTACAGTTCTACTAGCTGACCCCGCAAACGTTATTTTGCCATATAGTTATAAACTTCCTTATAACCCCCCCCCCCCCTAAAACATAAGGGTATGAAAAAATATATGTTGTCCGATTCTCAGACCTACCCGATATGCACACAACACTTCATAAAAATCGGTCGAATCGTAGATGAAGGTAGAGCACAACATGACATTTTTTGCTAATAAATTTGCAGCGCAATTGAGAATTTAATTGAATAGGGCACATCAGGGAATCTACTTAAAAATATGACTGGAAAACTCAACTTCAAACTCAAACTCAACGTAACGATATAAAACTACTTTCAAGTAGTTGTGTGTGTGTGTGTGTGTTGTGTTCATGTGGTGTTTGATGTAACCCGAATTCCTAGGAGGGTTGGTGTTAGAGTCGGCAATGCGTTCCTGGCGTGGCAGGTTACGGTATCCTCTTACCATCAGACGAACCATATGCTTGTTAATACCCTTGTTGTATCTCTACTTAATGGATAAACATACAGGATTATAAATGAGTATCGGCTGAATATTTACACAAAGCTAAAACTTACTGATGCCAACCCTGATCTGAAACGTCCATAAATACCTACATACACACATACATAATTGCAAATTACCTAATACTGTTTGTGCCTCGCAGTTTCATCCGCGTTATTTTGGGGAAAAAACCTTTTTTTTTTTCGACTCGGGAGAGCCGCGGGTTATGTCCGTCTCGCACGAACTAAAACCCCTGGGGTAGGACCACGTGAACGCTGAGCACTTCCGCGATCCCACCGGCGTTTGCCCAAACTAGGGCCCGTCGCATAAGCGACCTCCGAGGGGCTTCCTCGAACACTAACGTCACCTCCCTCCTCGGGACCGTGCTGACCTAGTTTTATTTTAAAAAATGGACTATCCAACAAGAAATATTTTTTCAATTCAGACCAATTCCTGATATTAGCGTGCTATAAGATAATAATTAAAGTTTAACTATAGATTTATCCCAAAAATTACAATTATTCAAATATGTTTATACCATATTTAGTTTAATAACTACATTTCTTGTTTCATTCGTCAAACAGAACAATTGTATTTGTTGAAATCTATGTAGGTATAGAATTCCCACGCACGATTTACAGGCGTTTATCGACAATAAAATAAGTGGTAAAACTAAAGTTACATTTTCCTATTCGAATACGTAAAAATAATAAAAAAAATCCATAGTAAATGCGACTACATTACCTCTCCACACCGCATACTATAAAATTTATTTTCGACACAATAATGGTCATTTTTATATTTATTCGTGATTGCTATGCACTACTTTTTTCTTCTTTCTTTCTTTCCTTAGTTTCCGAATTAATTTATATGTATCCATTCATATTCACAATTATATTATTATGAATAATATAATCGTTATTATATATGATATATTAAAAAGAAATATATCTATGAGTTGCAAAGTTAGCGCTAAAGAACGCGCTTCAATCGGTAAAAATAAAATGAAATTTAACAAATCTTTGTGAAATAATTGAACTAAATATTAGTAACATTAAATTTAGCCAGTATTACATATACATAAAATGTGTGTATATAACTTTTTTAACTGAGGCAGGGCTCAGCAGGAAATATCCTGCTCAGAATCTGGTTCAGACCGCCTGGGGAAGTACCTTGAACTTATAGTTCATCACAGCTGAATAATACTGTTTTGAAGCAGGAATGTGTTCCTTACTTGAGTAAATTAACTAGAGCTCCTAAGGGGATTAGAGTAGGGCCAGCGTTGCACTTGCGATGATTCTGGTGTTGCAAACGTCTATAGGCTACGGTAATCGCTTACCATCAGGTGAGCCGTTCACTTGTTTTTCGACCTCGTAATATAATAATTGTATTTGCTCGCAAACAAAAATGAACCGACTTCATATACATCGTCACGTACAAGTCAAGTCAACGTACAATTAGACGAAAAAATAGTCAAGTAAATACGCGTAATCAAATATTACGCAAAAAGTACTCATCAAATCTCGATCATATTTAAATGAGACTACAAAACAGAAATGGACCACACGACACGTACCACCTCTCGATTAAAAATCTATCAAAATCGCTCCACACACTCAAAAGTCCTGAGGTAACATAAAAAATACAGTCGAATTGAGAACCTCATCCTAATTTGGAAGTCCCGTTAAAAAAACCATAATGATTTCGTTACAATTTCTCGACCATTGCTTATAGAGTAATAACTTAGGAATTATATGCTGAAACGTAATTTCATATGTATAGACAAAGGTCGGTTACAATTTTATTACATATATGAGTTACCCACACGGCACGTACGTAAGAATTCCACAAAAAAGACAAAAATATGCAGCTGTACTTTTACACCTCAGACATGGGTCGATAACAATTTTATTTCATACATGAGTGACCACACGTACAACTACACTCTACCTACGTAAGTTAATAAAAAAAATATAAAAATATGCAGCTGTAGTTTAGTACTTCAAGTGCAAAACACGTGTAACCGCAGGAAAAAGTATAATACACTTGCCATCTTGAGCTGAAGTACTTACCTGCCCGCTTAGCGCATGCACGTATTAAAAGACTCGGTTCAACACTGGTTCGAACCAGAAATAACAATAGACAACATCGTCACCCCCTGTTGATGCTCGACAAACGATTTGATTACCGTGACATTTAGCAACTACATATACGTGTATGCATATATATACAGGTATGTACAATTGCACCTACATCTTTAAAGGCTCTGATAGATCACTCCGTTCCATTCTAATATTCTGTCTTATCTTGCATATAAAAACCGACCTTAATTCACATCGACAAGTAATACAACGTAGATGGTCAAAAATTAATCAATTAAAAATGATTAGAGATAGCTTTATATATGATAGCTAGTGACGACGTGCGTTAGCGCACTGCTGGACATAGGCTTCCAAAAGTTCGCGCCAAAAATGGCGTGAACTCATGTGTTTTGCCCATAGTCACCACGCTGGGCAAGCGGGTTGGTGACCGCAGGGCTGTTATTGTCGCACCGAAGACGCTGCTGCCCGACTTCGGCCTGTGTATTTCAAAGCCAGCAGTTGGATGGTTATCCCGCCATCGGTCGGCTTTTTAAGTTCCAAGGTGGTAGTGGAACTGTGCTATCCCTTATTCGCCTCTTACAACACCCACGGGAAGAGAGGGGATGGCTATATTCTTACTGCCGTAACCACACAGCATCAAATATAAATACATCAAAAATACCTACAGTAATAAAATAATGCTATAATATACATTTAAAAAAAAACCTCTAAAATATATTTTAAATGCTATGACAAAATTATACAATTGTAATACCCAGACAACTTCATCGAGAAATGATAATTAGTTCATGGCATATCTTTTGTATCTCGTTTTAACTGAACTTATGTTATTCTTATGGGAAATAAACGTCTTCAAAACTAACCGATGAATTTTGTAACACACCGGTAGTCATTGAAAATAGATAATCGTTATTTATTCCGCGATGATATCTTTATAAAACTCGTTCCTGTATCGTGTTTGAGACTTTATAAAAAGTTGAAAGAGCCACAAACGTAAACGATCTTATGAAATAAAAAGTTTTTCTGAGTTCGTTGAAGACTTGTGAATGAGTTGAACAGAGGATGTTAAGTTGTATCGCATTTGAGATAAATTAATCAATGTTTTTATTATTTCAAAAAGAAACATTTAACATAACTTTACCTACTGCTACTGTAATGATATTTTCCTTTATGTACAGAAATCTCCAGTAACAAGCTTTTATTTATAAATTGTATTCTTATTAAGAAATTTTCATATTCAATATGTGTATCGGATATAGTCAATTTACCATAGAATATTATAGATTATGTAACATCTCATATAGAAACGGGAGTAGTTACTGTGAAATTCAAACAATATCTAAAAAATCGAAGAGAGGGTAATTGAGGGTAAGAGAGGGTAATTGACAAATTTTTGTATATGTTATAAATACCTCTATTTAATTACACTCGTCAAATATCACAAACAACTTATAACTTAGGGGTATGAAAAATAGATATTGTTCGATTCTAAGAGCTACCCCATATGCACTCAAAATTTCATGAAAATCGGTCAAGCCGTTTCGGAGGAGTTTAACTACAAACACCGCGACACGAGAATTTTATATATTAGAAGATAAAGTTTCTAACTTTGTTTGTATGTAGGGGGTCATCTTCGCAAATACTGATCCGATCATGAAAATTCTTTCACTTACAGAAAGTTACACTATTCAGGAGTGACATATGCTATATTTTATTATCTTTGAACAAAAAATTTTGTGAAAAATAATAGTATATGTAAGTCAAGTTGGAGAAATACGAGCGAGATGAAAACTTTACTGGATATATAAGTATATTTGCATCACAATAATAAACACCTAACGAAGTGGGACGCCGCGTTGGCGCAACGGTGATAGCTATGGATTGTACTGGTTGCGCTGGCGGTTGCGGGTTCGATCCCCGCACATGACATACATTTGTATTGTACAAGTGTTTGCCATGGTCTGGGTGTTTGTGCAATCCTTGTGGATCTCCCCACCGTGCCTCGGAGAGCACGTTAAGCCGTCGGTCCCGGTTGTTATCATGTACACCTGATAGCGACCGTTACTTATAGTAGAGAATATATCCGCCAACCCGCATTGGAGCTGCGTGGCGGATTAAGCTCTGATCCTTCTCCTACATGGGGAAAGAGGCCTATGCCCAACAGTGGGATATTACAGGCTGAAGCGAAGCGAAGCGAACGAAGTGGGTACGGGTCGGCTAGTAATTAATATTTTTCTTTTAATTTCTTTAAACAAACATACATACTAAGAAAACTATACATATTTTTGAAAAGTAAATTGAATTACAATCCAAAGAAGTTCAAAGGCGTGTTTCAATGCTAAACAGACTGATTGTATGATAATTATTACGATTAATAACAGCATACAATCGACTAAACGTTACTTAAAGCAATAATTACAAGCCCATTGATCCCTTATCTTGAAGGTATGTCGTAAATTAAAAATTAATATTTATACATTAATGATTAGTGCATATTCACTAGTGCAACAAGATGCTTTTCGCAGTTTTGCTCGCGTAATTATGTTTACTCTAGATTTTTCTGGATATTAAAATCAAAATTAAAATAGCTTGGATATAAGCACCTTCGAATCGTCATCTTAGAAATCAAAATTTTAATTACAGTTAAAAGTTACGCTACCACCGATGGAATGTAGATTCTGCAGAGAATCACGGCATAAAACTCCGCAGTTACACGTAATACAGCCCCACTAAGTCAACACATCTTTGTCATTTATGTTATCTACGTAATCCTTCACAAGCTTTAGCATTTACTTTCTTTTTAAATACATCTGGTAACCAGTCCGTTATTCTAAATTTGCAGTACTTAAATACCAAGTTGTATTCAGACCCCCTTCAATCGTGATCGTTATTAAGCTTTTACGGTCGCTATGAGCACTTCTTACTAATACATGACACGTCACCACGGCGTCTGCGACGTCGCCGAAACAATTAATTCACGTGTCAATTTCAAAATGACAATCGCGGTAAGAATCAGAAGTAATAATATATATCATCAAAAGTTTCCATAGCATAACGAATATAAATAATATATATTTACAAACGATACGAACACACACGATATACCTTTAAAATATATGTACGTAACCCAGACGACATTCTTTAAGCATCCGCTGCAATCAAACGTAGGCCAATTACATTTAAACTCATGAACCGCTCCTAAATCTGTTAATTATTATTTAAACTGCTAGCGTTTATTAATGAAATGTATCCACTATCTGGTCATTACAACAGACCTATACATTTTATATACGAAACGTTCTAGCTTTGAATATTAATACCGTTCTCGATTAACTCCTAAATCGATAAGGATTGTGTACACATAAAATTTATCGAATTTTAGTCTTTTAATAATTGTACGAGCAATTTCGGAGCGTATAAAATCATTTCTGTTAAAATTTAAATTGAACCAGTGATTGAAGTTATTTTAATATGAAATAGGTTTATGTGTATCGCTTAATATATCCAAGTTTAATATATAGCTATTAATGACTTATTTACGCTGTTTCTATAACTTTCATTTCAGATATAGAAATTATTGGTTACATATTTTGTTTAAAAATAACTTCGCATTCAGTCTGTTACAACACAGATGATGATCGGAGCTTAATTCATCACGCTACTCCAATGCGGGTTGGCGGATATATTCCCTACTATGAGTAACGATATCTGTCAGGTATTTACGACAAAAACCGGGACTGCTGACTTAACGTGCTCTCCGAGGCATGGTGGAAAGACCCAGGACACTCATTCAAACCGGCAAGAAATATTTGAAATCGAACCCGCAAACCGTCGGTGTTTTAGGTGACTACTCGCAACACTACACCAGTGCGATGGTAAAAATAATTTATTTTAACTATATTTGAAAAAAAGAGCTTAGGCGTCATTCATCTTTTAAGGCCTTGTAACACAATACCTCATGCAAAATACGCTAATATGTTACACACTAATATATCAAATATTGTTGCGAACGCTAAATATAAAGAAGGTATTAATTAGTAGTAATAAAAACAAAAATCGAACGATACAAAAAACAAATAATGAAAGAATAACTTCGTAAGACGTTCCTCCAAAATCGTTCAAATATCTTCGAGGTAATCCTAATCAGAAACGCACCTAATTCGTCGGCTTGTAACCAATATAACAATTACAAGCGCCGCTGCGCACATAAAAAGTCGAAACCCCTAATTGCTCACACATAATTGGTGATTAAACACATCTTCATCTTTTCTGACGATTTATGATCGTAAAAATAAATAGATTGGTCGTTCATTTGCTTTTAATAGACATACAGTACCCGACGCAAGCCTTTCTGGTTTTTATGTCCTAATTTTTAAGTGATATATTTCCGTGTAACATTTTTAATGTTTATGTATTTTTGAATGATGTACCGTTAATCGCCCTTCGATTTTGTCTTTTATAAACACTGTTGTATGTTTTATTTTCCAAAAAAATTGATTTTATGATGCGGTTACAAAAGGTTACAAAAACACATATTTTTGTGAAGAAGAGTGCTTAAATTAACATGTCAGTAAACAAAAAATTTATTTTGTTTGAGTTAAAAATCGTGTTGGTGATTCGTTGCTAAAATAAGACACGTGAAATGTATATTTATGTAATAAAACATTCAAATGTATATTTTTATTATTGAAAATTCACAAAATAGGTCGTACTTTGAAGTGAATAAAATTTAAGTAGCACTTCTTTACGTAACCTATCGTCGAACTTATAGTACGAGGCCATTACTTATTTATTTAAAAATATAATATATTAATAAGAAGCAGTTATGTATTTTAGACCTATTTTTGATATTGTATCCGGATAGCAAAGCATAAAACCGCATAGCTCACACAGATAAAGTCAAATAGAAAAAAAATATATAAGAAAATTAAAAAAATAATAATAATTAAAAACTTAAATATTATTCACCCATATTACATAGTCTTTTCTTGATCCAAATCAGTCATTCTATTAAAAATATTTATTAAACACTATTTGTTTTCGTGTGTATAAAGTTTTTTTTTTTTTAATTTCTTTTATTTACGCTAACCTTGCCCTGACAATTTGAACACAGAAAAAAAATGTTCCATTTCGAGTAGTTATGTTGATCTACGTAAATGCATGTATATACCTACGCGAATAATAGAAGCAGTAAATAGAATTATACATCGCTTAGACCGAATATAAAATCATATCAAAAATTTCGATCTAGCGAGTACATCGTTCCATAGCTTAATTGGCCAGAGCACCGACACAGTCAGTCGGAGATGCAGGTTCGATCCCCGCTGAAAAGGTCGATTTTTGATATGATATTAAAAAATGTTTAGAATTATACATATTTAAAGTTAGAATGTATGGTAATATTTAAGTACACGGTATAGTGTGGATTATCAAAGGGGTTTAAACACGCAGATGAGGTTCGTAGGGATTTACATTCGATTCGAAATATTAATACTTAGGTAAATACAATAATATTTTATATGGTTAGTCGGAGAATTTCTTTGGTTTGATTCGATTCATTTTTATTTACACAGATAATTCTCACCACATACACATAAAAGCATAACGATTCACACATCGCACGCCACATTCGATAATATTATATCCTCTTTCTTACCAACAACTATCTCTTTTACTCGAAATATCTATGAGAACTTACATAATTATTTCTCAGCGAGTGTGAAGACGGTTATTAGCCGCGAAGATTTTACAGCATCCTTCGCATCACAAGGGGTTTAATTTGATTATGACCGGAGCGATAGATCACATTGTATCGATTGTAGTTCGATTAACGAGAGCCCGAGTAAACATAATCGAGCGTGCCTTTCGTATTTTTATTATTTTCGAACAAAATCTAAAATAGGACGAAAATTGTAAATTCCTAGCAAGACTGACTAAATTCTATTTCTTAATATCTTTTTAAACTACTGGCTATATTAAATCATCTATCGTTTGAGAGTGAAGCGAATAAAAAAATCTAAATTAAGGACTTATTACCATGCAATATATCAAAATATTAACTTATATGGCGCGTAATCAGCGAGGCGCTGACGGCGACTTAGAAAAAATTAAAAAAAGAATAATCAAAATCGGTAATCAGTAAACTTCGAACGTTATCACATATAAATTTGTCGTGAGCAAACGTTAGCGCGATTCAATGAACTACTAGCGCCATCTAGTGTCCACATAAAGGTAACACTGCTCTTGCCGATCTTTAGAATCCAAACTTCACAATTCTTTTGTACGACATATTTTAAAAAGTAACATCAAATAGTGACCGCTTCCGCTAAACTAAACAGTTTAACGCAACAAAGAAACCACGTGAAGACTATCATTTTTAACATAAGCGCGGCATCCAAAAAAGAATATTGTCATAAAAATAAGAAAGGCGAAGCATCAGAACCACCCATGACGATATCCGAGCCACCGGCAATAAAAGTGACCCACAAAAATACATTATTTACTATTATATATCGGCAAGGCGACAGACGGACTAATCACAAACCTAAATACAAACACGAGGAACGTAGGTGTAAAAGGTACGGGCGGTTGTGGGGATTGTTTGATGATGCCATAGAAAAAGTAGCTCCTAAATTCGTCGGTAAGAATGAATAGCGTGGACCAATATTGACCGTTGGTTACACACCCTTTCCCACGGTATCCTGGTGGATTCTTCTCATGTTACGAGGTATAAAATTTATGTTTGACGTTATAGGGCGCCTACTAAGTAATCAGTAGGTCAAACAAATTGAGCATCAAATATGTGTCCGATTATTCGAACACTCCACGCTCGAAGCCGGCTTTTAGCTTACAAAAGACCGTAAATTGGATTGCCTTTACGTACAATCGCTTATATCTTGATCCTAGTTTAACATCTTCACACATTTTCTACTTGTATCATTTATGGTGTTTATTTACTTAGGTAAAGGTTTTAGTTGTGAAGTCATGGAATGTTTAGAAAGTGAAAATTACGTTTAGCAAAAGTCAATTTTTTATTTGTAAACGAAATGAAAAATTAATATTTAATAATATAAAATGGTCTACGATTTTGTCTACAGCAAGCACATAATCAATTCATAAAATACTATTAGAACCAGTAGCTAGATCCTTGGTGGTGATAAAGTTCCAATCGGGTATGCGGTTTCGTTAGAGTTCACCGTGTCAAACTCATTACCATTTCTCTTAAAGATTCGTTTACTCCCAATGTAATTTATGTTTGTTATTTCACGTAATATTCTAGCTACTTATAAAATACGTGTGCTGGCTAATCGAATGCCTGACTAACTAACACATCATCGCCTAGCCTAGAGCTTCAAACTAAACGTTCGAAATTTATTTTCTTCGTTCGACGTCTTTTGTAAAATAACGATTTTTTCGCACCTAGTCTATTTATTTCAATAGTGGTGTGTTCTTGGCTTTTGAATAGAATTGATTGCATAATTGACTAGTTCGTTGGCGCAGTTTGTAGTGGCCTTGCTTTCTGTGCCGGGGGTTGCGGGTTCGATTCCCGCCTGATTCTGGGTGTAATATGTGTATTTATATATTTATATATGTATTATTTCTATGTATATTTATCAAAAAAATAGTTATAACAGTCGACTGTTACCTGTAACACAAGCATTAAGTTGCTTAACATAGGTTCGATCTTATACTAAATTAATTTAATACAATATATCCATTAATACTTTTTGTGAAAACTTGTAATTGGCCGTAACTCAATCATTTTTTTTTTTATATAATTCTTATTTAGCTGTAAGTTTTCGAAATTTGAAACTAAAATAAAAATAAAATAAAATCCTTTACTTTTTAAATTGAGGCATTAACTTCACTTTTAAGCTCTTAATTATCATTACTAAAGTTAAGATGTTTGCCTGCCTTTTCAGAAAAAAAATCACAATTACTCCACATAAATTTTATATCATTTTAACTATAATAAAAAAGAATACTAAAATTATATACACATAATAAAGCAAAAAAATTGATCCGTTTTCACTTTAAAAATAGAAATAAAAATGAGTTGGTGTATTAATTTTTGCCATATAATGAAACATAAAATAACTCCTCATGTAAGTGAATTGTATTCTTTTGAGAAATAAATGATCTCTAACCTGGGTTTTTTAGATAATTGTTTGCCCTACCGGCGTTAACAACTAAAATATTTATTATTGCTTTCGTTTTTGTAAATTAATTATTTGTAAATTATTAACGGTCGGTAATTTTTTTTACTTATTTAGTTCGAATTATTCGTACGGGTATTGGTAGTTATATTTAAAAATAAGCCGTTTTAGTAATTATTTCTTTGTGTGTGTGAAATAAATTTTGATTACAACTTACAAAATAATAAATAAATTTTCTCTCGATGGAATATTTTTATAACTAAGTTATTAAAATATATACCAATACAAAATCTTCTAATGCGTAAGCAAAACTACGGGCAACAATTAGTACAAAATAAATGAGACGTCAAAATAAAACTATAAATGATAAACTCTAATAAACGCTGCATTTATTTTATCTCCTCAGATACACATTAATTTGGCTCCAACTAGATTTATTCAATTGCAGTGCCACACATCAAGTCAAGTATATTTTTATACTTCATTTGAAACAGCGATACGAGTACATAATTTTCAAGTGCAATCAATTTAAAACAAATAATACTGGTTATATAAAACTAACAATCGTGATTTAATATTAATTTCTCGAGCGATTCACGCATGCATTACTCTTAAAATGTTGAAGTTTAAATGTAATTATCACAAATCATAGTATTTGCATTGCACTTGCTGTTCACGTCTGGATGGGACGTGATATTTTGTTAAATGGACTTCAATGGTGCAAAGATAACCAGTGTCGGTGGTGCGATGCAATTTAATACCTTACTAACTGGTGACTACGAACTAGAATCACTTGTAAATGATAATGCAAATATACTTGAAGACGTCATTTTTTTAACCGACATTAATCTTTATGTGAACGCAGGTAAAGTTTGTTTTAATAGAAGTGATCTCGTGGGAGCAATGATTAATGTTGCGAGTGGCCCCGCTGCGTTGTTTGTTACACTTGTCAGTTATGTAATTTTAATTTATCAGTTCGAGTGATATGCAGACCTCCGATTGGATTCCGCTTTGCCAATCCTCAGCGAAACGCCAACGTATCTCACGTGTTGCTTTTGAGATATTCTCCATTTCTATTTATCTCACGGCTCATTATTTATTATGCAGATTAAAAAATATATTCTTGAATTACACGAAGAACTAGTACGTCCACCGTATTTATTAAAGCCGCGATGTATTTGAAATTCCATTGACCAAGTCTTAGCTTTCATTAAATAAAATTGTTTCATCATTACAGCCTATACAGTCCACTGCTGGACATAGGCCTCCACAAGTTTACGCCAAAAATAACGTGAACTCATGTGTTTTGCCCATAGTCACCACGCTGGGCAGGCGGGTTGGTGACCGCAGTACTGGCTTTGTCGCACCGAAGACGCTGCTGCCCGTCTTCGGCCTGTGTATTTCAAAGCCAGCAGTTGGATGGTTATCCCGCCATCGGTCGGCTTCTTAAGTTCCAAGGTGGTAGTGGAACCTTGTTATCCCTTAGTCGCCTCTTACGACACCCACGGGAAGAGAGGGGGTGGCTAAATTCTTTAGTGCCGTAGCCACACAGCACAATAAATATATAATATAAATAAAATTGTTTAATTAGTTTAATTTCTACAATTAGGCGTGTGGATGTTCGTGCCGCACAAAGCTGTGGCAATAGTGTTAAATAAATACAAATCTGACACCGAACATGGCTCGCTTTGTATTTGTGACTTTATCTAGGATTTCGGTCACGTCTTGGCAGATTATGTTCGTGACACCGAAGCAATAAATTTCAACTACATTCGGCATGTCACTTCGTCCAATTTAATTCATAACCTAAATTATATCATGATTTTATGAAATTACTTGCTGACTCGGCAAACGGTGTCTTGCCGCTAAACGCTATTTAAAAATGGAGTTGGTGGTAGAAGGGTGAAAATTTAGGGTTGTATGTATTTTTGAACGCCAAATCATAATAAAATAAAGAATAAATAATGTAACAAAAATAAAAAAAATTGGGGTGGACTACCTTTAATATTTAGGGGGATAAAAAATAGATGTGGTTCGATTCTCAGACCTACCCAATATGCACACAAAATTTCATGAGAATCGGTCAAGCTGTTTCGGAGGAGTTTAACTACAAACACCGCGACACGAGAATTTTATATACGACACGGTCAGTCGGAGACGCGGGTTCGAACCCCGCTGGAGTCAATTTTTGATATGATATTCAAAAAATTACTTACTTACTTACTTTACTACAGATTTACTTTCACTTATACGTTGACTCAATTACATTTAATATATGTTAATTATTATAAAAAAATGAATAAAACATTTCTATTGTTACAGATACCGCACACAGTTGTCTCGAACGGCTAAAGCGAGCGGAATTACCAAGGTATTTATTTACACGTGGCATCAATAAAAATATTAATATACGTCTTACGATCAATCGCTTCTGTCATTGAAAACACTCGACAATACATCAATGGCCATAAATCTCGATTTAGAATCTTCGAGTGCGAAATGTTTGTCTTTATAAACAATGACACAGCTTGTGAATTTCGAAATTTTGAAATAGTACTGACTTCGCTTTCGTTTAATGTAAACATTTAAAAAAAGAACAGGTATATTCAAAGAGTTTTTAATGTGTATGTTAAATGATTTTTTTTTTCGGATACAAGCAGTTGTTTTTTGAGTACTTTCGCTTTTAACATAAAAAACTTCAAATATGTATAATTATATATTAGAAAATATATTACAAACCAACATATTTATTCTGATTCTGAAGATATATAATATTGATAATTTAAATTATTGCATTGATTTATTTCATATATTGGTTCACTTTTTGAAAATAAAAAATAAGACCGTAATAATTATCATACTGTTTTGTATATTTTTTTCTAATGTTTAGGCGAATTTCACTCATTCTAATTAAACAACGGGATGACCTCCCGTGACCATGGTTGCTGTAAAGTATCCGAATAATCCGTAGATATATCACTATGTAGACTATTAAAGGCTCAAAACTATATAGGTCGTTTAGATACTTCGTGAATTACAATTTTAACTTGTATAACAATATTATCAGAACTAATTGAGACCAACTACGGTTATTTCTTATGAACGATAAATTCACTATACATGTGCATTGTCAACAAACTAGTTTTAAGCTTAGTTATTGATTAAATTAAATGAAACATTCATTAATCTATCAAGTTTTGAAATCAATATTTTATTTGTTTTATTAGCTCTTAATCACAACTTCATATGCGTTGTTTAATAAATTAAACTTTTTTTATGAACAAAGGAAAAACGTTAAAATATTGGTAGCAAAAATATACTTTGTTATAAAATTTGATTGCAAACAGTGTAAATACATCTCTCAACACTTTACAATATACAAAAAAAAATTGTTACATACGGTCTAGGACTGCCTACCCGGGCGTCTTGGATATCACCCGTAAATGGGTACTCCTGCGATACCAAAAAAAAACTGAAATGACCAATAAAGCATTTTTCTGTAAACTTTATGTGACTTCTGTTAAATTCTGTCTTACGAGTATTAAAGCATCAAATTGACTGATGCAAAATGACAAGTCTCATTTTGAATTTTTAAACTTTATTTTAAATGTAAGTAGGTAGGTACTCTCCTACCAATGCGACCGATTGAACTCCATTGGCTAACTAGTTAGACAAAGTGTCTAATTTACTAGTTTAAGCTTCCATAAAAGAGACACATACCATACTTATAAAACTGCGATAAACAACCACCCAAGGAAGAATTGGTATTTACACGGAAGGATTCGTAACAATTTTGTTAATATTTAGTCCCGATATTATCTTTAATATATTTTTAATATTTACATTGTTCATAGTTATGCGTAAAAGATAAGAGTCTATGATCATCATACGGACATTATTCTTTTTTTTCGATGTAAATTCAATTAAATATTGGAAGGCAAAAGCCTGCGTCAATTTGGTACAAATTATATCGCCAATATGCGGTGAGATGAAAATGATACAGATTTTTTACTATTACATTTATTGCTCGAGGCGACCAGAATCCAAACTAAATTAAATTTAAAAATCGAAATTTTACTAAAAAGGTTACATAACTCGGAAACCATATTTATTCTTCAATCAAAAATAACATCAAAAATCAATTTATTGAAATAAGATTCATAAAAATATTAATCATATGTTTAATGGCGAAATACCACCGATTCGAAATGTAGATTTTGCAGAGAACAATCAGCAAAATCTGCAGTCGCTATTTTAATATTAATCTGTCAACTTGCGTCCAATGAATCTTGCCACCGACTCGCTAATCGTCCTCTCCGTCACTCGACCACTTTACTCTGACAAATGAAACGGCATCTCAACCAATTTGTATTCTTTGTTTCACTAAACGCCGCTTTCGTTAACTCTCTCTTTATCTTAATTTAACGAATGAATGACATCGTGTCGTTGCTGTCTCTTTGACAGCTGATTTTTGAAATCATTAATTTCGCCGTCTCATCGTGTTTTCGTTTATATATATATATATATATATATATATATATATATATATATATATATATATATATTTTTTTTTTTTTTAAATGAATATTTTTTTTAAATGAAACTGCAAATGGAAGTGTTTGTCTCACTTACAATTAGATATATTTTTAATTGTTTAAACGCTTAAAATATTTACGTAAATTAAATGATATGATAAAGTTTTGCTTGTGCATATAATAGATAATCTTAAGTTGTATACAAATTTATTTTAATTTTTTTCTGTATTGTGCATATATATAACGCCTAATTTAAGAACTAATAACCATACATTTCTTATATATACAAATAAATAAAATTGAAGTGTCTGTTTGTAATATTAAAGTAACCGCTTTTTACTAAATGCCTATGGATGTATACACGGTACATATACCAAAATAAAAAAAAAAATACGATTTTTATCTGTCTGTCTGTTTGTTCCGGCTAATCTCTGAAACGGTTAGACCGATTTTGACGGGACTTTCACTGGCAGATAGCTGATATAATAAGAACTAACTTAGGATACTTTTATTTTAGAAATTTATTTATTTTGTAACTGTGCGAACTGAACAGTATTTTTTTAAAAATTCCAAATTGCACTTATATAAAATACAGCAACACTAACGTTTAACATTTACTTTAAGAACTCATATTAATTAAAACGATATTTTAATACTAACTTATCGTATATCACACCTAAAGTATAAAAACTCCGTGATCAAATATACTGTCTTTAAATTTCCCACAATTTACCTCGAAATTTCCATATTTTCCAACGCGACACACATTATCGACGATATAAGAATTCCAACTAATCCACGTAGTCTGGTAACTCGTTACGTATCACTTAAACAATTTTAATAGACTCAATAAATCAAATTAACGGTACAGATGGAACTCATTATAGATTTTATTTCAAACATGCTGTAAATAACAATTCCATACTTGTTCACATTAAAAGAGCCGACGACAGATCACCCAGGAGCTTAACTTGATGAATAATACCTGAGTTTTAAATATACATAATTAGTAAAGCTACGTTAGTAGAACGTTCTGGAATAGGTTACGAAAGTTTGGTAAACTCGGATGTTTGTTTATTTAGGGCTTAAATTGCCATTATTATTGATAGCATAATTTGTATGCATAAGGTTTATTATTTCTAGCCTAAGTGTTTGTCTTTATCTATCTATCTATATATCTGCTATGCTAATATTATAATAAAGAGGGAACGTTTCTAACTTTGTTTGTATGTAGGGGGTAATCTTCGCAAATACTGATCCGATAAAGAAAATTCTTTCACTAACAGAAAGCTACACAACTCAGGAGTGACATGGGCTATTTTATTGTAAATGAACAAAAAAATAAGTGAACAATCTTATATAAAAAATTCTCGTGTCACAATGTAAGGTTAAAAAAGGGGGGGAAGAAATAATTTATAAACTGTTTTAACGTTTTTATAAACTAATATGCTAATTTGTGATTTATTTTTGTTTAACCTTACTTTCTTCGAAATACTATATTAATAAAATTTTAAAGCATATAAAACATATTTCGATATTAAACAGATCTAAGGTCAAGTTCGTCTAACGCCTTTTGATTGGAACAAATTGTTCTTAATACACTTGTTCATTTTCTTCCAAGCTCTCTCTGAATGCAAGCATAGCATTTCCATTTGCAAAATTTACCCTACGCGAATCTAGTTCTTATGGACTTGATATAAGGACTACAATAACTTCGCATAATTTTAAAACTGTGATGTTGTTGGTAGGTTTGCGTCATAGCATTTCTCTTGATGTTCAAACATCTTAATATAATTGACGCTTGAAACCGTTTCATTGCCAATGACATTTATTCGACTTTCTTTATCAAACACTTCTTTACGAGTATAATTCTTGTTACGGCTATTTACTGTTACATAACTACTCTGATTCTTTATGTTAAGTTTAGCATTGTGGAAGGCTTTATTAGAAATAACTTGTTGAAGTGTTTTGTCAATTCTATAGTAAACGTCTTGACGATTTTTGGTTATGTGGTATTGTATATGGAATTCAAATAACCGACCAAGTGCGAGTAGAACTCGCGCACAAAGGGTTCCGTACCATTTACCGGGTAAAATATTAGAATTAGAATTAATAAACGCTTCACACTCAACGGATCTCCCAGTAGGATTTTCTCCTGTGTTGGGGGTCCGGAAACACATACGATACACAAACATCACGCCCAGACCACGACTAACATCTTTATGGTCGATACATATGTCTGTCGTGAGCGGGAATCGAACCTGCTACCACCAGTGAACAGCCAGTGCTATTACCGCTGCGCTAACGTCGCATCGGGAATATTTAGGCAATTTTTTTTTTGTCTAAATATATATTTTTTTAATTTTATTATTTATTATTAAATTAAAAATACAACTGAATATATTGTAAATATTCAAGTGCCTACCTGTTGCCTTTATTGATATCGAGCAAAAAAGGGTAAAAATTTGTTATTTGTGGAGCCTACCTTAAATATTTAGTTTATTTTGTTTTTAGTAATTGTTCTTGTTGTAGTAGTAGAAATACATGATTTGTGAAAATTTCAACTGTCTAGCTATCGCGGATCTTGAGATACAGCCTGGTGGCAGACAGACGGACGGACGGACGGACAGATAGCGAAGTCTTAGTAATGGAGTCCCGTTTTTACCCTTTGGGTACGAAACCCTAAAAAGATGAGGTTCTCAGCTCGACTGCATTTTTTACGTGCTCGTCATGTTGTCCCATGTTAATATAAACGAGATCGGACGAGCACTTTTTAATTATCTCTAATAATTCCTATTTATTTGACTATTTTTTCGTCTGCCTACGTTGTATTACCAGCCGATGTAATTGAAGCCTTTCTTTCATTTGTGAGCAAACACAACCCGTGGTTGCGGGTTCGATCCCCGCATATGACAAACATTTGTATTGGCCATACAGGTGTTTGCCGTGGTCTGGGTGTTTGTGCAGTCCTTATAGGTCTCCCCACCGTGCCTCGGAGAGCACGTTAAGCCGTCGGTCCCGGTTATTATCATGTACACCTGATAGCGATCGTTACTCATAGTAGGGAATATATCCGCCAACCCGCATTGGAGCAGCGTGGTGGATTAAGCTCTGATCCTTCTCCTACATGGGGAAAGAGGCCTATGCCCAGTAGTGGGATATTACATGCTGAAGCGCACACAAAACAAAAATAAATATCACTACAATGTAATACATTTGTATTTATTTTAAATACATTTTTAAACCGACGTCCGTGTGGTCGTGATGCAAGCGACCGAGTAAGTACATTTTGTTTTCGTATCGATCGATGCCGGTGGCCGGCGCGTGCGCAATAAATATAGGTATACTATGATATACTGTCATATTGAAATCATTTTTATTCAGAGCTCTTTCGCCTCTCAGTGTTTTATGTTCCTTGGCGTTGACGTTTTTTATTTAATATAACTTAGTGCAAATTTTGTATAAAAAATTCAATATTCATGTATATTATCTGTGTCTACAACAGCATTAGTCTAAATACTTTCATATAACAATTCTTATATGTTAATCCTAAAAAGTAAAAACCTCAATTAATTTGAATTTTGAAACATAAATACCTAACACGGATAATAAATTATAAAAAAAATAGCTGAAATGAATGAAATAATAATGATAAAATATAATAATTAATAAATTAATGTTTCAATTGGAATTTTAATCGAATCATTAATAATAAACAATATGGTTTTCAAAAAAATAAAAGCACCACCAAATTACTACGAAAATTTACTAATGAAGTTAATACGCATTTGGACAAAAAACTTCACGTGCTCGTTCTGCTCGTAGATTTTAGCAAAGCCTTTGATGTATTAAATTACAATATCTTATTCGATAAACTTTCGCGGGGTGGTATACAGGGTCCTTTACTGAAACTATTAAAAAATTATCATCTTAACAGAAAAACCACAGTAAGCTTATCTAAACAATGGAGTAACTTAATACCAACCACACGGGGCACAGCACAGGGCTCAATGATTGGCCCCACTGAGTACTTGTTATACGTAAACGACATGGTTAATATAATAAAGGAGGGCACTGTATACCAGTTCGCGGACGACACGTGTTTAGTGGTAGCTCAAAAAACAGTTAAACATGCCCAGGAAAAATTACAACATAATTTTAATCAATTATGTAAATGGGCACACGATGTGGGTCTGATAATAAACGCACATAAAACGAAGATGATACACATTCACTCGTCGCACAACCAGACAGACATCAGACCTACCATCGTGGCTCACAGCCACTCTTGTTTGCACTCCTCATGCAGTCTAAATTGTTCGTGTGAAGATATTGAACAAGTGAAAACACATATGTACATAGGCTTAATAATCGATGACAGATTTACTTGGGGCCCGCATATAGAGCACGTGTGCACAAAATTAAGATCCTTATTAAGCAAACTAAGTATACTCAAAGCCAAATTACCATACCAGACACTGCGGCTCCTATACGTGGCCTTGGCTGACTCGGTTATCGATTACGGTGTCAGTAGTTACGGTAGATCCTGCAGATCAAACTTGGAAAATATTTACAATTTACAGTTAAGATTATTAAAAACAATTGTACCTAAACGCATACTTAATAATTATAAGAACAACTATAATCAGCTCTTTCGTCATTGTAATATTATGAATATATATGATAAAGTTAAATTTTCTGTTCTAACCCAAATTAATAATACAACATTGTTAAATGAAAAACTAAGACCTATAGGCTTACGTAAACTTGATTCAAACCCTAAATATCACCTACCAAAAACTAACAATAAGTATGGAAAGAGAACTGACGACTACTTAATACCCGAATATATTAACGAACTGCCCAGAGAACTGCAAGAAATGTATAAGAGTACCACGAAAACCAAATCACGTTTAAAAAAGTATTTTTTACAAAAACAATCTGAATTAACTGAGTGACTCTCTGTACCCAGATAAACCCGCGAGGTTTTCGTGGTACTTAAATTTCAAATTGAAATGTATTTGTTATGTATTGGCCAATAAATTGAAAAAAAAAAAAAAAAATAAAGTAATCGTACATTCTCACATAAATTTTAATTATTTTTATGTTCGCAAACGAAAACAACCGACTTCAATTTACATCATGTCATGTCAAATACCCAATATTAGGAATAACTCAAAAGCTATTCATGAGATCTAACCCAACAAACATTTACGACGTTGAGTAGACGTTTTGGTGACAACTTAATGTTATTTAGTATAATCGTATAAACGACATTAGAACGTTTACTCGACGGCATTAGGGCCCATTTTATTCAACTTAAGGCGCTAAGAGTTTCGTGTAACAGTCATATAAACACCTATATAGTCGCATAGGAGTCATATACACGTTGGCGATTTGACTACATGTCATGTAATGATAGCTGTCGCGGCGTGTATTCGACTTCGTGTCGAGTAATGGCACACAATATGACGTTTATCTAACGTATTCGTTGTATTATTGTCATTTAAAGATGATACTTTTATATTGAACGAATGAAAAATTGTAACAGATTATAAACATAACACACACTAATTGAATTTGGCAGTTTTTTTGACAGCTGAGTTAAAATATTGTATTTTTTACTTTGTTGAGGTGATAAAACCATTTCATCAGTTACAAACCATTGTGCAATCAAATTTACTGATTAATGTGAGGTAACTTTGTAACAAATTTTTCATGCGCTTTTAAAATTTTAATGTTTTCGTATATTTTTATTAATAATTTATTAAGTGACTGCGTTATATGACAACTATATAACTTCCCGACGTATATACTGCGTACATATTGTAAATGTGTACGCCATGACAGTTGATTTAGGGATCAATAATAAAATAATAAAACGCCTAGCTAACTTATTTCAAATGATTTATATTTTCTGAACAGAAGAATTTACGAGACATATAACTTAGTTAAGTCTGAATAATACTTTTTTTTTTAGATATACCCCACAATTATGATCCATATTTATGTGGATGTTGATAAGTTTTTATCGAAGATGGACTTCATCGAAATGATATGCGCACATTTGAAATGGCCGTGGTCATTATCATTTTTGTAATACTTTAGGATGTATACAAGTTACACTAGTACACTTATTCGACTTATATATAATGGTTACAAGTACTACGTGTAAACAATTACTATTCGTTTAGCAGATGTTTAAAAGGTAATTATATGACAAAATTAATAGTATTATGACGTTTACACTACGAAAACGTTTACACGACGAAAAGTTGTATATGTAAGTTTTATAGATGTCTTCATAGACGCTATTATATGACGATTGTAAAGAAATGTCGAAATAACGTCTATACGACAATGTTATACGACAAAAAATCTATACGTCTATTTGGACACATAATGCACCATAACATGACGTAGAGTTAAAAAAATACTGTAATATAACTTTAATAAGACTCAAAGTCATATAATTGTTTGATTATATGACAAAAATGTTTGTTGGGAAATCACATCATAATGGGTCGTCTTCACAAACAAAAAAATTCGATTTAAAAAAATATCACTAAGCCGATACACCCACTACAGAGTATAGAAGCAAGAAACATAAAAAAATAGTCAAATTGGGAACCTCCTCTAACGTTTTTCGAAGTCGGTCAATAAAAGTGTATCTTTGTTTACATACCCATAAATCCCAATTCGGCAAAATCTTGACACTTCCGCAAGATAATAAAATTAAAACCGTCGACATTAAAGGGCTCAAACGATTAATGACAGCCGCTGACAGATGTACGTACGTTCGTCAAGACAGACGCGTGATGGTAACGCGAACAACGGTACTTTGATGTGTCACCGTTGGAATTTGACAGGCGATTGATAGATTTGCGATTATGTGCATAATCATACGTATACTGTACTAACTCGATTTTATTCGATTCGACTGTATAAAATAATAAAGAAATAAGTAATAAACATAATTAAAAATATGAATAGCTAAAGATTAATCTCATAACAATTGTTATGAGCAGGATTACGTAAATGATAATGTGCGGAGTCGCTTCATCCTGTAATATCCCACTGCTGGGTATAGACCTCTTTCCCCATGTAGGTAAATTATCAGAGCTTAATCCACCACGCTGCTTCGATGCGGGTTGGCAGATATATCCCCTACTATGAGTAACAATCGCTATCAGATGTACATGATAACAACCGGGACCGACAGCTTACACATTAAATACCGTTTTAACTTAACCATAAGTGAACTCAAGACATAAAAGATGTTGAAGATATGTAACCTTTTTTTGCAGATGAAAAAAAAATTAAACTCACCAAAACTCTTTCCTAAAAGGATCTCTGCAATACACATCGTATTAAAATAACAATATTACCACAGTACAATGTAACGCCCATAAATTAAAGCGGGCGAACTCACGAACTCGGTAGATGGGGAGATTTCGACTGATAGGGAATATATCTGGGCCATACTTGTACCGTACGGACCGTATCGGTTAGGTAATGAAACATCAGATTGTACGGTGCTTTAAATTAATCCTGTTATCTATACTTAACATATGAGTGATTTTAAAAGTCTAGTGAGTTATGCAACTAAATATATATATTATAATTATAAAGAGAGACTGTTTCTGATATATATGTTTATTAGGTAGATACTCGTATTACTTTAATTCATAAATAATGTTAATAAATAAACAACGCAGTAAATTGTATATAAATATAGTCATACCCGTCCGTTGATTTTGATACATTTTCCATAATTATGTTAGTATTAGGGAGAAAGAGATTTCTTATATGTTTTAAATACATTTCAACTAATATACGTACACCGTAAGATGAGATCCTATCACGAAGGGTACGGATACGCAAAAGTCACAAGAATCAGATCCATTATTATAATTGCGTTCGTCAAAAGCTGTGATCACCACTCAGTTCATGGTAAGCGATTACCGCAACTTATAGATACCTGCAACACCAGAAACATCGCAAGAGTGTTGCCGACTCTACCCCCAATTCCCCAGGAGCTCTGGTCACCTTACTCACCACAGGAACACAATACTGCTTGAAAACAGTATTATTTAGCTGTGATCTTCTGTAAGGTCAAAGTACTTCCTCAGTTGGGCTGCTCCAGATTTTGAGCCGGATGTTTCTTGCTGTGCCCTACTTCAATTACCCTAAGTCCTTAACGTATAAATATTTTAGAAGTTATATTCATAGATAAAATATCATCCTTGTACACCTTTGAAATAGTTTTAATGATAAAAACGATATCTTTGGCACAATGCCTACTACTTTTTGTAGGAACTAGTTCCTACAAGATTTACGTTTAAACGTTTAAAGTAAAAGCGAAGTGGCGAGTGGATTTTACTGAAAGATGGCTTGATCCTATGTTGAAAGTATCTATCAAATGAAGTCGAAAATAGAATAGAAGTAATGAAGTTATTTGGCTCATATCTATATTGCTGGAACAAAGCGATACAGTTGGCTTGTTTGTTTGAACGCGATATTTTTTGATCCACTCAATAGAATTTAAATAAAACTGTTCAAGGTAGGTTAGAAGAATCAAAGCTCATTCTCAAACGTTTCACTATCTCCTTTAAAAATACATCATAACAAACAAACGTTAAGTTCATTTCTCTTTATTATATTAATTGTAGATTCGCCTGTAATAGTTTAGTTAGCCTATAATATCCCACTGCTGGGCATATGCCTTTTTTTCCCATGTACGATAAGGAGAAGCTTAATCCACCACGCTGCTCCACTACAGGTTGGCGGATATATTCCACCCACAAGGACAGACATTTAATTTTTAAAGAAATATGTGTAAAAATACAAATATCTATAAAACTATCAATTTGTGTATTTTGATATTTTATTTTATTGTATTAATTGCATTTTTATCATGTATTTAATTGGATTTTATTTTTACTGACTAGGTTTAAATTTATTTATTGGTTTTAATTTATTTTATTTTTAATGAAAATTATTAAATTGATGAAATTATTATAGTTTTTATTAATATATATTATGAAATTTGACTATGTATTGTGAATTTTTAATAATAACTTAGTTTTATTTTGTTAAATGAAATAATGGAATTGAATGTGATGTCAATTTTTATATTTGTATCTTCATATGACATGTATTTAATACGACAACGACACTAACGCATTAGGATAATATCCTGTAATGTTAGATGTATGATGGAATAAATAAATAAATAAAAAAAACTTTATTAAAACCTATCCAGTAGTTTTTCCACAATATATGCATAACAAAAGATCTTTATCATTCTATTTATACTGATGTTAAGTTATTTCGTCACTCGAGTAAGTTCAAACTAGAAATGAATGCGTAGAGAAGCAGAACTTGCGCAAGTAATAGGCCATTAGTCCAGGCAGATCTGCGTCGCTAATGAGATGAATTGGAGCGTAGCCCGACATTGCCGACAACTTAATATTTCAACACGAATATAGAGATAATTTGCCCTAAGCCCGACTTACTGCTAATTAAATTTGAGTTATAAATGTTTAGTGTTTCTCGACTACATTCGAGATAGTTACTTATACCTAATCTAACTAATGTTATAAATCACACTAGAACGGCTGTATGGATCTTAATGGGATATTGGCATGCAGATAGCTGGGAATATAAGCTACATGGAGACTACTTATCGACCCGGAATCACTCAAAAATAAGAGAACGCTCGAGTAAAACAACAAGATGCAGATGGTCTTATACCTACAAAGCTTATGTTGTTTCATTTATGTTTTATGTTTAATTTTGACATTTTAAGTACACGTGGGGAAAATCCCCTCCAGCGCGGGGGCGCCACAGGGCTATATCAGACTTCTACTGACTAAAAAAACCACCATGTGTGAGCAGTAAATCACTAATCTAATAACCCTTAATACCTAAGAAAATTACTAATCTAAATAATAATAATAATATAATAATAATAATAATAATTTGACCCCCCCCCCCAGTTTTCTCAAGATTTTTATACTTAAGATTCTTCTGCAGATATTTTCTTTAGACTTATGTCAATTATAATATATATCTATATATATATATATAGAAGTGGAGAAGATACTACAAATGAAAACTACACATTGAAACTGAAAGCAAGTGTAACATAGCCCAGTTTAACTTTCCTTATCATCAATATTTTAATATATTGTATTAAAACATATTATATTCCTCTTAACTACATTATATTATATTCCTCTTAACTTATTAGCGATCGATGAAGGTATTGAGTCGTAAACAAACATACTTACTTTGACATATTTATTACTAAACATCGCGTGTGAACACTCTATTTAGCGCTTAGCCTGAAATTAACGTTAGCTTAACGTCTCATATTATTAAAATTTCTTAATTACTATAACAGCATATAACCTTAATATTTAGCCTTATATAATATGAGTATAAGTTTTTTTTTCGGTTTTAACATATTGTTTATTTTGTAGTTGTTTTGTTCTACTTAGCTTAATTTTAAACGTGAGAGAGAGCAGCGTGGTGGATTAAGCTCTGAACCTTCTCCTACATGGGAAAAGAGGCCTATCCCAGTAGTGGGATATTACAGGCTGAAGCGTATTTCAATAAATTGGTTGTTGATGTTATTTTTGATTGAAGAATAAATATGGTGTCAGAGTTATGTAACCTTATTTGTAAAATTCCACATGGGGAAAGAGGCCTATGCTCAACTATGGGATATTCGTAATGGCCCTTAATGACTATGTTACATTTTATTTCTTTTATGACTTTTTCTGTACTGTATAATGTCCCTAGTAAATAAATAAATAAATAACAACAACTGTACAATCAATTCTTACATCAAAGTTCCAAATACTTTATGATATTTGGGTAAGTAATAGAGCAACTCGGCTTCTATAAACATATTTTAATACGTCTGCAGCCAATACGTAATAGAACCATATTAACGAAAAATCAATTTATTCCAAAGTAAGAAATCTTATCACGTTCTATTTTTACAAGATTAACTTTTGTCAAACACCTTTAAAGAATTTACTAAAGTATCAAATAATGCAACGAATACAATTTAATATTTATCAATTTTATCAAAATCACAGTCCATATGTGACCTCAAAGGTTACAGAAGGAATTTTTTCTTCGTTACCAAGGAGTATTTAGAAATGCTTATTTTTAATAATTAAGTACACTAAGTACTTTTGAACCCATTTTATGAACAAGGAAGGGACCACAAAACTTTTAGACATTATTTTAATACTTTTTTTTCTCAAATAAATAAGAATATATTTTCAGTCAGAATAATTACATAACATATTATATCTATTGGATTATCGAAATAAATCAGAAGTACTTCACAAAACAATAACATGCAATGATAACGAGCGCTATCTGCCATCAAAAGCGCTTTAAGCGCAATATTAACAAAGAGTAACCTCTAGTGCGTTAATCGTTAGCGGCTAAACTCGTCTCTACCGACTCTCGTACCGATAACCATCGGGGAGTGGCGCCCGAACGAGATAATACCTACGGTACTGGTCATGAGAAAAGTGTGATAGAATTTTTTACTTATAATTGTGTTTGCTTGCGAAAAATTAAAAAACCGATTTCAATTACATAGAGCAGTAATACAACGTATGTAGACGAAAAAACTATAGTCATGTAAATGCACATTATTAGAGATTAAAAGTATTAATCAAACATCGTTCAAATTTAAATAGGGCCACATTAAACACCAGCTTTTGACAAAAAAAAAAAATTATGTACGAAATTGTTTCACCCTGTCAAAAGTTCTAAGGTAACATACATAAAAAATGCAGTCAAATTGAGAACCCCTCTATTTTTTTGTAAGTCGCCTAAAAATAAAAATAAAATTCAAAGAAAGCATGTACTGATTTGAAGACAAAAGGTCAGCTTAATCTCACATGGGATTTACCTCAGAAAGAACTATATTTTCGATGTCCTTACTAAGGTGTTAGGTGCGAATGGACGCTACTCTTATTAAATCTCCCAAGTTAATTAATTTAACTCTTTTGGTACGTTCCTATTTTAATAGTGGAACTGTGATAAAGGAAGTGTTACCGCCGCTAACACTTTGACGTTCACAGAGATTAGTGACTCAAGAATGACTAAACACTTCTGGGGAGTCTACGCACGATTTATTTTCAGACTACGACACGTGTCAAAGTAATCAATAAGCGAGGTATAATAATTAATAATTTTATCAGCGCACGCCTGTCGATTGTGTACGCAAGTGTATTGGCATCGATATGCCAGCGAGATTCGGATCTTGAGGCTGATTCTCAACTGAGTGTCTCAATTAAGACTTTATCGGCTAATTTGCTCCGCGCCGCCAAGTATTTAATTGTGCATTTTTATTGTGAGCTGTCGAGTATTAATGCGTTGTAATTTCGTTTAAGGGCTTTATCACTTCATTGTATTACAATAATATATACTCTTATCGTGTTACCAGTATTGGTTCTAATCAAATTCAAAAGTTTTTTCGTTTAAATGAAGTAATCACAGAATGTATGCGGCCGGTTTGAAAAATATTATTTTATAAGCTTTGTCTAGCAATGAATGTTTTTTTTTATAAACATCAACCTGTTACTTGAAAGGCGGAAACAGATACATAAGCATCGAATAATACTTATCAGCCTATGTACAAATTATATATGTATACACTCATATTACTGAAAAAAAAATAGTATTATTCTCTACGTGTAAAGTTAAGTGACTGACTCACAGATATTATGTACAAATTAAATGAGTTTGTTCGCTATCAGGTGATTACCTATATGAGATTCACACATGTAAAAAGGAAAGATGTACAAACATAACTTTTATATCAAACGGTTTTTCTAGATATTCGCTTCAGCCTGTAATATCCCACTACTGGGCATAGGCCTCTTTCCCCATGTAGGAGAAGGATCAGAGCTTAATCCACTACGCTGCTCCAATTCGGGTTGGTGGATATATTACCTAACGTAAGTAACGAGTGACGATCGCTATCAGGTGTACATGATAACAACCGGGACCGACGGCTTAACGTGTTCTCCGAGGCACGGTGGGGAGACCCACAAGGACTGCACAAACACCCAGACCACGGCAAACACCTGTATGCCCAATGCAAATGTTTGTCATGTGCGGGGATCGAACCCGCAACAGCCAGCGCAACAGGTACAATCCATGGCCGTGACCGTTGCGCCAACGCGACGTCTAGATTCTAGATATTGTAATGTTAAAAATGTATTTACGTAACTTTTTACACGAACGAGTATTCAAATTTAGATACTTCATTTGAAGTTCGTTTCCCAAATATAAAAATAAAAGTAATTGATGCTGCGATAGTCAATATTTTTCTATGTTCACTGCCACTCAACGATTTCAAATAAACGTCAGATAGAAGTAGATACATTCAATAAATAGAACACATAAAGAGCTTACAATTTTTGTTTATATTGCATGGATATAAAGGCTATTTTCTTTAACACTTCTTTTATTTCTAAAAACACTTTTAACTGAAGTAGGGAAGTAGTAACTATAGTAGGTAATATCCCATTCAAAATCTGAAGTAGCCCGACTGATGAAGTATCTCGACTTTACAGAATCACAGCTAAATAATACTGCTTTCAAGCAGTGTTGTGTTCCTGTAGTACGTAAGCTGACCAGAACTCCTGTGGAGGGTCGCAAATAGAAATGCACTGGCAATGCTTTTGGCGTGGCTGAAGTTCATATACGGTGTTCGCTTATTATCAGGCCGACCGTACTTTTTCGCTACTTTTTACGATAAAAATGGTACTTATTCATCTTACCTAGACTATGTTATAAAGTTACAAGTACCTGGACTATGTATATTCAATACTGCATACTAAATAGTTTATTCATATATAAAAAACACAAGAATGTAATTAATTGAGGATACTATTAACATGTTAAACACCAATAAATATTAATCTAAACTGCTGTATTAGTTACGGACTTGTTGACACGAAAAAAATATTACCTTTGATAATTTGTTTCCTTATTCGAGATAATAAATAAAGATGTCGGAATCATCATAGCAATTATTTAAGCATTTACCTTTATATTACGTTGTAGATATTGTATGAGTCGTGATATACATATATCAAAGAAAATTTCAAATCATAGTTGTTAATGAATATTAATAATAATCATCATAATGTAAAAAAAATTAGAGTGCATTATTGTTTTCTAATCTTTACGCGAATTTCACTTATTATAATGAACCAACTTATTCAGTAACATCTTTAAAAGTATATTATATATAAGTATCTAATACAATATAAGATACAATAAAAATAATGTCACTTTTCAGATGTCTAAATATACTCTGGACTAAAGAATCTGTAGTGAAGTGAAATCGTACTGATGGTTGTCTTTTTTTTTATATAACTAGGACGGCAAACAAGGGCACGGCTCACTTGATAGTAAGCGATTAATGGAGCTTATAGACGTCTGCGACACCAAAAGCATCGTAAACGCGTTGCTGACCCTATCTCCAATTCTCCCCAGGAGCTCTGGTCACCTTACCCACCAACAGGAACACAGCACTGCTTGAAAGTAGTAATATTTAGCTGTGATCTTCTGTAAGGTCGAGGTACCCCAGTTGAGTTGCTCCAGATTTTAAGCAGGAGACTTCCCGCTTAGCCAGACCTCAACGAGCTTGTATATGTCTGCACATAAATTTTGAATTATACAACATTTTTTGCGGAAATTATTTGAAATGAAGCCTAGCAAGATATATAGAAGCCTAGTATTTATGCAAAAATTAATTATATTGGTTAATTATATTCAATAACAGACCGGTTAGATATTTTTCGAATAATCACAAAATTAAATATATACGTCATCAGAACGTATTTGTCAATAAACTAACAGATTGACTGACGTAGTAAATATTTATTAAAGTAAAATATTAGTCTGTATACTTTCACAAATAATAAATTACACTACTTCTACGTAACTGCTCATCTGTGTCTTATGAATAAAATTATCCAACAAAGCTTGATTCAGTTACCCATGCAAAGAGTTCCGTACAACGGCTCAACTGGTTCTGAGCAAAACATATTAAGCAAATAGACATAAAAATTACATACTCCTGATATAAAAACTTTTTATTTTTATGCTCTCCAGAGCTCTCTTCAAACTAGACCGCAACTAGAGTTTAGAATCACAACTACAATAAATTCCAATTTCGAGCAACAGCGACACATTAGCAAACTAATTTCTAAAATCATTGTATTGATCTCATAAACATTGATAAAATTAAATCTTCAAAGATATCTTTCACGTACTGACACCAACCAGATGTGTAGAATATATAAAATACCGGTCCTAAAGAGAACCATGCGCTACGAAACCCTTGAGCCATAAACGACACAATTACCATACATGAAAATCTGTCACCCAGTGACGATTATCCAATAAAATATAATTTTTATGCAGTGTTAAGTATAGACTGCTGAATCATATCCGTTATGGGCATACCTTAAACCGGTACTATGTCCAGTTCATAGAAATAATTGGTAGATCATACTCGTACGTAATACCCTCTGGGAGTCAATGAAAGCTGTTATTTGATACTAGTGTATGTGCCTAACTCGTGTGTATTAAAAATATGATGCATCTTTGAATAAATAGTAGAACTAATATGTAGCTGTGTATAAATGTAATATGTACTATAAAAAGGTTGACTCGAGTCAGACTTTCACAATAATTCGAAACATATTTACATGTACAATATGAGCAAAACTCTCATTAGAACACTTTTTACACGTGACATTGTTTTATTAAATCTAATAAACTTTTACCAAATGTAACATTACATCGCAATCTACCAAATAATTTTTCGTCACACTTTTAATTTTTTCAAATTTAAGATTCATAAAAAAATAAAATCAACATTTACTTCATTAAAGTAAAGGTACCTTAAAGCGCTTTTAATTTAAGTCATCTGTCATTGTAAACTGATGTATCATATGAGGCTAGCATGATCTGAAATGCAGAATCTACTGAGAAGAATCAGCAACAATATCAACAGTTGTAAGATAATAACAGTCATTAAATAAAATGAAGGAGACAATTTGCATTATAAACATTCAGAAGCGAGAGTACTGAGATGATGCATGAATAATTTTTACTCACGTCATAAATAAAAGTTGATAACAGAACCGATTGGCTGACATCAAATAACTTTCATGCCTTTTATAGGTCTGACATCATGTAACCGCTCTGTGTGGCTGATGGAACGTTTATTAAAGATTTAAAACTGGTCCATAATGATAGTGAGGAGTATTCAATTTGCACTCGCTTATGGAAGTATTTTAATTTGCGTTTTCTGTATATGAGGTCTTTTGTGTTGGTTTGAGGAAAAGTTTTAGATGGTCAAAGAAATTTAATGATTTGGGTCGTGTCTTTCTTAAATGTGGATGAAAGTATGAAATGAAGATTACTGCACCATAAACGTATATACAAATAATTAGTTATCAGAATGAAAGTAAAACATAGATTACATTAACACAATGAATGTCCGAGACAACAGCAAAAAGTATTAAAGAGAATCTTTTAATGATTTATTAATTAGGTATTTGTCAATAGTGCAATCCTCCTTGCCCTACTTAAAATTTAATTTTGAAACAGTTTATGCGCTGTTTTCATGCCCTTGTGTTTCGTTCTCTGCATGAAACTGCTCTCATATAACACCATCTATTTTGCTCACTAAAGATAGAATTTCGACAAAACCTCCAAACGAATTGTGTCAGAAAATTATCATTAGCGAAATCAGAAAAGATTGTCCGTAAGCGGAGACCAGGCAGAACGTGGATTCATAACCTGATAGATCCAGTGCGGGCCGGAGCTATTGGCCCAACGATCAGTACTAAGGTGACAATTCCTTCATTATATAAATTGATAGAGTGAAAAATCTATTAGAATGAACCTATTAAAAAATATATAGGAAAATATTTATCATTGTTAACATTTTAGAGTGAGAAAGAGAGACTAATATCAAACTAAGTGACTAATGTAAATGTTATGTATGCTATTGAAAAGAGAGAAATTGTGGAAAAACTCTTGTACACTCTGTCCATTCTATTTGTCACTCACTCTATATTTTTCATGAACAAGGAAGTGTCCTGTTAAAGATGTGACGTGCTGTCAACAGCGATGTGACGAGACTGGGTCACAAGATCACTTGTGTTCGACCTTTACCGTGAAGTCGGGACATTGACCCCAGCGACCATTGTTCGCAAAGTAGTACGATCTATTGTTGAATACCTAAGTGTCATAAATTCGATATAGTATTTTAATTTGTATTGAATCTTTTGTAGTGTCTCAATTGGTATGTGCTAATTTAATAAAGTTGCGAAATCTAGTCTAATAAGTTTAAGAACAAACGTATCTTTGCTTACTGCAAACATTTCACTGCTGAAACCCGCCTCTAATATTATCTCGAACGTCCACAATCCTTACCAATCACAGGCAATTAAATATACGGCTTGCCCGATGCCTTGTGCCTTCATTAGGTTATGAAATGTATATCTTCCCGTGATTGTCATAAAAAGCGGTTAAGAAAGTCCCATTACCAACTATAAAACTGTAAAAACTGACGGATGACGGAATATCCTTTAAAATTGGCTGGCTTAAATTCACAGACCGGAAACAAACAGTAGCTTTAGAGATGGAGTCAGGCCTACGATCACCTACGTTTGCACAAAATAGTGACTACAGACATAAAATCCCAATGAGTTCACTCCTAATACACGTATATAAATAAACAAATCATGTTGACCATAAACATAGCTTTGGGTCCCGTAAAAAATTAATCTTAAACAACTTTAAAACATCGGAATGGTTTTAACACGGGTATTAAGTTTGGCATGTTGTGTGACTGTTTGTGTTTAAATTTTGTTTAGCAGCAAATGGCTTTTACGTGCAATTCATAGCTTTGTGCGTATATTAAAACTATTGTCATCAACACTTTTCATCGACTAACATCTTTACGTTGAACGTTTGGTGAAATGCTGTTCCTTAACAGCTAACATTTTATCACAAACTATAAATAATTATGTTTGCTTGCAAACGAAAAATAAACCGACTTCAATTACAACGACAAGCAACATAAGTAGACAAAAAAAAATACTCAAGTAAATACGCGCTATCAAAGATTACTCAAAAAGTAGTCGATAATCGATCGATAAGCTCATTGAAAAGTTATGCGGTTTCATACAACCTAGGTTGACGATAAAATAGTCAAATAAATACGCATTATTAGATATAACTCTAAAAGTACTTGTCAGATCTCAATTAAATTTAAACGGAACTTAATGACATGCAACACTTTTCAATTAAAATAGAATTCATCGAAATCGGTCGACCCAGTCAAAAGTTCTAACGTAACATACGTTTTAAAAAAATACAATCGAATAGAGATCCTCCTCCTTTTTTCGGAAGTCGGTTAATAAGACTAAACGTATGATGAAATACTTTTAGAGTAATCAGAGTAGTGAACTTGGCAAGTTGAAGAATTTGTTAAATAACCTTGTTTGTGAAATTAGCAATAGTACTTGTATGGTGTACAATTTGTATGTGAGTGAGAGATGACATACAGGGGAAGGTCATGAGGCTAAACCCAATGAAAGTTGATCTCACACTGAATTTACTAAGATAATTATAAGTATATATAGGCCGAAGTACAGACGTCATATGTACAGTACAGAAATCGTATCAAAACAGCAATTTCAAAAGAATTAAACTAAATCAAAGAAGGTTGTTAGATCGCAAAGACAGTTAGTTACATTGCTGAGTGTGCAGTAATCCGTACATTACTATTGCACGTATAAGAAGAATAAATCTTCATTTTTACTTAGCAATCTACTTTTGAACTGTCCACGGTCTGGATCACGTCATCCGAGTGAAAGTATGAATACTTTAACTTGTCGTACATTTTTTTTACGTCTGGAAAATCCATCATGGATACCCTCCAGCGCGGGGGCGCCAGAGGGTAATGTCAGACTCCTACTGACTAAAAACCACCACGTGTCATCCGCCTGGGTGAGGCGAGTTGGGGTCGCGCTAGCATTCGCCACCTAACTTGTCGTACATCCTATAACGCTAATTCGTTTTTGATCAGAGCTTGTCGTGAATACAATGAGCATTTTGAGAATTTTGATTTATTTCATTTATATTTAGCTGAATATAAAAAGCAGTTATCGAATTTCATTAAAACTATTTAATGTGGAATGAATTTTATATTGATGATTTGTGCTTTTTTTGAGTTTTTGTTGTTGATTAATTTATTATAGCTTATTATTACTTTGGAGTGCTTTTATAAAATAATAATTGGTAGAAACTTTGCTGGATTTTGTAAAATTAATTTGTGCTAATATTTTTTAATAAGTATGTCTGTTTATTTCCCAAATATTAAATAAATAAATAAATAAATCATCATTCATCATCATTACAGCTTATACAGTCCACTGCTGGACATAGGCCTTCACAAGTTTACGCCAAAAATAACGTGAACTCATGTGTTTTGCCCATAGCCACCACGCTGGGCAGGCGGGTTGGTGACCGCAGGGCTGGCTTTGTCGCACCGAAGACGCTGCTGCCCGTCTTCGGCCTGTGTATTTCAAAGCCAGCAGTTGGATGGTTATCCCGCCACCGGTCGACTTTTTAAGTTCCAAGGTGGTAGCGGAACTGTGTTATCCCTTAGTCGCCTCTTACGACACCCACGGGAAGAGAGGGGGTGGCTATATTCTTTAGTACCGTAGCCACACAGTACAGTACCGTAGCCACACAGTACTAATAAATTATTATCAACATTTAATAACAGTAATAAATAGATAAATAAATAGTACGTCATTGAAGTTTCTGAGAAAATGGTTTTTCGGTAATAACTAGAGGAGAAAAATTAAATGTACCTACCTAACGCTGTTATCGTCATAGCATTAATAGTAGGTACAATTGAAGGATTTATAATGCTTACAGCAAATGTCCACTAAAATAGCATGTGCGGGATGATGTCGTTATCTGAGTATTTATGTCTGGAAACCCAACATAATTTTCATAATCATTATTCATACTTTATCATACCTTCAACTTCCACAAGAAAATCTTCTAAAATTAATATTTATCGGTTTGGTATATCCCCAAAAAAGTCTTATATAAAATATTGAAGACTAAGTCGAATTAAAGGCGGCAAATACAACAACAGATTAAATTAATTACATTTTGATGTACGTAATTATAAATCAGATATAATTGTAATTATTGTCGGTAAAGAACCGTCAATAGACTCAACTGAAGCCGATATTACAGTTACAAAAAGAACCCGATATCACTTCTTGTTGATAAGATTTATTATTATGAAAGTAAAAAGCTTGTTATGTTAAGCCGCTTATTGAAAATTCTTCCAACCGAAAATTCGAATACATAAAAAAATATATCCTTAACATACACACACGGTCGTTCACGGTTTTTAAACTAGACAATACAAGCCAACTGATACAGCTACTTTTGAAGTGAAAGTTATTTAGAATCAATAAAAAACGAAACACAAATGTATAAGAGAGAATGAAATAAAGTCCATTACTGCTCAAAACGTAACGTAACGTACGTAAACGTAAGCGACGCGTTTTGCATGGCGCCTACGATCTTTTTCACGAGGCCGTGATCATCGTCGATAGAATAAATCGCAACGCCCTTACACGCTCGCTATGCTACTTCCTACGACTTTTCAGTTGTGTGAATTGCTCACACACTTTTTTTCTGTTTTTTTTTTATAAATTTATACTCTGTTAAGTGTAAGATTATCTGTTGCGATGTGTTAGTGTGAGTTAGAATAACACTGTGTGCAACAAGTGACAATACTTTACAGCCCTGCTTACCCATAAATATTATTAAGCAATTATTTGTATCATAACTCTGCCACTTTGGTATTTAGCCTCGGAAGGTCGTTTCGCGTCTATTTTCTATTATTTTTACTAATAACCGCGCTGTCATCGGTCTTGTTGATAAGATTAATTGTAAGTGACGTAATTGCACGGGTAAGTAACATTGAATGTGTCATAATTGTACGTTTTAGAATATGATTGATTGCCTGTTACTTGCCTATGAATATTTTAAAATATGATTTACATTGAGATTATAGTTATATTGTCTACAATTATTTTGTATTGGATTGACTTTTTTAAATAGTTTGTTCGAACGTGCTATACTCGGGCGTTACTACTTCGATATAAGAAATGACTGCATAAATTAGGCTTATCACTTAAACGGGCTATATTTAACAGATAGGCCACAAAGTGTCAAATTTATACCCGATTCATAGTAGAGAATTAATAATTGTTGAAATCAACAGATCCGATAGATTTTAAACTAAAAGCAACACTCAAAGTGAACATGTAGTAAATGACGAAAATTCAAAACATCCACCGTCCAAAGTAAACAAGCACATACAAATATGAAAACGAGCTGTGTAAATCATAGCTTTAAACACGGACGGATCCTGCCACTTATTATTTATAGATCAGCTACCAGAATGCTAATGTCTCGAATTATCTAGCGGCCATTTTCAAGTAATGTCCTAACATTCATCACCTTGTGAATTCTAAACGTGATCATTATTCATCATAAAGAGCGTATTTTACGCGGTTTGATTACGGCCTGTCGCATTTGTGGTGAAGTGTGGCTATAACCGGTGTATCAATTATCTTGACTCCTGGCTAATTCTAAGACATCTATAACTACTGAGCTGATGCAAGCGGGTACTCTTGTTCCTTTCGTTTTTAAAGCTAGCTCAGTAGCGACTTGTTAGAAAACTAGTGCAGACAACTATTTTATTTTCCTAATTTGAGAAATAGTCTCTGTGTTATGTTATCCGCAACTAAAATATTTGTAATGATAAATGTTACTTTTAGTATTGCGATTAGTCAAAATCAAAATCAAAAACAGCTTTATTCAAATAGGCTCCAAGAGCACTTTCAAATCGTCATTTTACAAATTAAAACCTTAAAAATCAATTATTATATTTGTAGAAGTAAAGCTACCAGCGATTCGGAATGTAGATTCTGCAGAGAAGAATCGGCAAAAAAATCCGAAGTTACTCTTTTATTAGTATTATTAGTATTATTAGTATTAGACCTTTCATGCGAATCCTACTTTTATTTTGGAACAGCTGCGAACAGTGTGAAACTAATATAAGGTTAGGATACACCCTTCCAGGACAACATTAGAAAATATCCCTAAAGATAATAAAGAGTAATATTTATATAAAATACCGATCCCTGAGAGTTTTTATATGATTGCAGAATTGATACCCTAAACTTCTTTTAGATATAAAGAAAAACTCCTTTCAGTGAACGTAATTCTAATTAATCGAAGTACATAAAATTGTATATGAGGGAATATAAAATATGGTTTTCTAAGAACTATAAAGCTAATAAAATTCAGTAAAAAATAAAATTGCATTCTAATATTGATTTTATAATTTATTAATTTATCTCAATTCAATTCTACTATTGCAAGTGTTAAATGGTAATCACGTTATCTTGTTCGCTGTCATTGTATTTCATTATATATAAAGCATGTTTTAAATATTTAAACGTTATTTTATTCATTTTTTGAAATATTCTCTGCGGTGACTGTCAATTCTATGTAGGCATTTCTAAAATTCTCAATTTCGCGTCGCTAGAAACTAGCGTATTCCTGCAACCCATTTAAGGTCGTCTGTTCACCTACTGTCGACACCCCAAATATTTGAAACCTGATAAGTGTCGTTTGTGCGACCTGGTGATGTCAACCTCACTCCTCGGGAAGAAGTTTGATCTCATACAAGCCCATTTCGTCTACAACCGCTTTTTGAAGAAGTTCGTCATAAACTAGTTGCCTTTAATCAAACATTTGACCCTTGATCTGAACTTTAATAAGTTAAAAAATATTTGTAAAATGCTTTACAAAATTTTTAAGTTTTTCGAACTTATACAAATTAGTTTTAAGGATAGTGTAATATCAAAATCGAATTAAGAATCAATTTAACACACTTAAACCGTTCAAAATACTATTCGTAATATAAGTAAGTACATTTTAAATTTTTACAATAAACTGGTAGTTAAAAACAATTTTAAAGTGTAAATTTAATTCTCGATAAACAAGACAACAAGAATTGTTTTTAATAAATGATATATTTTCTTGAAAAAATGTATGATATGTGCAAATGCGTCCACGAGCCATAAGCCAGAACTAATAACAATTATTGGTACGTGCCATTGATTGCCCTGGAGTTAAAACCATATAAAGGAAATAAAATGTGGTCATACAAAACATTGTATATTAATAGGCGATTTAAGAGTTTTTTTTTTTCAATCGGCCTCCAATGACGGATTACACATTCACTAAAATGATAAGGTTACAAACATATTTTTACAATGTATTTTTACTTATATTTTCTTCTTCTTGATCTTTTGTTCTTAAGTAAGATAACCTAAGCTCTGTTTAAGTAAAAGTCAACTGACATAGATATTACGAATACAATTCAATCTGTAACATCCACTGCTGGCATTGGCCTCTTTTTCCAGGTAGGAGAAAAATCTTAACGTGCTCTCCGAGGCACGGTGGGGAGACCCACAAGGACAGGCCGGACCTACCGGTACAGATACACATACATACAAAATCATACATAAAATACTTGTATACCCTCAAATTTAGGGTAGGAACTGAACTCGCAATGCTAGAGTTCTCGTCCGACGAGGTTCACTGTCTACAACGCCAAGGGCCAGGTCAAAGTAAAGTATACCTACTTACGTACGTACTATAAATGATATTCAACAGTAGAAAACACGGGGTACCGTAATATCACACGAATGCAAGTTTTAATATATCATAGCACGAATGACGAAATTTTGACACATTTTCTTTAATTTCATTTCCACATACATGTAAACTTCCACGTCACCGAAACCAACTCAGCTAATGACTATGGGCAAAACGCATGATTTCTCGCCATTTTCAGCGTGAACTTGGGGAAGCCTATGTCCAGCAGTGGACTGCGATAGGCTGAAGTGAAGTGATACATTTCGGCAGTATGTTTTTAATTAATTAAGTGTAAGACATCTGTCTATCCAATAATCATTCCTAAGACCATTTGTGTTTAAAGTATCTAGCAGCATTAAGCAAATTAATTACTGAATTGCATAAGATAAAATTGAGTGATTATCACACAAATATGGGTGTAGTTAATAAAAGTTGATCCAGCATTAATGGAATGGTCGTTAATAGAAAATGACGCATAATAGGTACGATGTAAGCGCAGTCAACTGGAGATTTTGAGGAGTTCTTGCTTTACTCAATTTGAATGAATTTTTTATCTTCATATTTTATTTTATTTTGTGTGTGTGTGAGCTGTGTGTCTTTCCGAAAACAGTGCCCCCAATACGGGAGTTTATCAAGCTTTTTTACTTATGTACATAATATATATCTATATATATGATAATTTTAAAAAATTGCAAATGTCATCTACAGAGGAAATATTCTAAACATGGCACAAGTAGGTGAACGGAACGTTAGAACCTACTTAATACACATTTTTTATATAACCCTTATAGCTATTAATATTTTTTATTTTCGACACTTGTCATATTGTATGTTTTCGGACATAACGTGACACTTTTATTGACATAGGTAGTATTTAAACTGACTTTAAAAAAGGTCCTTCTCAGTTTTCAATTCGACTGTATTTTTTTAAATGTAAAACCTCATAACTTTTTACTAGGTGTACCAATTTTGATGATAATAATTCTTTACGAAATGACAACGACGACGACAAGTATTTACTTTTTGAGTTACCCCAAATAATGATTTCATTGACTGTTTTATTGACTATTTACATCGTACGACTTGTCGATGTAATTGAAGTCGATTTTTTATTCATTTACGAGTAAATAATTAGTTTTAAATATGCAACAATAAAACTGTCTCAAACAGGATAAAGATCATTATCGCGGGCGACGCGTCGGCAAATATAACGAACAATATGTATGTATATTTATGCAATATAAACGTTCACTCACAATCTTATCATAAATACATTTAATCACGCATACAAAGAGACATTTGACTACATACAACATGAACCTATAAAACATTAAAAAATTCTTAAGACTAACACAAATTGATTAAATAATTAATGTTCATTTTACATAAACGAAAGATTCGAAATTTAAAGATTTGTGAATGTAACGCATCGTTTTTTAAATATAGAAAGAGGTCGTAAGTCGTGTATTAACCAAGCAAAAGATCTTATAATGAAAAAATATCAGCTAACTCATATCTAAAATGAGCTACCCACGACATTGCTTTGAAGCGAACAGGTCTACATTTGCTACTACTTGCTACATATGCTTTTCAATTTACTGACTAGTCCCTTTATTGAACAATGAACAACGCCATTTGCCAATTATTTCGCAGCCACCAGTAGATTGACCTTATAGCCTAGTAAATCAAATTAATAGAGCTTTCTCAAACGAAAAAAAACGAGTGTGCTTTAGACCACACGACTGAAGTAAAACTTCTTTAGAAATAGGCCTGCACTGTGTCTGTCTTAGATATATGAAACGTAACTGGCTATGAGAGAATGAGAGTAAGAAACTGTGTACTTGCACCTCTCTCTCTTGCTCCGTTCGCCTCACCTGATCACGCTTTTCGTAACGCTCTCGTCACGAATTCACCAGCTTACTTCCCAAGTCAAACGTGCGTTAAAAAAATTTACGATTGATTGAAAATTTACTTTGACGATTCTAATATATGTGTATTAAAACAAAAAAAAATAGAATATACCTAGACCAAAGTTTAAACCTAAAATTATTTTAATATTTATCGACATCGGAGTGCGTAATGAAATTTTTTATTTATGTTACAAAATGATAATGTTTAACAACAAAATCTTTACAAATTGTCGAAATAGAAATCAATCCCAATATTACTCGCCGTGTACGCCTATTTTCGTTTGTAAATTATATATCAATGAAGCAGAAAATAAATAAGAACATATTTTGAAACTAATTTGCTCCGAATAACATAATTTGTACTTTTCCTACAGAGAATTCCAGCAGTGGAATATTGAATCAATCAGGCTGACTCAATCAATATGATGTACCTAGTGATAACTTGCTAAGGGCCTATTTCACGTTTAGATACCGGTTAGATAACGCTATTTGACGGATGACGTTATCCAGCAAAAATAAGTTTTTGATATATTATTATTTTTTACCATCGAATACATCAATATTTATTATTCCTCTATTTATCAGTAATATACAGTTTGTAGTGCTTTTTGTTCCGTGGGTTGCGGGTTCGATTCCCGCCGGACTCTGGGTGTAATATTTGTATTTATATATTTATATGTGTATTATTTCTATGTATATTTAAAAAAATATAATTATAACAGTCGGCTGTTACCTGTAACACAAGCATTAAGTTGCTTACCATAGGAACAGACGACCGTGTGTGTATGTCATAAGATGTCATATGTCATTTATTTATGGAGCATTTCTATTCGCGTATATGAATCTAATATCCGTAGTTTACTAATTTATATATGTCCTAATTGCCTACGTTACCTTCTACTTTTGAAGTCTATTCGTAACTTATTTGCAGGATAAACGTTACCCCCAACCGTTGAAATCGGCCTTAAGTGTCAAGTTCACAGTATACGCGCGCACGACAATCTGGCATGCAAGCACGGCGCCCGCGCCATCGTCGCTTATGAGTTATGACAAATAGCTACTTGTATAATTCAACACAAACGCACTTCATGCCGATTGACTCGATTTCGCACAATCGATTACGATTAATCGATTATGGCGATGCATGTATATTAAACGAATATTAAATAATAATCATAACACGATTTACAATAGCAATTTACTATCGAAGTATGCATTTTGTCTGATGGCTGCTTTTACTGTAATAGGAAATAGAAACTTTTCGCTCGCATTGCTGAATTTTCGCATTGCTTGAAAAAAACATTTATACTGATCATTTCTCTTTTTTCTCTTTATCTTTACTAATATTATACATAGAAACGACTTGATTTTTTTTATCAAAATATTTTTTATTTTATTTTTATTTATTAAACTTTATTGCACATAAAAAATGATACATTTTAGAACAATGTAATACAAAAACAAATAGTGTATGCAAAGACAGCCTTATCGCTTATAGCGATCTCTTCCAGGCAACTTTTAAAATATATCATTGTACTGAAGCTCCAATCCTTCTCCTACATGAAGATGGAGGAGTATGCCCAGCTGTGGGATGTTATAGGCTGAATTTTATTATACTGAACTGTATCTATTAAAATTATATTAAAATATTTGATGATTATATCATATTATTGATGGATAACTTTTACTTAACTTACGTTACAAAGTTGTAATCTTGATATTAGCACTTACGCTATACGTAAAATATAGTAACTAAATTTGTCAATGTTCAAACACTATCGTCACTTCTATGATCATTTATTCATTATTTGACATTTGCTAATTCTTGTTTAATCTATCGGGCGTTAGAATTGTCAATAACATTGGTATCTAAACTTACAATTCAAATAGTTACGCTCAATGTGCCATCTGGCACGATTGGGTCAGCAGTTATATTATTCGCTTAAACCTGTAATATACCACTGCTGGGCATGTAGGCTTCTTACACTGTGTAGGAGGGGGATCAGAGCTTAATACGCCACGCTGCTCCAATGCGGGATGGTGGATATATTCCCTACTATGAGTAACGATCGCTATCAGGTGTACATGATAACAACCGAGGCCGATAGCTTAACATGTTCCCCGAGGCAATTATCATCATCATCATCATCATCATTTCAGCCTATCACAGTCCACTGCTGGACATAGGCCTCCACAAGTTCAGGCCAATAATGGCGTGAGATCATGTTTTTTGCCCATAATCATCACGCTAGGCAGGCGGGTTGGTGACCGCAGAGCTGGCATTGTCGCACCGAAGACGCTGCTGCCCAGGCAATTATTATATTATACACTTTATTTATTTTAATTTTTAATAAAATTTGAATAATTATATATTTGTATTTATACATCAGGTAAACATTATTAAATAATAATAAATTTCTATTATTCGGCTTCAAAAGCATTTTTAAAGCCGGTGGAGATATTAGGCTCGAACTTGGAGGGGTAGATATATGATGATGATGTATGTTCAGTAACGGACTACGATAGGCTGAAACTTGTACCGTCATACCCACATCTGTCCTTGTCATGACTGACATTAGCAAAAGGTATACACAAGAAATCATAAACACAAGGCAATAATTATAAATAAATGTAGTAAAGGTGTATGACCTTTGTTACTAACAATTTGTTATCATTGATTTATTATATTATAATTTTTTACATTTTCATGGGTGCTATATCAACATAGAATAGGACATAGAACAGACAAGGGCAAACTTAACTCCCTGGTAGAGATCTCTAACAATCACCTATGGTGGTGAGAAATGATGCTACCACGGTTATTCTATATTTTGGGGGAAGTGTGAAGAGTCACGTCGGGGTCACCAGTTTGGGGATGCAGACGAACATGGTGTTTAGTTCCTCATCCACCATCGAAAAGGGAGAATCCTCCGACCAGACGGTTATTGTGTCTGGCGGGCTACCGCCCCCAACGGTTGTTTTCGGGTTCTTGCATATATACTTAATCGCTCTGAAAACTTTTATAGCGCGATGTAGCATACGTCAGTTTTCTCTAATTACGTAGTTAGTATGTTGCGCGATAGATGTCGCTACAATATTTTTATGTTTTAATTAATGCTTTTTTTAATTGAATACTAAGCATATTAAGCTATTATAAAGTTTGTTTTCCACAATTCTTCTACGAAACGAATATAAATATTTTATAAGCAAATTAACCTAGCAAATATATATCAATCCAATATTCAGTTCCAGTGGAGGAAAACTTTAATGCTTTATCGGCGAATAAAATCAATTTGAAGTGGCGCCATCTTGACAGCTCTTATTAATGTTGCAATTATTAATATAACAATTATAACAAATAAAATTCATTATCTCATTACATATAGATATTTATAGATATCGTTATTTTATTTACGACCCCGCAGTCCTTGGCCATTTACGTTTTAGAATAATTACATGTAAATTACTTTGTATAGCATACTTGTCATCAATATTATTATTGAAAAAAAATAGATGTCCTTCTAAATGGAGGAAGAGGTCTTTACATAGCAGTAGGACGTGATAGGCTGAATCAATTAAAAATATGTTTAGGGCCTGTTTCTCCGGCGATAAATTTTATCCTGCACATAAGTTGCGAATAGACTTTAACAGCAGGAGATAGAATAGGTCCTTAGGATCTGTTTCTCCTGAATTAAAAAACTACAGCGTTAAGAATCAGAATTAATTAAATGAGTGTTATTCGACGGTAAAAATAATATATCCTTAAACTTTTATCCGTTCGATACCGTCATCTGTCAAATAGTGTCAACGCCAACCTGTGAAACAGGCCATTAGGAATATAATTTGTCATTGGTACCTGCTAGTTTCATTCGTGATGTTCGTTCATTAATTATTTCATAAGACATACATTTTTTTCATACAACAAGGTCGGCAAACAAGCGTACGGCTCACCTGATGGTAGCGAGGATATATCTGACGTGCCTACTTCAGTATATTTTTCGCTACTCCTGAATAATATTTTCATTTCACTCATTAAGTAGTCAAAGACTTACTTTTTGTACTTTAACCATTTTAGTAGCAACGAAAATCTCAAACTATAAATATTTATTACTATCGACCTTATATTCGTAACAAACAATAAATCGTCCTGTAGTATTTAGCCATAACACTTATCCATAACTTTACTTAATTCCACATAGTGTAATAAAATTAAATGAGGTAAAGTTATTAACATATTAATATAAACCAATATATGTAATATCGTAACCGATCAGAGTTAATACATGAGGTGACAAGCGCGGCGCCGATTGGCGACTGCGAATGGAATTGTTCCCGTTGTTATATCCGATACTATAATAATTCTAATGTATTAGAATTTATACCGAGTTGACGTTTGCAGTGATGAAAGCAACTGGATATAGTATCACAAGCATCATATCGATGCTCAGGTGTGATTTTCTATGTCATAAAAAACGTAATCCTAGCGATATCCTTGTGGGTCTCTTCGAAGTGTCTCGGAGAGCATGTTAAGCTGTCGGTCCCGGCTGTTATCATAAATACCTGATAGCGATCGTTACTCATAGTAGGGTTGATTTAGCTCCAAACCTTGTCCTATATGAAGAAAGAGGTCTTTGTCCAACGGTGGGATGTTACAGGTTGAATCGATCGACAAATTTATTAACATCCATTAGTATTACACGCGCTGTTTAAATACACTCCCAATGACTAGAAAATAGCCCACAGAATTAGCAAGTTGAAGTGGCAGTGGGCTGGTCATCTGTGTCGCAGGACCGATGGCCGTTGGAGTAGACGGGTCCTAGAGTGGAGACCGCGTCTTGGCAAACGCAGTGTGGGACGTCCTCCGGCCCGTTGGACCGACGATCTACGTAAGATTGCCGGTGTAGGCTGGATGAGGATTGCGGAAGACCGGGATGTGTGGCGCGAACTTGGGGAGGCCTATGTCCAGCAGTGGACTGCGATAGGCTGAAGTGTGTGTGTGTGACTAGAGCATGCTAAATACTCTTACATCACAACACATACAACCTTAAGTAACTACTTGAAGTTAAATAATGAAACCAAATTAATAAATTTATTTTATTTAAATTTATTTGCTTATACGTCAATTTTCACAAACTAGCGTAGAACGGAAACAAATCTGACGCTGTCGCTACTATGTTGATTTGACATTGATAAACTATTTTCACGGCACACGGACTTACCGTAATTGTAATCTGTTGTTTTAGATTTGCAAACGATTATTATGTTTGCTTACATTTTAACATTTTATATATATTGTGTTTGAGGTTCTTTTAAATCCTACTAGTATTAAAAATTAGAAAGTTTTTGATGGTAGATGGATTATAAGCAAATAAATTAATACGATTACTCCTGTGTCCGGCAACACACACTATATACAAGCGCAAACATCCAGACCAAACATCTATATGACCAATAGAAATGTATGTCATGTGCGGGTATCGAACACGCAACCGTTAGCGTAACAGCCAAAAGCTAGTGCTGTAACCGTTGCCCTAACTCGTTTTCCTGGATCATCGTAATAGATCAAATAGTTGTAATGAAACGTGGTGCAAAAATAGATGTAGATCTAGATTAAAATCTTATTCACTTTTTATGTGACAATTCCAGGGAATTGAAAATTATGCAGGTGAAAGCAGCTATGAAATAAAGAAATGTCTCACATTCAACAGATATAGGATTTACTCTCGTTTCGGAACTCCGAAAACACATTCTGTATAAGATAATAGTGGTTGTTTGCAAACGAAAAAAAACACTGCTTTACATGGACGTTACATGGACCAATAATACAACGTAGTTAGATGAAAAAATAGTCGTATAAATATATACTCATTATTAGAGATAAGTCAAATATTACTAATCGGATCTCAATCAAATTTAATGAGATCACATGACAAGCTTCAATCAGAATCATTGAAGTCAATTACCAACACAAAACCGAAAAACACATACAGCATAAACGACCCAGAGTACATCAAACATCTGTATGATCTACACAAATATTTGCTATGATAGGGACCCGCAACCAGCGAGACAGGCAGACAGCCAGAGCTTTGAGCGCCGCGCCAATGAATCATCGTTGTTGTCCACGCTGATAAGTAAATTAACAATCAATTTAATTTATTTCAAATAACAAATATGTCTGACTGGACCGAATAGTAAAACGTAAATCTTAATTCGAAGTTATGGACTGGAGTTATTGTATATATGTTACTAGACCATTAATTTGCTTGTCAAAGGAGAAAAGCGACTGCTCCAATATTTAAAGGTGACACATTAACACCAATTTGATTCCCACACTCCACTTTAAATATATATTTGTACTTATACATATATTTATTTGTTTGCAGCGTACAATTATATGCCTCTGTATAATATAAACAAAAATATGAAATAAAAGATGCCCTGCCAAATTTTTTTGTAAAACAATAAAATAGAAAGAAACTAAACAAAAAATAATAATTTCTGTTTACTAAAATTGCTGTAAGGTATGTAAAAGTAACTACATCAAAGCTTAATAATATAGCTTTCAAGCAGCGTTGCGTTTCTGTGGTGATTAAGGTGACCAGAGCTCCTGGGGTGGATCGGGGGCAGGGTCGGGAACGCGCTTGGGATGCCTCTGATGTTGCAGGCGACTATAAGCTACGGTAATCGCTTAACATCAAGTGACACGTACGTTTGCTTGCCGACCTAATTGTATAAAAAAAATTATTGTATCCTCCACAACATTACACAAATGCGGTTATGGACGTTGGTCCAACATATTGTCATATGCAAATGTTACTACATTTCCTTGTCCCTGACTCCAGCACCAGTATTTACGAGTGCGGAAGATAGTAACTAGATAGTTTATACTCATTTTATTTCCTCCATTGTTCCTAGTATTGTCACAGCTCAGTATCTTATCTTTTATTTCGGTCCGTGTAGGCCTTCCTACATGCAGTGTTTGTTTCTGAGTACCTCTATTGTACATGTATTGCAACTGGTCTTACTTCTTTATGCTCTTTATTACAAGTACTATCAATTTCCAAAACGTTATATATAAAGTAGTTTCATATATTGTCTCCAATTTATAAGAACTTGGAGTGACTAAGAAAGAAAGATGAAGGCCTACCTAGATGTTATATTAGAAATTAATTTTTAAGTAGTATCTCATAATATATTGTTTTTTTTTTGTTACTATTTAGGAAACCTCAAAATTTGATTTATTATGACTTTGTTTTGTGTTTTCAATTATATTGATTTTTGTTTTGTTGTACTGATTACTTATTACCATTTTTTTACTTATTTTTTTTTTATTATTTTTATCTTTTTGTGTAAAAAAATATATGCGGTTTGTGTGATATAGTAAACGTGTTTCTTTGTTCTGTCTTGCTAATACCTCATTTCTCAAAAAAAAAAAATATAAAATTCTGTTTAGCCGTAATAATTATATTATAAATTTTGCAATATTATACATATTTACAACACGTTCTGTATTATTATTTATTAAGAGTAGTTATAAATCATATTCACGTAAAATGATGCCAAGAATGTTGACGGCAGTTTTCCGTTGGATCTCAATAACGATTCTCTAGACCAAAAATGCAACAGTCCTTCATACTGTAAGGTATGAAACATAGAGTTCATTCCTTAGAATTATTATTTGCACGGCTACTCCAAAGTCCACGGAATAAGTACACTATGTAATGGGATTTGATTGAGTTATCGCAGCCCTCATCTATCCAACCATACATAATTTGTAAACATATGTTACCATCAATTACCTCAACCATAAGAACTAAATACGTAACGATTAATACATAAAGATTATTACTAATCAAATCAAATCTAGCAGATATGCTTATGGCCCATCTTTATCCATAATCATTAATCCGAGATCGATTTTCATATCATATGTTTATATTATTAACATTACGCATTACAATTTTGCATAATATACATCAAAATGCAAATAAATAAACGTTTCCCATTTAAAAACATCCATTACAATGATAATTACACAATACAAAAACCGCCTTCTAGACAGTGACAATAATATCAGATTAGTATGGTAATAACAAATAATTGTCATTACCATTTGGTATTATTACAATTAGATATTTGTCTAATTTGCGTCCACTAGAGCAATAGCCAATTGCTATGACCACAGTACTTGAAGTAAGGCACAGCAGGAACTATCCTGGTCAAAATCTGTAGCAGCCGAACTGGGGAAGTACCTGGACCTTACAGAAGAGGCTTTCTCTGAGGTAGGGCACAGCAGGAATTTCCTGCTCAAAATATGGAGCAGCCCGACTGGGGTAGTACCTCGACCTTACAGAAGATCACAGCATAATAATACTGTTTTCAAGCAGTATTGTGTTCCTGTTGGTGAGTAAGGTGACCAGAGCTCCTGGGGGGATTGGGGATTGGTCGGCAACGCGCTTGCGATGCTTCTGGTGTTGCAGGTGTCTATAAGCTACGGTAATCGCTTACCATCAGGTGAGCCGTACGCTTGTTTGCCGACCTAGTGACATAAAAAAAAAAAAAAAATAAATAAGAAGATCACAGCTAAATAATTCTGCTTTCAAGAATTGTCGTGTTCCTGTGTTGAGTAAGGTGACCAGAGCTCCCGAGGAATTGGGAGTAGGGGCGGCAAAGCGCTTGCAAATACTTCTGGTGTTGCAGATTTCTATAAGCTACGGTTAATCGCTTACCATAATGTGAGTCGTACGCTTGTTAACTGACCTAGTAGTATAAAAAAACTTAGCTAGATTTTGCTGATCGAACTAGCATTAATATTATAAATTTTCAAAAAGAGCATTTGTTTTCATTATCTCTGATATCGATTTTTTTTTAGATTTTGAAATTTCTTTGTTAGATGCGTTTATATGCGTTTTTCTATCAAAAAGGTTTATCACTCCCCAAGTTCACTCCAGGCGTTATGGCGTAAACTCATGTGTTTTACCCATAGTCACCACGTTAGGCAGGCAGAAACTGGCACGCAGAACTGGCTTTGTCGCACCGAAGGGGCTACTGCCCATCTTCGGCCTGTGTATTTGAAAGCCAGTAGTTGGATGGTTATCCCGCTAGTGGTCGGCTTTATAAGTTCCAAGGTCGTAGTGTAACTGTGTTATCCCTTAGTCACCTCTTACGACACCCACGGGAAGAGAAGGAGAGGCTATATTCTTTACTGTCGTAACCACATAGCAGTTAAGAGAGTAAGATATGATTCTTAAAATACAAATCTTTGAATGCCTTTGCCATATTTATATTTAAAGTTCAGTAAAAATAATACCTAATATTCCGATTGCAGTCCAATAAGCAACGAAACAGCGGCTGCAATGATTAATAGTAATTATTATCATTGAGTTTTAACAGTTTCTAGGGTTCAATACTGTGCTGTAACGTAATCTATAATCTTCGACATGAACCTAATGATTTTCTCGCTGATAAATGATAGTGATTATGAACGAAATGACTAGAAATGGCATCGAGTGTAACTCTATATAAATTTTGTTTTATGATACTGGATTGATTGATGCAGGTTTTAATATCATGAGCATAGGTATCTCCATGTAGTAGAAAGTAAAAAGATTAATCCACTATGAGATAACAGATTAGTCAGTTATACCTATCATATTGTGAGTGACGATCGCTATCAGATATTAGTTATATATTCTTTATTGCACTAAGTAATTTTACAATAGTCATTATAATATAGGAAGTTGGCAAAGGCGAACTTATCTACAAGAGAATTTTTACAATCAACCCATGGTAGTGACAAATTATGTGAACGCAGGGCAAAGTAGTGCAGGAATAGAAGCAGAATAAAATAAAATAAAAACATAAAATACATACACTATATACACATAGAGTACTAACACTATATAGATAAATATATAAATATATATATATACCTATTTCGATACATAAACATACATACACTACATAATTATATATTCAATCATACATCTGTACTGATTTTGGAAAGCAAAAAGTCCTTAAGTTGGTTTTAAAAGTGGAAAGCAATGAGCTTTCTTGAATGAATTTAGGGAGATTATTCCAAAGGTTAGCAGCGCGTACAGAAAAGGAATTTAATCGGAAATTGGTGTTATGACTAGGAACTTCAAGCATAGTTGTTATGCATGAACGCCTAGAACATGTGAGGGTAGGAAGCATTTTAAAGCGGGATAGAAGGTAAGGAGGAGACTTTTGATCGTAGAATATTTTATAAAGGAAAGAAAGGATGTGCATATCACGGCGAAGATGGATAGGGTGCCACTTGAGTTTAGTACGAAAGTGGGAGATGCGGTTATATTTTTGCGTAAACCAAAAATAAAGCGTATAGCAAGATTTTGTAGATGCTCCAATTTACTTGGTCGCTCCTGTGTCACATCTAAATAGCACACATCTGCATAGTCGAAAATAGGTAACTGAAGGGATTGCGCGAGCAAAATTATGGTTTTAAATGGTAAAAAGAATTTGGAGACGCTTCAGAGAGTGAAAGGTGTGGTGCATTTTTCTGCTGACCTCGCTGATATAAGCTATCCAAGATAAGTAATTATCTATAACCAAGCCCAATTTCCTAACTTTGACACAATAAGGAATAGGTGTGCTCCGGTACAAGACGGGAGGAATAGCATTCCAATCGATTCGGTTTCTAAACGTTTAGTTATTAATCAGATGAAAACATCATCGAAAACTTTACGTCCTCTCTGAGGCACGATGAGGAGACCCACAAGAACAGACTCTACAACACCCATCCGCTGATTGACGCTATCGAACTCTCGACCCCGACGTTAGGAGCTTTCAAGCAACACTATACCAGAGTAGTCATCATAATATTCTGTAGCTGCCTGTGCTACCTCTAAAACATTCTCTGTTCTGAGTATAATGTTTGACCAATTAGGTCGTAGTGTAATGAAAGGAATGATTACAGTTAACAAGAAAATTGATTCGATCCCAGATTTAATTTGTTCACCTGCTTGTAGTTCGCTTAAACGATTGATAAATAAATAACAGTTCGCTAGTCAAGTATTTTACATTTAGTTTTGGAATATAATTATTGTGTTTGTTCGCGAACAAAAAGAAAACAACTTTAATAATAATATACACCCTGTGATCTGAAAACGAGTGTGCGTTAGACTACTCGACTGAAATAAAACTTACGAAACGTAACTCTCTCTCATTCTATCTTTACTAAATTATCCCTCTCAACTTTCGTTCGCCTCGCCCGATCACACTTTTCGTAACGCTCTCGTTCACCAGCTTACTCCCAAGTTAAGCGTGCGTAAGAAAATTTTCCTTCAAAATTATAAAGAGTGAAATCTTGTTAAACAAGCTGTTTATGTAAGACGAACTGTGCCCACGAATATGTCCGCGTGGAATGATTTTGGACAGCATTTTTTGGATATATCTCTTGGTTTATTTTGGATTATAAACACCGTCGTTTGCTTATTTACATGTTCAACGTGATTCTTTAAATTGGCATAACTTTTTCATTTATGAACCGATTGACGTAAAACAAACACTTAATGTTAAATGAAGCTTACCACAATATATTAGTGAAAGCCGCATCTAAATCGGATAAGCCATTTCTGAGGTTAGTGTGCACAAACTTGTTACATTTACATTTTTATGATATGTATTGATATTGATGAGTGATGATATAGGTATAATAGTATACCAGTATTTACTGTACCAAACCCAAATAGTAAGGGTCTTTTATGTTTTAATAATCATGTGCTTTATTGTTTAAATTCATTATAATTTGATTCATTTAATAAGAACATTTTTAAATACTCCTGGGGGGAATTGGGGATAGGGTCGACAACGCGCTTGCGATGCTTCTGGTGTTGCAGGTGTCTATAAGCTACGGTAATCGCCAACCACCAGGTGAGCAGTACGCTTGTTTGCCGACCTACTTATACAAAAAAAAATCATGGTAATCATCTTAAGGCGTCAACTCCAGTCGCATGTCGAAACAGACACATGTATATTTACACTTTTTTATTTTCCTGTGCTATCCATATAGCAAAATTCAATAAAAATAAAATGCATTAATAATACTCTTATAATTTAATAAATACACCTGCACAATGTTTTGATAAACTAAATGATATAAACGCGAATTCTTTAAAAGATAATAATCAAATTATTTCAAGATATATATCGAAAAAAGTTCAAATATCAACAATTTTTTCCTCTACATTATATTATATACGTATTTATATATAAAAAGGTAATTAACATTTTATTAGCTGCTATCTGATCGACGCTGCATTCCTCGTGTTATCAATCCGATATATCGGTGTTATCTGGCGCTTAGGACATTGATAGGTGAAAACTTGATAGGTAATTATTTGCTGGTGGGTCATCTATGTTGACTGTAATATTTAAATAGTTATAGTATTATTCGGTATAAAATTATATATATAAATGATAGAGATATCGCTTCAGCCTGTAATATCCCACTACTGGGCATAGGCCTCTTTCGCCATGTAGGAGAAGGATCAGAGCTTAATCCACCACGCTGCTCCAATGCGGGTTGGCGGATATATTCCCTACTACGAGTAACGATCGCTATCAGGTGTACATGATAACAACCGGGACCGACGGCTTAACGTGCTGTCCGAGGTACGGTGAGGAGACCTACAAGGACTATACAAACACCCAGACCACGGCAAACACCTGTATGGCCAATACAAATGTTTGTCATGTGCGGGGATCGAACCCGCAACCGCCAATGCAACAGGTACAATCCATAGCTGTAACCGTCGCGCCAACGTGGCGTCGATAGAGATATGCCTATTAATATATATAATAATTAATCTCCTACCAGGCTTCAGTCTGTAATATCCCGCTGCTGAGCATAGATAGGCCTCTTTCCTCGTGTAGGAGAAAGATCAGAGCTTAATCCACCACGCTGCTCCAATGCGAGTTGGCGGATATATCCCTACTATGAGTAAAGATCGCTATTGAGGGACCGATGTTAACTTAACATTACCTATGTGTAACGTGAAGATTCAAAGCATTATTTACGCTTACTCAAAAAAAAATGTAAATAAAATTATATACACTACTGTTAGCAATTTTAATTTGTAATTCTAACAATTATTAAAATATTGAATTTTGTATTAAAATTACTCTTACAGTCTGCTCACGTCGTTTTGAACCTTAATTTCCGCCAATATTCCTGAAATTCATTAACATATAACATGAAATTCGAATTTCATTAACATATAACATGATTCATTACACAAACATTTTTATTAATTTTTTCGATAAACGCCGGCGCCACACCTGATAACGAATTCTGGTAACCACATGAAGAATTAAACATCGTTGCATCGAAATTATTAATTCTTTTTCAAAGTAAATTAGGTCTCAATGTCCTGTAATTTAGCGTGAAAATCAGTTGAACTGTTAAAATTATTGATATCTGTTGGTTAGCTTATCGCATCGGAGGTGTGTAAATTGGTGACATCAGAAATATTTGAATTACAAAACGTAACTATAATTTTGCGAGTTCCTTTACTGTGACATCATTAATGATATTATTATTAGAATTGTTTTTTAATGACTGAATAATAAAACCTATTGCGGTCGTAAAATAAATAGACAAGCGATGAAAAATATCAGCAAAATGTTGAGAAGAGGATTAGCATATGCTATCTTTTTTGGATTTAGGATTTTTCCAAGGAATCGATGATCAATTACTTTGTTAAATACTTTATCGGATTTTCATTTTTTAAAATATTAGTTGCAATATCATCACTTCAGCCTAATACAGTCCGCTCCTGGACATATCACCACGCTGGGCAGGCGGGTTGGTGACCGCAGTGCTGGCTTTGTCGCACCGAAGGCGAATATGCTTCATTCATGAAAACCTAAATAAGTTATCTGATTTATATGATTAGCAAATGCCTGGGCTACGACGAACCGAGCTCTTCAATTATTTGTACCTTAAAGTAAGTTATACTTGGCAAAACAGTAGTAGTTTTATGTAGATTGATTTTTTTATATAACTAGGTCGGCAAACAAGCGTACGGATCACCTGATGGTAAGCGATTACCGTAGGTTATAGACGCTTGCAACACCAAAAGCATCGTAAGCGCGTTGCAGACTCTACCCCCAATCCTCTCAGGAGCTCTGGTCACCTTACTCATCAACTGCTATCTAGCTGTGATCTTCTGTAAAGTCAAGGTACTTCCGCAATTGGGCTGCTCCATATTTTGGATAGGAAATTTCCTGCCTCAGTTGATTAGATGGATTAGCGTATTTACATATTTCTGTGATGTTCTAGGTGCGCAATGCAGGTGCAACGGTGGTAGAGCGCCGGAGGGCGGCCGGAAGGGACTCGCGCGCGTCCCTCCGCCCGCCTGCCCCGCGGAGCCATACGCGCGATGCTCATGCCACCCGTGTTTCCCACTTTGCTTGTGGTAAGTACCTAACCTAGAATTGATTTCTCCAATGATAGAAACCATGCTAGTAACTATAATTGAGATGTAATGACATTGTCTTATTAGTCATTCTTTGTTTCTCTGATATCTGGGAACTCAAGTGACCGACGATAGGAACTGAAAATTCAAAATTTCTGTTCGAATTGTTTTATATTTAAATTTATATATTGATATTTTCTTAAATGAGTACATGCAAAATCATGAAGAAAAAAGCATATTTTATTGTTTTTAGGTAACTACTATATAGTTACTAAAATTATCCAAAAACAGTATATTTACCATATTTTTTATATTCATTTTGCGGAGCTCGATATTTCGACATTGTCTACGAATGTCGGAGTCTCGTGAACAAAACGATCGATCGAATATCGAGATCCGCAAAATAAATAAAAACATAGTAATAATCCTGTTTTGGAATAATTTTATTAATAAAAATCACCATGTTACTTTAAAATCTCATATAGTCACTTTTTTAAATAATTTTGATGTATCTTGTAATATCAATGAATACTATAACTAAACAAAATACATTTAATCTCTAAACACATTTCTAATTTAATTTTTTTATTTTTTTTTTATTTAATTTCATATGGCTCTTTCAATTAAGATTCTTTCAAACGTTCTGGTATAGAGTACCCAAAGCTGTAAGAGAACACGACTTTATTTCTCACACAACACTAATGGACGTTTCTTATCGCCACGCAAGTTTAGTTCGACAGGAACATTGTACTTGTGGCGAGTGTCCTATAGAAGAAGTATAGCATTTTGTGTCAGTTAATTTGTTAATACGATAACTGTAAAACTATTTTATCGCGTATTTTTATATATATTATAAGAAATGACATTACAGATCTTTCTTTACTTTACTTTTTTTTTTACTGATCTACGACGTCGTCGAATTATCGGGAATCTCAAAATAATAACAAGCAAGATCTGGCTGCGCCACCTTGACTTGAATCTAATACTTGATATTTTACATTTTAATAAGAAAATTTTAGGTAGATTTAGCCAAAACTTTCGCAAGCTATGATAGTGAAATTAAATGAAAAGTTGCAGTAAACAAAAAGAGTTTTTTTTTTTTACTACTTATCGAATTTTACATTTGTAAAAGTGAGGCCTTTAAAAGTTCTGTGTACGCCCATGCCGTGATTAATCCCGTTCAATTCATAATGTTGTGTGATCATGTTTGTTTATTAAGTTTACCCGTATGAGACAATACACATTTTAAAGTTTCGTATGTGTATTTTAATATAACCATTCACATTTATTAGACTTAATCTATAATTTAATATGGGCTTATTTATATAATTTTATAATTATTTTAATGACAAGCAGAAATTATTCGTCTCTACTAATCAAATGATCTTAAGTATGTCAATTGGTTTTATTTAATTAACATTTCGAGAACAATCGTAACAATAAAATAATTTATACAAAAGCTATCGATAAATTATACAATTTATGATCTGTATAATTTTAAATATACAAATGAGCGTAAATTTTTATTATGTATATTAGGAATAAATGAATGTTACTAATTTATACTCAACGCTATAAAATCAAGAAACATTTAATTATTAAATTTTTTTATTTCGTTTCGAAGTCGAAACAGTATCGTCTGCTCCAATTACATATAATAGTTTTATAATGACTGCGTAAATTACAGCATTTATCACTATTTATAAAGTTATACGACTTAAACGTCAGACGCAAATTAAATATTTATAGCTATTTTATAAAATTTTTAAATCTTTTAAAATTCGTAACCCCTGAAACGATACTCGTGCTAAATAAAGCGTGCATACCGTTTTGAAGTTTTTATCTAAACTCGCAGACATTCCAAAAAGCGAGTGAAACACCTATGTTAGACGGTACAGCGTGATTCCCGCCTCAGTACAGCGCCAACCGTTACCAACTCAACTTGTCTATGAAAAATTTGAACCGTCTAAGACGCGTCGGTTTAAAAACGCGCGCTTTTTATTAATTAAACACTATAAAATGATTTCAAAGCTCTAAAAGTAATTCATATAATTTTATAAATTTTTATATAATTTTTATTATAATGATATTAGTGTTAAAATGATAGATTTCGTTAGAAGTGCGTCGAAAGTGTAGTCAAATGAAGAAGTGTTAGTTTTAAATTTTATGTATGATTTATTCAAGAACTTGGATAAAATTACTTTTGCTGACGGCAATTAAAATGGTAAGTGTTTACCGATTTGTGAGTTTGGTTCAAAGCGTGACGTCTTAATTTATTTTATAATTAACATTTACAACATCCTGCTGCAAGCGTAAAATATACCGGATTAATAATTTTATTTGTACAGTAAATAAATGTTTAAAATTTAATTAATAATATTAGAATTTAAAATTTTATATTAAAGTTCAACTAAGATAGATAAATTCGTTACAAATTTTTTTTTAACATTTCATTAAAAAAACTGTTGTAATAAAATTTAATAATTTTAACAGTGAAATTTTTCAGGCAAACTATAGCTCTTATAATCAGAAATTTAAAAATCTAGCAGATAATGTAGGTACTTTGCACATACAGTACTTTTCTTTTAACTGTACAAATAAAAATCCAATGAAAAAAATTAAGAAAAGATTAAGTTATTAATTTTTACAGTCAAAATTTTATCTAAAACAGTAAGGCTTATTTTCCATTATTACATTAAAAATGACAGATTAAAAAAACATGCGAAAATTTCAATTAAAAATATGCAATCAAAATTTTGTATATAAGAAAAGGCAAACTAAGGCACAATAGCTATTAAAATTGTTATTTATTAATTAAAAATCGAACCAGTTTTGTATCACGTAAATAAATTATTTATATTAAAAAAAATAAGACTACAAGCTAAAATAACGCAATAGTTTTAGTTTATATTCAAATGTCTATCTAAAATTTGTCATAGACAAGCTGGCCATAGCTTTACAATTATTATTTTTTTAAAAATCGAACAAATTTCGTAGTTTATTATAATTTCGTAGTATATATAGGTACATATACACTATACAGGTATATATACATATATTTTTTTAATATAGAAAGAGGCTCAGTTTTTCAATTGGTATTGCCATTTTTATTAAAGAAAAAAATACTAAAATTTCATTCTGATAATATTAATTAAAAACTAATCAAACTAGTAAACGACACCGACGTAGATACAAGTTAATTTGATGAACCTACATAATTGTGTTTGCTCGCAAACGAAAAAAAAACCGACTTCAATTACATCGACAAGTAATACAACGTAGATCGACGAAAAAATAGTCAAGTAACTACGCGTTATCAAAGATTACTCAAAAAGTAGTTATCAGATCTCGATAAAATTTAAATGTGACCACATGATGAACATCAGCTTTTCATTAAATTAAAAATTATCAAAATCGGTACACCCAGTAAAAAGTTATTGCGAATTTTCGAAAGTTTCCCTCGTTTTGTCTAGGATCCCATCATCAGATCCTGGTTTCCTTATCACGGTACCAAACTAGGGATATCCCCTTTCCAACAAAAAAAGAATTATCAAAATCGGTACATCCAGTAGAAAGTTATGCGGTATAATACAACGTAGGTCGACGAAAAAAGCATCAAGTAAAAACACATTATTAGATATAACTCGAAAAGTAGTTGTTAGATCTCAAATAAATTTAAATGGGACCAATTGGCACACACCATCTTTCGATTAAAACAAAATTTGTCGAAATTGGTCCACACGGGCAAAAGTTCTGATGTAACATACATAAAAAAAAAAAAAAAAAAAAATACAGTCGAATTGAGAACCTCCTCCTTTTTTGGAAGTCGGTTAATAAAACACACGATTCATTTCCGGTGTCTATACAGGGAATTAACCAAAATACTTGACAGTATAATAATATTGTAATTAAATAATTTGTAAGCTAATTATTTTCAGTGTTCTATTTATCTTTGAATAAAGTATGTACTGTGTTGATTAAGTATGTATAGTTTGAGTTCAACGTATTATTAATTTTTTTTTTTTTTTTTGATAAAATGTAATCGAAAAAGTTTAGTTTTATCAAATACATTATGAATTATTTTCCTTATAGTTTAATAATAAAAACGGAAAATTTCATATTGAACAAATTGAAAGTAAATTTCAACTTCCAGCCAAAATTTTATGTTGTGTTTTAAAATTCATATTTCCATATAAAACAAATATTGTTTAGATATTAGAAAATGTTTGCTTGATCGACAACTTTAAAAAAAAGGAAATATTAATAACAATATAGGAATATTATTTATACTATACAAACCTACTTAGAAGAAGGATAGAAATCACATGAAAGTACACACATATATTAACACACACACGCATACTAAACTATTTTATATATAAAACTATTATAGCATGCGATATTTCATACATATTAAATAATTTAATAAATCATACAGCACAACACTTCGACAATTAATGAGCCATAAACAAGTAGCCACAATAGCTCAGCGGTGGTTTGCTACTAAGTTGCAAGTTCTATACCTCTTGTTACCTCTTATTTACTGACTGACCTGACGAACTTACCGTCAAGTTTTTTTTTTTAAATATATAAATTTTCTTTGTAAATTTTCTTTTATAAAAACCTAGTCCTAGTCATGTAAAAAAGTCGGGCGGATTTTTTTTTTTTTGTTAAACTATGTCAGCAAACAAACTTACGGCCCATAGTCACCACGCTGGGCAGGAGGGTTGGTGACCGCAGAGCTGGCTTTGTCGCACCGAAGGCGAATATGCTTCATTCATGAAAACCTAAATGGTTTATATGATAATAATGCCTGAGCCACAATGAACCAATGTGCTCTTCAATTATTATTTGTACCTTAACTTGGCAAAACAATAGTAGTTTTTTGTGGATTGTTTTTTTTTATTTTTATACCTATAACTAATTGGGCAAACAAGCGTACGGATCACCTGATGGTAAGCGGCTACCGTAGCCTATAAACGCCTACAACACCAGATCCATCGCAAGCGTGTTTCCAACCTTACCCCGACCCTCCCCAGGAGCTCTGGCCACCTTCCCCACCACAGGAACACAACACAACATGAGATCTGTGTTAATTAAGGTGAGGAATAGTGGAGGAGGTGGCGAATGCTAGCGCGACCCCATCTCGCCCCACCCAGGCGGACGACTGCTCACACGTGGTGGTTTTTAGTTAGTAGGAGTGTGACATAACCGTCTGGCGCCCCCGCGCTGGATGCCCCGTGATGGATTTTCCCCACGTAAAATAAAAAAACTGTACTGTGTGGCTACGGTACTAAAGAATATAGCCACCCCCTCTCTTCCCGTGGTTGTCGTAAGAGGCGACTAAGGGATAACACAGTTCCGCTACCACCTTGGAACTTAAAAAGCCGACCGGTGGCGGGATAACCATCCAACTGCTGGCTTTGAAATACACAGGCCGAAGACGGGCAGCAGCGTCTTCGATGCGACAAAGCCAGTACTGCGGTCACCAACCCGCCTGCCCAGCGTGGTGACTGTGGGCAAAACAATGAGTTCACGTTATTTTTGGCGTAAACTTGTGGAGGCCTGTGTCCAGCAGTGGACTGTATGATGGCTGTAATGATAAAAATAAAAAAATCCTCAGACCGGCTGCTCCAGATTTTGAGCAGGATATATCCTACTGTGCCCACCTCGTTGAATCAATGCAAATGTAAATGTAAAACTTTCTTCCGATCGCACTAAATCGGATAGTTTTAATTATATAGTATATACTTACACTTAGCTTAGACATGTGATTTACTTCCACATTATTTTATACAGTAATTAATAAAACAATGACAAATACAATGATAATGTTAATTCAATGACATTCGAAAATAAATCTATTAAATGTCGTTAAAGAGCTGACCTTTAACCGCCAATGTACGTCTACAATGGGCCAATTCATTGACCCTGCGAGTGTTTCGCGCTTTGGAATTACTTAGCTTCCGATTGGATCGTTTTACGAGACACTTGACTTTACTACAAATATTTTTTTTTTTGATATAACTGGGTCGGCAAACAAGCGAACAGCTCACCTGATAGTAACCGATTACCGTAGTCTGCAACACCAGAAGCATCGAAAGCGCGTTGTAGACCGTACCCCCAATCCCCCCCAGGAGCTCTGGTCACCTTACTCAGCTCAGGAGCACAACACTTCTTTTGGGTTTCCCCACCGTGTCTCGGAGAGCACGTTTCGCCGTCGGTACCGGTTGTTATCATGTACACCTGAGAGCGATCGTTACTCATAGTAGGGAATATATCCGCCAACCCGCATTGGAGCAGCGTGGTGGATTAAACTCTGATCCTTCTCTTACATGGAGAAAAAGGCCTATGCCCAGTAGTGGGATATAACAGGCTGAAGCGTAAATCACTTTTAAATTTTCATTTATAAAATGACTAATGGAAAATGCTTTTGAATCCTATTTGAATAAAGTTAAATAGGCTAAAACTCTAACACATGTATCTACGCATCTCCATAAGTTCACAAGCATTTTGATGAAAAGCAAATCCTTTTGACATAAGTATACTTTACAATTAAAATAATGATTCCAACTATAATAATGAGAAATTTGATGTTAGAATGTACTCGTAGAAGTTTTATTTATTGTCTAATTAGCTTTTAACCGCAGCGTCATTCGCATTGATGTTTTTTCTAAATAAAAAGTATCTCCTATGCTACTTCTAATACCCCCAAAAATATGCTTACAAAGTTCATGATTATCGGTTGAGTAGTTTTCGCGTAAAAGCATAACAAACAAACTTACATTCACATTTATAAAATTATTAGATTAGATTAGATAATAGAGATTGTAACTTCTTAAACTATAATATTAATATTTCCAACACTATTAAATGTAACTTCCTATGTTACTATTTCGATATGGTAGTTCTACTACGAATCTTTCATTCATCAAAAATGAAAAATCCCTATCTCTTAAAGCTTACCAATTAAAATGTTAATTAAATGTTTTACTATTTTTATAGATAAACATGCGTCTAACAGTTCTCACGGATAATTTAACTCTCTGACGTTTATTACTCATTTGAATAAATATCTAATTAAATTTATACATAATTCAATTAGCAATCTCCACAATCTGAAGATCACGCCATACATATAATCTGGTTCTACATGACATGAGCTTCTACATATTAAATATTTTTATGTCACTTACGTGATAAAAATGTTGTTCTGTGTTTTAACCGACTTCAAAAAAGGATGAGGTTACTCAATTATATTTATATATATATTTTTATGTATGTTGGGGGACAACTTCGTCGTTTATGGACCGATTTTGATAATTCTTTTTTCGTTGGAAAGGAGATATCCCTGGTACTACCATGATAAGGAAACTAGGATCTGATGATGGGATCCCAGAGAAATGGAGGGAAACTCAAAAACCCGCATAACTTTTTACTGGGTGTACCGATTTTGATAATTTTTATTTTAATTCAAAGCCGATATAATTGTTTATCATTTGGTCAGATTTAAATTTCGTCAAGATCTGATTACAACTTTTGGAGTTATCTTTGATAATGCGTATTTCCTTGACTAATTTTTCGTCTACCTACGTTGTATTACTTGTGGATATAATTGAAATCGGTTCTTTTTTCGTTTGCCTGCAAACACAATTATTACTAGTTATTATTTTATATGGGTAGGTAGAGCACAGCCGGAAATACCCTGCTCAAAATTCGGATAAGCAAGTCAGGGGAAGTACCTCGACTAGTGTTGTGTTCCTGTCGTGAGTAAGTTGGTCTGAGCTCCTGGGGAGGGTCAGGGGTAGTAGGGTTGGCAACATGCTTGCAATGGTTCATCTTTTGCAGATAATACTACGGTAGCGCCTTACTATCAGGAGGGCCGAAAGCTTATTTGACACCCAACTTTTTATATAAATAGTGACTGCGTCTCATCTATATCTATAATCATTTGGGTACTCACATAATCACACATTATTATTTTTTTACATATATCTAAGTATGCGTCTCCGTCTCATCCACACCTATGTGCAGATATAATGTTTAATGTCAAATAACAGTTTTGACGTTAAAGTAAATTTACGATATGTAAATATTAATGCATAATTCTCTTAACAAAATATCCTGGTGCCGCTCGTTAACCAACTAAACCTGGAAGGTTTTATATTCGAGTCATTAAACTGTTTATAAACTGCATTTATGGTAGCGAGTTAATGTTCTAGAACTTCTAGCATCGTTAAACTTGACCAATACTATGATTTATTGTTAGTAACTGCACTTACTGAACAGCTTCACACGCGTTGTTTTGATTCAAGGTTTGAATTTTTGTTGCTGCTCTGTTACCTGTAAATTGAAGCGTAGTTTTTTTTTACATAGCTAAGTCATAACCAGCAAACGGCCAGTAAGCATTTGTGCTACTCTCCGACTATCCTACTTATATTATAAGTGCGAAAGGTTGTGAGGATGGATGTATGTCTGTATGTATGTTCGTTATTCTTTCACGCAAAAACTACTGTACGGATTTTAATGAAACTTGGTATGTAGATAGTTGGAGATCTAGAATAAAAGATAGGCTACTTTTTATCCCGACATTCCCGCGGAATTGAAAATTACATGGGTAAAGTCGCGTAGCGCAGCTAGTACATCATAATTATAAGTGTGCCTAGACTATCTTTATGTGAGAAGAGTATAGTACTATCTATGTGCGTATAAGGTCTCTGTATATATTATTATGGTATAATATACCTATGTATACTTTATGTTATGGTTTTCTATTATCATTATATTTTATATTACCACTACCAACAAAAAAAGCAGATGCGGTAAACAATTGAAACAATGTCGTATAAAAATGTACTGTTTATTACAGAGTTACATTGTTTTGCAAGCTGATATAATAGATAAGAATACAGTAGCAAAGTAAAACATCTAAACTATATAAACAGAAGGAAGTTTAATTAATTACTAACTCAATGAACTTATGGTATATTGAATAACATTTACCTCCCACTTTAAGATATATTTTAGCACTATTATCATATAATCTTAATACATATTCAAGAAATAGTGCAAACAAATGATCAAAGTTAGGCCAATAAAGTTTTAAACTATCTAATATTTCACTGTGCACTCGAAAATCGTTTAAGATTGTCGCTGACCGATCACGATTTTGA